>NC_141150.1:85011177-85326489 GCF_053477565.2 Lygodium microphyllum | reverse complement strand
TCGCTAACTAGGGGAGGTTCATAATATAGTTAGAGAGGCTGATCAGACTATTCTCTCAAGCTATAAAAGGAAGATCCTTCCAAAGCTATCATCAATCTATCTTTCAACTAGTTCGAGTTCTTCCAACTATCCTTAAGCTCTTCGCCTATTATCTATATAGATCACCATCTATGCTTCAAAGTAGAAGCACATGGGTGGATAGAACCATCTTCGTATTAGTTTGTTTGAACTTAAAGCAGTTTTTATTCTCCTTATAGTTGTTATGTGTTCTCTACTCATTGCTCAAACTCTGCCCGTTGTGCCATGTAATTTCTACATATGTTTCACCCCTTGCTGTAGAAATAAAATTGAAGTATGAAATCAAAGGACGAGGAAGTGGGTAAAGTTGAGGTCTCTCTAATGATATAGAGAAGAGGGATAAATGTAATTGAGAAATAGAAGATGATAATAAAAGTATGGAAGGTGATTAGCTTGGCAAAGTTGAGCTCTCTCTAATGATAGAGAGAAGAGGGATAAGCGTAATTAAGAAATCAATGAAAACGTATGTTGAAAAAGATAGGAAATTAGATTCCAATAGAAGATAAAAGAGGTCTTCTGCTTTTATTTAAGAGATGAGAAAGAAATCTCCAAACTTTTAAAGTAAGAGATGAAAAAGAAAAGCAAGAGATTAAATTATATGGAAATCTGAGAAGAAGAGAGTCAATTGGAAGAGAATATAAATCCTTTTATCACAGTGGACTCCCTATAAAGTTGGAAAAAGAAAGCTTAGAATGTAAGCAAGAGAGAATCGTTTTAAAAAAACTCTTCAGTCAATAGTTCTTAGTACATGTATAAAGTTAATGTTAGTGCTACTCAGGTAAGTTTCATAACCTTCTTTTTGGGATTTGGACTTAAGGAACATGGAGGTCTCTTGGTAAGAAAAAATTATGAATGTTTATAGTTTACTTAGTTATTTAAAAATACCTTTGATGTTCTTAAATATCTACATAATTATTGGATTTAATAATTAAACCTTGGGTGAGCATGTGGAAAGTGGCAAGCCCAATCTTAATTACTAACTCTTATGGATGGGTGGACACACTCAATCGACTAACTTCTCAATCAAAGAAATTTTAGGAAGAATCATAGGAGCATAATCACCTTTAGTAGGATAGAACCCAGGCTAATACTATCTTAGGGGAGTGAGCTGAAATAATGCTAGGTTAATGGACGCAAGTACCCCTCTCTAGAATTAAGTAATTTTTTGCTACTTGCATATTTCATTGGCTGCAAAGTGACAAATCTTAGATGGGTATTAGAATACTATGAGGATGACTCTCTAGGCTTTCTTTATAGACCATGTTTTCGCTAAGTTTGTTCTTCAACATAGTTGCAAACCTTTCAAGTAAGTTGCATGTTTCTCCTAAGGAGATTCCCTTGGATTCTTTAAAAAAACTTAAGAGAATGACTCATTTTTAAAAATTGGGTAAAAAATAACATATAAGTTTCTAATAATTTTAATTTTGTGCATTTCAAAATAAAAACTACTATGACACAAGGATGTTGATTTATAAACTAGATCATTTTTAAAGGATTTTTTTTCTAAGCAAGGTAGTATCTTAATATCATAAAGTTTATATAGCATAAATTTATATTTTTTCTAGAAATTAATAATAAATTAGGCATGATACATTATAATTATCTCAAAACCTAAAAAATTAATTAGCAAAATTTTGATACTTAATTGACAAGAAATTTATTCATATATATCAATCTTGTATGAAAAAATGTGAAAATAAAAATTTTCAAATGCTAATATGGGTTAATAACTTCATATGCAAGAAGAGGTGTCCAACTTCTCATGGGTACTCAATAAATCTAACAATTTGCATTGTCCAAGAATGCATAATTTGATGTCAAAGAGCTAGATGGAGACTCTTGAGTTTTACATGTCTGTGGATGCTCTTTAGGTTTTCATTTTATACATGAGGACTTTGATGGAGACTCTTGAGTTTTACATGTCAGTGGATCCTCTTTAGGTTTTCATTTTATACATGAGGACTTTGAAGGTAGAGCATGTTTTTGTTCAACACCTAAGGGTCCCTAGGTCCTTCATTATTATTTTGCCTCAATGCTTGTGTGGTCTTACTTTGTTCAGTAGAAGCATCACATGGGAAAAATGCTATCTTGCTTGGGGTTTGATACGTTAATGTGTTACCCAATTTGCTACCACTATCTCTCTTGCCACCAATTTCAATTTTGGTACTCTTCTTTGTCATGGTAGAGAGGGGAGGAGAATCAAATGGACCGGAGATATCCTATTTAAGAGTATACTCCCATGTTCTCTTTGACTTCTTGCTACTTTCTTCTTGACTCCTCTGTGTGACAAAAATGATTTAAAATTAGTGCAATAATTGCTCAATGTCTCTATTGTCCTTTGTCCATGGATGTGTTAGATGGGTACCTCACCTCTTTTGCAAGAAAATTTTTGAGAGATAGAGTTCTTGTGGTGGTCCTCTTTTCTAAGGCTTTTTAAAATGATCGTATTTTCTTACAATGTCAAGTAAGCTTCAACATATCCTTAAAATATTCCATCTTACAAAAGGTCTCAACCTTTATTTTCTAAGGAGGCATCTTTCTTTCCCTCTTGAATGATGCACATATAAGTTCCCTACCATGTAATCAATTCAAATGTCTTCAAATGAGGTAAAATTTAGAGGCTATGTGCCAGATTCATCTTAACACCCAACGTTGAAGGTTTCACAAGTAAAAATCCATATATGCTCTCTATCCATAGTGATAAGGCCCTTTGCAACCATAAGATGATTGTCTTTTTTAGAGTTTTTTTTTTTTGAAACCATTGGATGCTTTTCATGTAAGTGATACCAAGGGCAATGGAATGTCAGTCAGGCCCACATTTTCTTAAAAATGCCTCCCCGTCCAAAAATAGATTACCCATATACATATTGTCATCGTAGTTGCCCATGTTACTCTCAACATGCAGCTCGATCAGCGTTCCTATTGTTAGAGGTGAGAATGCATGACCCCTGAGTTTTATAATTATAGAGGGGGTGAGACTCAGACTTAACTCCTCTACATAGCTTGTTCAAATCAACTAAAAGTTGCAGCCATTGAGATTAAGATGTGCTATCAGCTTTGCAACTAATTGGTTACAATAAAAAAGGAAATCATCCCATGGCACATCCCTCCATATTTTGTCACCTATGGTGCTTCTAGGAGGGACATGTGAAGGGGAGACGCTTTTGCACATTCTCCCTTAGGTGAATAGTTATGATTTTTCTACATGAAATCTCACTTGCAACTCAATTTTTCTCATCCTACCAATAATAGAAGAGAATAGTTAGCCATTGAGTTATAGAGGGAGTATTTTACACATTGGAGATTGTGATCATCTCTCTTTTTGTCATCTTTTGGTACCCCCATAAAGGATTCAATATATTTTTATTTAAGAACTCAAGGAAACCTTCAATTGTATGAAGATGATGAGCTTATCGAGTCGAGTGTTTATGGGTAAGGAAGATCCAACGAAGTGGCTTGCACATTGTGAATGGTTTATGTTTATGAGTCACATGGTAACTCATGAAGAGAAGCTTTATGATTTTCTTCTAGTTATGCAGGGAGAAGTAAAGATTTGGTATGAAGCTTTGGATGATGCTGTGAAGCAAGATTGGGATAAACTAACAAGTTCTCTTGTATCACACTTTGCTCATCATGAAACAGCAATACAAGTTGATGAGAAGCTTCAACGTCTTCATCAAAATCCAAGAGAGGATTTCCAAAGTTTTCTACATCGATTTGAAGCTCTTTAGTTGAAGATAGGGAAGAATACTCATATTTAACATGAAAACAACCTCAAGCTTGACAAGTTTAAGGCTTGTCTTCACCAAACAGTTTGTGAAAAGGTGGAATTGGAAAAACCACATGTGCACGCCCAGAGCTTAGATTTCCTTTCGATGTCTTTGGGTAGGAAAAAATTTAACATGTTTTTATCATGTAATGGTAATTTATGATGTGTTGATATTCTTGCTAAAAGGAAGAGGTTGTGATGAACTTTGTTTGAAAAAGAAGAATTGAAAAGAGTTTCTTCTTGATCCTAAGCTTTGAATAGTTTTATATTTTAAAAAAATCTTGGATCCAAAAAATCAAGAGTTATTATAGCAGTTACAAATCCATAAAAACCTATTGAGAAAAAAGGAGCATGCTTTCTATGTGTGTCTCATGCCCCAAGCTAAATATTCTTGGTAATAAAAGCTACAACCAAACAAACAAACAAACAACAATTTAAAATAAAAATACAACAAAAGACCTTAGATCCTTACTTTGATCACTAGGAAGAAAACCTAAGAAACAAAGTAAAATAAAGTCCAACCTAGAGACCATAAAGAGAATAGGAAAATATGTTCCAAGAATAGAGACTGAGACCCTACACTCAGAATATTATAAAGGATAGATTATGGGTTGTGATCATAGAGTACACTTCATCCTTAGAAACAATGAATGGTGGTAGATAAAAGAGTTTTTTTTTTTGGCATTCAAGATTAGGGCCTTCCTAGAAATGATTGCTTCTAGATTTTGTATCATCTCAAAGATAAGATAAATCATTAGAGTGAACCAGATAGTTTGAATATATGGATGAACCCCACTGTCTCTAAAAGAATTAGAGTATGAGCAATACCCTTTTACAAGGAAAAGAGCACTCTAGGGTCTTAGGAAAGTGGATCAACATGGAAAACCTCAACGTCTCTTTTTCTATGAAAATGTACATGTTATATATGGGTTTGTTTCAAGTCTTTGAGTTTTTTTTACCTACTACTTGGGTTTAAAAAGCTAGTTGTCAAGGGAAAAAGTTTAGTTGCAGTTTTCTTTTGTGGTGTAATCATAATTTGAATGTATAAAGTGCATTTAAGAGGAATGTGAAAGGAGGAAACACACTTTGAAATCCAACTCAGACTGAAAGGAAAGTTTGAAGCATGGTTCAAGATCTTGAGAGAATTTTCCAAATAAGTTCCGAACGAAAGATTGTGAAGCAAGAAACCATGGAAGTGCACCTAACTAAGGGAAGCCAGGATCTTTTGAAAGAGATCGAGGAAGAAACTATCTAAGGGTTTAATCAAAGAAGCGTTTTTCCAAGGAAAGAGCCACAATTGTTCCCTACAATCCTAATGATTGAAATGTGAAACGAAAAAAGTTTAACAAAACCCTCAAAAGATTCTTATTGGAGCATCTTTGCAATAATTTGATTTAGGAAAGACCCTAATAATTCTTCTACAGGAAAATCCTTGGCTTGTTTGAGGAAACATTGCAAGGAGCAAGTTGGAATTGTGAGTGGAAAGTTTCAAGACAACTCGACAATAAGAGGTGTCTTTCATGAGCTTCAAGGCATGAGAAATTATTAAAGAGCATAAAAATATATTTTGTCAATACTGAAAGATTGAGATTTCCTTAAATTGGGGAGGGAGCTCCTACTATGTTTAAGATCAAACATTTTATCGATAAACCCCATGGAGACATCAAGATGAAACTTGAGGTTAAGAACCTTGGCACAATTAAAGAAGTTCTAGCTATATCCATTGAAAAGGAACATAAACATGGAATAGATGAGAAAGAGGGATTATAGCAAAAGCTCCAAAGAAAAAAGACCCATGCTAAGGGCTAGAGAGAAAACCATAGAAGTAGATTGTAGCAATTTCTCATTGCTAGCTAGATAGGAAATGACTGTCACAAAAAATGGAGAATTTTCTAGAAGCTGAAACAATGTATAATATGAGTCTTGAAGCTATAAAAGGTAGATCTTGGAGAAGAGGGTTTGATGGTCCTATAAATTTGATTGGTTAAGAAGGAGTGAATAGAGTTGGAAGATAGGATGAAGGAGGCTATTATAGATATGTACCCTCTTTTTATAAATTTTCCAACAAAAAAAAAAGATTACAGAGTCAAATCTATGAGCCTATGACATCTCAAGGTCCATCAAATAAAGAAAAGTGTAAATGTGAGCTCATGCTCAACCGCGAAGATCCATATACCACTTATTGTTTCAAGCAAACACCTATGGCTATCTCTCACCTAGCCGATTTACCTTTGCTCCTACCGGGGTATAGTGAGCTTACCTCAATGACCGAATGAGTTTCCCCCTCCCTCAAGCACACAAGTAGCTCCATGATTTGAGATGTGAGCTAAAACATCCTCAAGCCTCCACCTCCAAGCTCCATCCTCCATAGCCGCGTGCGAGACAAGAGAAGAGAAGAAGAGAGGAGATGATGGAAAGCTTCACCTCCAATATCCCTGACCCTCACACACTCACTCTCTTACACTCCCTCTATCAAGCACACACAAGCAAGCAAGAAGGAGATGATAAGAAGAGAAGAAGATGACTCCACTTTGCCACACACCAAAGAATGATCTTCTCTATTCACTTTTTGGCTTTTATACATGCCCTAAATCCCTTGGGCACCGATCCCCTTTTTTACATGACCAGCCATTGTGGCAAGGTTCTATTTTCTCATTCCCTTCTATTTGCCCTATCTCTTTACCTATGCACGTTTACCTTTTATACAATCTGCACAGGTTGGATCCTGGTGCTCTTTCACAAAATTTTAAGGGACGCCTTGCATTTAAAAATTCACTTTTGTCTTTGACTTGATTTTTGAGGCCGCCCTCATGCTTTTGGTTGTTCTTCATCTTGCTTCTTCCTTTGCATCTACATTCTTGACTTATTTTTTATCCGTCTCGAATTGGGGTTAACATTACCTGGTTCCTAGAGGAGTGCTAGTCCCATGGCACTTTGTGGGTGTTTATTGATGAGGGCTTGATTCTTTGAAGGGTGGTTCCCAAGTTGATGGTGGCGCCTTATGTGGATTAGCACTGGGTGAGAAGCTTTGGCAAATGGTTGTACTGTTGGAGGCCAGGGGTATGTAGAGTGGATGGCGCGGCTTCTGATATTAGTGATTTGCAATATTCATCTTTACCTAAAAAGAGATTAAGTGCGCCACCTATGGGGAGGTTCTACCTTACCATGTGGTGAATTTTCTTGTGCTAGTGGAATTGGAAGTTGGGTTGAGCCTAGGTGTTGACCCACACTTGAGGACCTAGTTTGTGTATAAGGGAGATGCGGTGGGTGTAGCTTAGGGTGACAGGTCTAACCATAGGCAAGTGTGACCTTCCTAGGTATGTATTTCCCTTGATGTGCCCTAAGCGTGATGTGTGGGGAATCAAAATAAGGGCTAGGGGGTTAGACATGGAGCTAGCCGACCGAGGCCATCGGACACACATAACTTGAGAACCCCTCGATGTAGTGACTGTAGTCAATGTGGAGTTAATTGTTTTTCTTGTGATTTCATTCTCTTTTCATTTTGATTCTCTTCTTTCTTTTATTTTTCTTTTGCTTTTTGTTTTTTTAAATTTTATTGGGAGAGGGTGGAGTTGGGGGCTTACGAGATTTAATCAGGAATTTCCATCTCTACATGTACCCTTTGAGGTTCACATGCATACTTGGAGAGTGGTACTGGAAAGAAATGGATGATTTCAATGGGTGAAGCGGCTATCATTCATGTCTTCCAAGAGGGCTAAGAAAAATGAAGTTAGTAGAGCAGCTCGCATCATCAATCTAGCCATGGCACAGCTATCTATTCCATTGGGATCAAAAAAGAGGGGTGGAAGCGATGCTCTTGTGGTGCGGGATCCTGTCTAAGTAGTATCCTAATAAATCTTAGATAATTATAGGTTCTGATGAAGGTGGGAATCGGGACAAGAAGAGAATTCGTCGATGAAGCAGACTATTGAATCACATAGGTCCTTTAACATGAAAATGAGGGCCGCTTTGGGTTTAGTAGCATTGGCATTGTAGCTCCATGGAAAGTCGTAGCGGCTGTGGATGCTTGGGTTAAAATCCACTCCTACCCTTCTCGAATATGGCATGAAGGTTGCATTATTCCTCTCAAAGGGTGGGGTGTTACAAAAAGCTATCCATGTATCCATGTTTACATAAAAAATGTGCCTCCTCCATGTGGGTTCGCATCCATGGACCTTCACAGCCCTGGGCACTTCAAAAACTTTATCTTGCCAAAAATCTACATCCTCGGTCCCTCATAGGGTGGGATTCTGCTTTGTCTTCTTGTCTCCTAGCTTGCTTCCAACATTAGTCCCCTCTTTCACCACCTTGACTGGTAGTACTCTACACAAGTGGGTGGGGAATTGAAAAGTAAAGTCGAAGGGCTCCCTACCACTCTCCCGTTGCTCCCAAATCATAATTTTAGCATTAAATATTGCTGAAAAGTCATCTTGGCTTGGTGGGATAGGCATAGTGGGCACCACTACTGACTGGGCATTCAATCTTCTCTTTACATGCTCCACCATCTGTTGTCTCTTCCTTTTAAGCTCCGCTTTTCTTTCAACAGAGGTGTCCACCTATTGTTGTTGTTCTTCTGGGCCTGGGGAAGGAATTTGTGGGACAATTTCTTCTTCATGAGGTCCTGTGTCAAAGCTTGTGCTAGCCTCTTCTCCTTGTTGGTCTTCCTTTTCTGTCCCCCTCAACAAACCCTAGTGCATCAACTTCTTGTGGGGTCAGGCTTGCTTGTTGTAGTAGATAGTTTCATTGCTCCTCAAGGGCAAGGCTCGCACCTACGGGTTGCGCTGACATCTATAGGCCTGCTCTTAGGGGCTTGCATGCAATCCGTAGCTTCTTCTTTATGGAGTCAACGACCTCCCCTTCCTCCATTTGAATGACACCTAGTAGTGTGTTCAAGAAGGTGCATTGCTAGGCTTCAAAACTCACTTGGGCGGCATGTGCCTTGCTCTTAGCTAGCACTTTGTTCTTTTCCACCTGAGCGAGACGACGCCCCAAAACTTTGACTCTTATCTCATTATGGTTTGCCTAGTCTTCTGCTCTCTTCTTCATTTCCGCAAAGGCTTTCTCCTTGCCTTTGACTAGTATCATCAACCTTTGCTCTTGATCTTCAATCTCTCTTTCCAGCCTCTGTTCCTCCTGTTGCTCCGAGGTTGCCTCTCTTTTCAAATTCTCTATCTCTTCTCGGTACCTACGTGCCCTTTCCTCTCTTGCCACCTCTAACTCTTCTGGGCTTTATGCAACTTTTCCATCTCCCCTTTCAGATCTTCATAGAGCCCTACAAGCTCATCACTCATTATGGTATCGTAGGCTCACTAGGCTTGAGTCTCTTCATCCAGCCTTGCGTGCCAATTGGTTTTTTCTTTGTCCTTGGCTTGCAGTTGCTCCTTCAGCTCACTTATCTCCCTTTGGCACATGGCTACTTGACAAGTTTTCTCTAATTGGGATGCATCCATGGCCTCCTTTTCTGCCTCTAGTTCAGCCACCCACTACTATCTTCTTATCCTCCTTTTCCTTCTCTAGCTCTGAAAGAAGCTCCTTAACGTATTTTTCATAGTCTCTGCAGGTGTGTGGCAAATTTGTCGTGGGAATGGAGGTTGTGGAGGTTTCCACCTTCTACCTCTTGGAATCTTGCCTAGACTCGGTTTATGCTCTGCCATCGGTGTTTTAGTTTCTGGTATGGGGGTAACTTCCCCCATTCCTTGGGCCATTTCTTTATTAACAAACTACTGTACCCGAGCCATGAGGTTGCTAGCATGCACTTTGGCTATGGAGCTTAGAGTGGATATAGTTGTTGGGATCGTGGGCACTAGGAGAGTAGGGATGGGATCGATTGGGGCCTTGCCCTTGCCTTTTTTCACTACGGGTGGCGTGATCTCTAGTGCTTGTGTGCTTGAGCTAGGGTCTTCATCTCTAGTCGGCTCTCATGGCACACAACTCATCCTGTCTACACTGCTCCTCTATAGATATACGTGTTTCTAGAACCATGTCTTCATCTTCCTTCCTTTTAAACTCTTCCTCTTATTCAGTTGCCTTCCCTTTTCTCTCCTCCTCAGATTTTCTTGATTCTTCTTTCAGCCTCTCTGACTCCTCGTTTTCTTTCTTCTTCCTCTTTCTTCTTAGACTCTTTTTTAGCTTTTTGTAAGTCTAATTTTTCTTTCTTCCTGCTTTCCTCCTCATCCTTCTCTTGCAAATCCTTCTTCTTTGGCTTTCGTTGGGCTTCTTGGCATTTATTTTTCTCCTTCCTCATCATCACTCACTGTCCTTTCACCAGAGTGTGGCTACTATTCATTGTGGAGGTGACCTCTCTAGTGTTTCTCCAATTCCTTCTCCTTCACCCTGTCCTTCCCCCAATGCTTCACTTATTACAGTTGTCAAAACCCCACCGAATCCGATGGTAGAGGCCTTTGAGGATGACACTTTTCTTTTTGCCCTGGTAGTAGGGGACTCTCCTCCTAGCGGTCTTCCTCCCTCCTGTAGCTAGTTCTTTTGATGAAGACTCAATGGTCTTCCACACAAAGCCATTTACATTTACTTCATCAATGGATCTTGCTGCAATGCTCTCCAGCATAGGCACATTGATTCGGCTCATTATTGAGTTGTACCTTTGGCTAGAGAATAGTGTGTGCATCATTTTGGCTTGGAGTTGGATTTCGGGGTTGGGGATGTTTGCCAAGTTGATGCCATCATTTATGTGGACCATCAACTTGTCCATTCCTAACATGGCATACACATCTCTCTTCAGCTGCCTTTCCACCTTATCATTGGCTAGACCCAATGCTTTCTCCACCAACTCTGGAGTCAATTCGATCTCGACTTGGCGGGTTTCTTCTATTTTCTGCACTGTCATGGTGCCGTGGCTCCTACCAAAGGTCCGAAGGAACTCCACACACTAGCTGTAGTCCACTCCTTGACCAACTACCTCCATGTACTTTTGCAGATGGCATTGTTCGACAATCTGCTTCACTGCTTGTGGCTCCCTGGCAACATCCTCCAAGTTCAAGACAGGGCCTGGACTTGAACTGGTTAAAGGCCCTTATTTTCACGGAAAGGCCATATTTTGCTTGCTCTTCTTGTGAAAATGGCAACTTGCTGGCTTTCTCTTGGCCTGTCATCATGCTGGGTGCCTGTCATGAATCCGTGTTCACCATTAGTTCTTTTCAAAACAATTATATGCAGAGGAAAAAGATCAGATGCTAATGGAATTGAAATGCTTAATTATAGAATTAAACGTCTCCCTCAAGTAGTCCATACATTCCAAATTTTATGACCCTTTTTCTTAGCCATGAATTGGTTTTGATTTGTTTTCATTTTCTTTTGCATTTTATTCTTATTTCCACCTTACCCCCTTCCCCTGCAGAAATAAGAAGAATTATATCCAAGATGCACAAGTCAATGGAAAAGGTTGATAAACCCGAAAGCCAAAGAAAAAAAATGAAAGGAACAATCAGAGTGCTAAGTGTAGAAGAGCTTCCCAATATATTGTTGAGATATTTTGCAATCACACCTACTTCAGTCCCTTTGTAAGGAGCAATGAGGGCTCATGACCAAAATCCCATACATGCACAGTAGGAGAAAGTGCCACCACTCAATTCCTATAAAGCATTGTACTTGCACTCGTTTTCTAATGCAATGATAGTACTCTTTTCTTTCCAGTAAAGTGTCTATGTCAATGCACACACACAAGCTTGTGTTTATGAGTCCAAGTCTCAATCTTGGAACCTAATTCAGTTGTGTGACAATTTTTCCTTGTCTGGGTCAATGTCTTCATGAGTTTCTTCTTCCTCTTTCAACCTCCATAGCTTTCGCAACTGTCATGCTCTAGATCCCGCATATTTTAATACGGTATCAGAGACCAGTTGAGCATGCTTCTCCAGCTCCATTCTACTCTCATCTAGCTTAGCTTTAGCTTAGTCCAGATCAAGTCTAGGAGCTCATCTCCCACTCCTTCTTCAAATTTCGACCTTGTGGCAGCCATAGCCACCCTGCACATATCCTGCTTCAAGCCCTTACAACTCTTCAACCAGAAGAGATCTTGATAAACTTTCTTTTGGATAAGTGTTGTTTTGCTCCTAGAGCTTCTCTGTATCACCTTAGAACTCTAGGCATCGTGGAGCCTATGGATCTCACACTACAAGACACCATTCATCATGATGTCTTCTCGGGAAATCTTCCTCAACATCAGGCGCATCTCTATGGCACATCATGCTGCAACATTGGCCATCATATGCTTCAGCATTGCTGAAGATTCGCCACGTTGTCAAAATATGTGCCCATGTTGATCGAATGCTTTGATCCATCTCTGTGCAGCACGATTTTAGTTGCCATCATAGGAGAATGATAGCCCATGAAGTAAGCTTCATCCTCATATAAGAAATTTTCAAAATGATCAAGTATAGCTCCCACAATCAGTAAAAAACTAAGACTGGGTCAAAACCCTAATCTAGGAAGCCATAGCAAAACTTCACCAAGCTCAAAAATCCCATCATTTTCTCTATCCTGCCACTTAAAACAAACCACTACCACTCCAATCTACTATCCCAGTATCAAATCAAGGAGGAGAAGAGCTTGGATTCATTGACAGAAGATCAACGACCCCGAACTAAGAAGATTTGAGTTCCCGGACATAGTCTTTACATAGTGTGTTTTCACATTGTCATTACTTGTGTCTCTTGACACACTATAATCTGCTCTTTCACTGATAAAATCTAAGAATTATGGAGTTATTTTCTATTGCTCTAGCCATTTAACATGGGCAAAGACTCTCCAACTTCTCGCTTCAAAGGATTCGGATTTCATACCTGGCAGACCCACATCAAACTCATCCTGATGAAGAAGGGCCTCTGGGCCATTACTACTGGAAAAGAAAAGAAGCCTCGTGATGTGGACCTTGCAATCACTTGGAAAAAGAATGATGATAAGGCTCATGCCATTATGAAATTGGAGCTAGACGATAGCTATATCCACCATGTGGATAATTGTGACACTTTACAGGATACATGGAAGAGATTTGACACCTTGTTTAGTGCATAATCTAAATCATCAAAGTATGGTCTCCTGATTGAGTTTTCGAGGCTTGAAATGAAGTCCAGAACATCACTTGCCACACATTTGAATTACATGGAAGGACTTCTAACCCAACTTGCAGGAATCAACATTAAAATGGAAGAAGATGTTTGCATCAGCGCTCTACTTAAAAGTTTACCTCCTGAATATAATAATATATCAACAACTCTAATCAATATGCCAAACCCTGAACTTGTTGATATCCAGGCATCACTGTTAGAGGAGGAAAAGAAGCTAAAAACTAAGGAAGAACCAAGCATCTCTAGAGATGAACATGCATTATATGTTGGCAACAGGTACAAAGGCAAGAGGGATCAACTCTTTTGTGACTTCTACAAAAGGACCGAACACATTGAGAAGTTCTGCCAAGCCAAAAAGAGGTCTCAAAAGGCCTATGTAGTTGCAGTCAAAGAAGAAGAATAAAACGGACCAAAGAAAGAAGAAGAAGAAGTAGACCACCATGAGAAAGACAAACCTCATTAGTCCTTCTATTCAGATAGACTTTTTTAGCTTTGTATTTCCTAGCCCTAATGCTTCAGACATAAACTTGTAAACTCCTCAGTTAGCCTTCTACTACAGCCTCTGTACACTTTGTGAGGCCCCTGCTACAGCCTCTAGATGACCACCATGTTTGTGGTATCCATACTTAGCCTTTTCTGCGATAGCCTCTGGTGTTTTGCCTTGTTTATGGTGTGCCAACACTTTACAAGTTTTGCTCTCACTAAAGCCTCTACACACTTTGTTCTTCTGATTGTGATTGAGGAGGGGTATTGAGATATTTTACAATCATACCTACTTCAATCCCTTTGTAAGGAGCAGTGAGGGCTCAGGACAAGAATCCCATATGCACAATTAAAAAAAAGGGCCACCACTCAATTCCTAAAAAGCATTGTACTTGCACTCTTTTTCTAATGCAATGATAGTACTCTTTTCTTTTCAGTGAAGTGTCTATGTAACTATACACACACAATATTTGAAACGAGTATTTACGAGGCACCTATCAAGGTAAATTGTTATATAACTATATATGGTTTAGGATCATTTCCTTTTATATTAGAGAGGTACTATCTTAGAAATACATGAGTGATATAAGACTTGATAACAATATATGAAAAATGTAGAGTGCTAAGAATATTTTAAATGACAATAAGAAAGAAATTCACTCAAGATGATATAGAAGAGAAAAGGGATTTGTAAAGTTCAAGAGAAGAAGAAAAAGAATATCAAAGCTCTGAGATCAAGAAGCCCGATGTTTTTAGATATGCTCAATGTCGCACCCTTGTAAGGTGCCACCAAAGGTCCATGGTGCTCTAAGATGTAACATCCCCATTATGAGGGGAAGCCATGTGTGAGCATAGACATTTGTTGGGTCTTGACTTGTATATCAGATGAGGTATATATGATTAGATGGAAAAAAGCTGACATTTGTGGATCTAACCTTTGGGTTAGATACAGTAGTTATGATGGTAGCAACTGGAGGCACAATCCATCGAGTTGCCAGGTAGGTGTGGGAGTTATCAAGGACCCCTATTTTGGGATCTAGGGACCGCCAAAGTGGTCCTTCGCTGGGGGGATCTTAGGGGGGTCAACAAGCCCCTTGACAAGGATCGGAGAGTAGCACCCTTGGCCCCTTGGCCCAACCTTAAAGAAAATATTTCTTGGAATATTCCCTAGCCGACTAATGAAGGTTCATAATATGGTTGGACATGCCGACTAGACTACAAGCAAAGCCCCTCAAAATCCATCACCAATCTATCTTTCACCCAATCAGAGTTCTTCCAGCTATCCTTAAGGCCTTTGTTTATCATTTTTTTGGATCACCATCTAAGCCTCATAGTGAAAGCACAAGGATGACTAAATCTATCTTTGTATCAATTGGTTTGAAATTAAAGTACTTTTTTTATTCTCATAGTTGTTGTATGGTCTCTACTCCTTGCTAAGATTTTGTTTATTACATCGTGTAGTTTTTGCATGGTAGGGGGCTCTAAGGAGTAAAGAGTTCTTGAGAGGCAAGCGCTTCAATATGAAAGATAAGAAATTTCATTTGCTACATCAGGTAGTGGTGCTGGCACATCAAGTGGTAGTGGCATTGTATCGATAATTCAAACACTTAGGATTGGTCCACCAGCCTTCAATGAAGGCAAGTTAGATGGTAGAAACTACACTTTGTGAAAGTTTAAAATTACAACTATCATTGATTCTTATAAGCTTCTTAAGATAATGATGAGGGCATACCCAACACCCCAACCCATCCCTGGCCCATCAAATTTGAGTATCATGATTCCTCCAAATATAGATGCATTGTGTGACTTAGTTACACAATATTCTAACTTTATTTTGACCTTGATTCAGCATACAACCAAGGCATCAAAAGCTTGAAACATACTGAGGAGAAAATAGAAAACGCAAAATCAAGCATAGGTTTAAAACTTGGAGACTCGACTAGTAGTAGAGAAGTTTGCTAAAGGAGAGATAGATGAAGCATTCATCATTGTGATCAAGAATTTATGTGACTAGATGGTTGATGTTAGGATATAAAAGACTAGTGAGGAGCTAGATTAGAGATGTGTTCAAATTTTCCCACTAAAGTTTAATCGACAAATAACTACCCTAAACACTCAAGTGTGATTCCAAGCTTTGATGTTTAAGGAGTTTTGTACACTACAAATGGAGGAGGAGTTGCAGGTAAAAGCTCACGAGAAGATAGCAATAGTGGAGATGCTGCATTATCTACAAATGAAAGGCAAAGGTGATTTCTCTACGAATGGTGACAAAAAGAAGAAGGGTGGAAAGAAAAAGGTGTTGCATTTTCTATGAACATGAAAGGAAAAGATTATTTCTCTACGAATGGTGACAAAAAGAAGAAGTGTGGAAAAAAAAAAGTTTCAAGAAGAGTGCTTCTACTACAAGTAAGGATATGCGATTGTAGATTGCGTGTTAATAAGGCAGATGAAAAGAATAGCACCCTGAAGAGTAAAGGAAAGGAGAGAAGTCAATATGGCTGACAAGAGTTGGATTTATTCATGGCAAGCATTGAGAAAGTTTGTTCCTTTAGTGCAAGAAATATCTACCATTGACTGATGGGTATTGGATAGTTGTGTCTCTTGTTGCATGACCAATAAGAAAGGTCTGATAGTTCTATAATGCCTTTGCAAGAATCCATTACTATGACTCTTGGAAATAATGCAAAATGTCCTACTAAGGATACAAGTACTTTTTCCTTTATTTTTCAAATGGTGATTTCAAAAATCCTTCATTGGCCATGAGGTGAGGTTCATTAAGACAAGTGTAAAAATCATTTACAGTTCTAGCAAAGCTATTGGCAAAGAAGAAATAAGGAACAACATGTATTAGCTCAGTGCTCTTACAGCCAATGTTGGTGTGCGTGCAAGTAAGCCTCGGTATGAAAGATTTGGTCACATTGATTTTGCAGTGTTAAAAGAGATGCTTAAGCAATGTATGATTGCTCACCTACTTGCACTAGCTGAAATAAAGGACAAGAAAGCAAGATTATAGTGAGGGATCCTCTAGAGTTAGTGCATGCTGACTTGTATGGTAAAAGGCCTACACATGCATAATTTGGGAGGATCCTCTTGTTTTATGTTGATTGTTGACGACAATAGTAAGAAGATGTGGGTGTAAATCCTTCGTGATAAGGCTCAAGATTTTGGTAAGTTGAAAGGATGTCTAAAACTTGTTGAGAATGAAATAGGGAAAAGTGTGAAGAAGTTTAAAATAGATGGTGGTGCTGAGCTCAAATCAAAGGAGCTTGAAGTCTTGATCACGTATTAAACATGTTCAAATCCAGTATCACTATGTGCGTGACTTGATCGAGGATGGGATAGTAGAGGTCATCTACTATCCAAGGAAGGATAATGGAACATATATCTTCATCAAAGCTCTTATACAAAGGATCTGCTTCGAGTTTATCTTTAGAGACTCACCATTAGGCTGAGGATGTAGTTCAAGGACATTGAGGGGGGATATTAGATATCCTCAATGGCTAACCTTCGTAAGGTGCCACATCAATGGTCCATGATAGTCTAAGTTGTAAGGCCCTCATTATAGGGAGAAGCCATGTGTGAGCATGAATATTGGTTGGGTCTGGACTTGTATTTTAGATAAGGTCAATGTGATTGGATGGCAAAAAGGTGACCTTTGTGGATCTAGCCTTTGGGTATGATAGAGTACTTATGCTAGTAGCAACTAGAGTCATAATGTATTGAGTTGTGGGGTGTGGAACTTATCAAGACCCTTATTTTGGGGTGTCAAGGTAGTGCCCCTAGTCCGCGGCCGTCGACAGTCCAGGGAATATTCCCTCACTAACTAGGGGAGGTTCATAATATAGTTAGAGAGGCTGATCAGACTATTCTCTCAAGCTTTAAAAGGAAGATCCTTCCAAAGCTATCATCAATCTATCTTTCAACTAGTTCGAGTTCTTCCAGCTATCCTTAAGCTCTTCGCCTATTATCTATATAGATCACCATCTATGCTTCAAAGTAGAAGCACATGGGTGGATAGAACCATCTTCGTATTAGTTTGTTTGAACTTAAAGCAGTTTTTATTCTCCTTATAGTTGTTATGTGTTCTCTACTCATTGCTCAAACTCTGCCCGTTGTGCCATGTAATTTCTACATATGTTTCACCCCTTGCTGTAGAAATAAAATTGAAGTATGAAATCAAAGGACGAGGAAGTGGGTAAAGTTGAGGTCTCTCTAATGATATAAAGAAGAGGGATAAATGTAATTGAGAAATAGAAGATGATAATAAAAGTATGGAAGGTGATTAGCTTGGCAAAGTTGAGCTCTCTCTAATGATAGAGAGAAGAGGGATAAGCGTAATTAAGAAATCAATGAAAACGTATGTTGAAAGAGATAGGAAATTAGATTCCAATAGAAGATAAAAGAGGTCTTCTGCTTTTATTTAAGAGATGAGAAAGAAATCTCCAAACTTTTAAAGTAAGAGATGAAAAAGAAAAGCAAGAGATTAAATTATATGGAAATCTGAGAAGAAGAGAGTCAATCGAAAGAGAATATAAATCCTTTTATCACAGTGGACTCACTATAAAGTTGGAAAAAGAAAGCTTAGAATGTAAGCAAGAGAGAATCGTTTAAAAAAAACTCTTCAGTCAATAGTTCTTAGTACATGTATAAAGTTAATGTTAGTGCTACTCAGGTAAGTTTCATAACCTTCTTTTTGGGATTTGGACTTAAGGAACATCGAGGTCTCTTGGTAAGAAAAATTTATGAATGTTTATAGTTTACTTAGTTATTTAAAAATACCTTTGATGTTCTTAAATATTTACATAATTATTTGATTTAATAATTAAACCTTGGGTGAGCATGTGGAAAGTGGTAAGCCCAATCTTAATTACTAACTCTTATGGATGGGTGGACACAGTCAATCAAGTAACTTCTCAATCAAAGAAATTTTAGGAAGAATCATAGGAGCATAATCACCTTTAGTAGGATAGAACCCAGGCTAATACTATCTTAGGGGAGTGAGCTGAAATAATGCTAGGTTAATGGACGCAACTACCCCTCTCTAGAATTAAGTAATTTTTGGCTACTTGCATATTTCATTGGTTGCAAAGTGACAAATCTTAGATGGGTATTTAGAATACTATGAGGATGACTCTCTAGGCTTTCTTTATAGACCATGTTTTCGCTAAGATTGTTCTTCAACATAGTTGCAAACCTTTCAAGTAAGTTGCATGTTTCTCCTAAGGAGATTCCCTTGGATTCACTAAAAAAACTTAAGAGAATGACTCATTTTTAAAAATTGGGTAAAAAATAACATATAAGTTTCTAATAATTTTAATTTTGTGCATTTCAAAATAAAAACTACTATGACACAAGGATGTTGATTTATAAACTAGATCATTTTTAAAGGATTTTTTTTCTAGGCAAGGTAGTATCTTAATATCATAAAGTTTATATAGCATAAATTTATATTTTTTCTAGAAATTAATAATAAATTAGGCATGATACATTATAATTATCTCAAAACCTAAAAAATTAATTAGCAAAATTTTGATACTTAATTGACAAGAAATTTATTCATATATATCAATCTTGTATGAAAAAATGTGAAAATAACAATTTTCAAATGCTAATATGGGTTAATAACTTCATATGCAAGAAGAGGTGTCCAACTTCTCATGGGTACTCAATAAATCTAACAATTTGCATTGTCCAAGAATGCATAATTTGATGTCAAAGAGCTAGATGGAGACTCTTGAGTTTTACATGTCTGTGGATGCTCTTTAGGTTTTCATTTTATACATGAGGACTTTGATGGAGACTCTTGAGTTTTACATGTCAGTGGATCCTCTTTAGGTTTTCATTTTATACATGAGGACTTTGAAGATAGAGCATGCTTTTGTTCAACACCTAAGGGTCCCTAGCTCCTTCATTATTATTTTGCCTCAATGCTTGTGCGGTCTTACTTTGTTCAGTAGAAGCATCACATGGGAAAAATGCTATCTTGCTTGGGGTTTGATACGTTAATGTGTTACCCAATTTGCTACCAATATCTCTCTTGCCACCAATTTCAATTTTGGTACTCTTCTTTGTCATGGTAGAG
Organism: Lygodium microphyllum; assembly: GCF_053477565.2. Taxonomy (NCBI): domain Eukaryota; kingdom Viridiplantae; phylum Streptophyta; class Polypodiopsida; order Schizaeales; family Lygodiaceae; genus Lygodium; species Lygodium microphyllum. The sequence continues at coordinate 85,306,997 of NC_141150.1, read as the reverse complement.
AGGGGAGGAGAATCAAATGGACCGGAGATATCCTATTTAAGAGTATACTCCCATGTTCTCTTTGACTTCTTGCTACTTTCTTCTTGACTCCTCTCTGTGACAAAAATGATTTAAAATTAGTGCAATAATTGCTCAATGTCTCTATTGTCCTTTGTCCATGGATGTGTTAGATGGGTACCTCACCTCTTTTGCAAGAAAATTTTTGAGAGATAGAGTTCTTGTGGTGGTCCTCTTTTCTAAGGCTTTCTAAAATGATCGTATTTTTTTACAATGTCAAGTAAGCTTCAACATATCCTTAAAATATTCCATCTTACAAAAGGTCTCAACCTTTATTTTCTAAGGAGGCATCTTTCTTTCCCTCTTGAATGATGCACATATAAGTTCCCTACCATGTAATCAATTCAAATGTCTTCAAATGAGGTAAAATTTAGAGGCTATGTGCCAGATTCATCTTAACACCCAACGTTGAAGGTTTCACAAGTAAAAATCCATATATGCTCTCTATCCATAGTGATAAGGCCCTTTGCAACCATAAGATGATTGTCTTTTTTAGAGATTTTTTTTTTGAAACCATTGGATGCTTTTCATGTAAGTGATACCAAGGGCAATGGAATGTCAGTCAGGCCCACATTTTCTTAAAAATGCCTCCCCGTCCAAAAATAGATTACCCATATACATACTGTCATCGTAGTTGCCCATGTTACTCTCAACATGCAGCTCGATTAGCGTTCCTATTGTCAAAGGTGAGAGTGCATGACCCCTGAGTTTTATAATTATAGAGGGGGTGAGACTCAGACTTAACTCCTCTACATAGCTTGTTCAAATCAACTAAAAGTTGCAGCCATTGAGATTAAGTTGTGCTATCAGCTTTGCAACTAATTGGTTACAATAAAAAAGGCAATCATCCCATGGCACATCCCTCCATATTTTGTCACCTATGGTGCTTCTAGGAGGGACATGTGAAGGGGAGACACTTTTGCACATTCTCCCTTAGGTGAATAGTTATGATTTTTCTACATGAAATCTCACTTGCAACTCAATTTTTCTCATCCTACCAATAATAGAAGAGAATAGTTAGCCATTGAGTTATAGAGGGAGTATTTTACACATTGGAGATTGTGATCATCTCCCTTTTTGTCATCTTTTGGTACCCCCATAAAGGATTCAATATATTTTTATTTAAGAACTCAAGGAAACCTTCAATTGTATGAAGATGATGAGCTTATCGAGTCGAGTGTTTATGGGTAAGGAAGATCCAACGAAGTGGCTTGCACATTGTGAATGGTTTATGTTTATGAGTCACATGGTAACTCATGAAGAGAAGCTTTATGATTTTCGTCTAGTTATGCAGGGAGAAGTGAAGATTTGGTATGAAGCTTTGGATGATGCTGTGAAGCAAGATTGGGATAAACTAACAAGTTCTCTTGTATCACACTTTGCTCATCATGAAACAGCAATACAAGTTGATGAGAAGCTTCAACGTCTTCATCAAAATCCAAGAGAGGATTTCCAAAGTTTTCTACATCGATTTGAAGCTCTTTAGTTGAAGATAGGGAAGAATACTCATATTTAACATGAAAACAACCTCAAGCTTGACAAGTTTAAGGCTTGTCTTCACCAAACAGTTTGTGAAAAGGTGGAATTGGAAAAACCACATGTGCACGCCCAGAGCTCAGACATGAGGTCTACATTGTTGGAAACCTTATTTGCAACTCTCCTATGTCTGTTTATGTCTTTGTACCAAGCCTAAGTAAAGAAAGTGGTTCTATGTTGCCTAGTCAAACATGGGATCTATATTCTTGGACACCTTCTCTCTGGCTCTCCTGTGTCTGTCTATGCCTTTGTGTTCACCCTATACTACGGGTCTCTATATAAAAGGGCCACCCTTTTTAGCAGGTCAGCCCCTACCCCATTATATGGGCGTCCTCTCCATTAAATGGGTCTATAGATTTGTACATAAGACTCCACTTCAATGCAAAATATCTCATCACTCTTCTCCTCGGACTTGTCTAGCCACTCCTTGATTTTTGAATCGATGACTATGGCATGAGACAAGTAACCTGTGCATCATGGTCATGCATCCTCTTACATCCTTGCATTGTTGCCTCCTAGCTATTCCTACAAGTGGCATCCATGGCTATGGTACTAGACAAGCATCTTTGAGGAGATCTATAGGATGAGAAGCTTTCTATCCACACTTGAGTTTTTTGGGTTGATGCGGAGTTATGAATATATCTACCCATCTAGGTCACTTTTCGAGTGCTCACCCATGGATTCCTCTTCTGTGAGTGTTGACCCACTTAATAGATAGTTGTAGGTGACAATGTAAGGATGAAAGAGGATGCACGCTAGGACAAATTGGTACCTCATCCAATACCATAGCCATCGATCCCAAAGTCAATGAGTGGCTAGACAAGTTCGAGGAGAAGATTGATTAGATCCTTGTGGAAGCCATGATAAAGACCTTGTAAAAAGTCACACTTTTAAGCCTTAGAATGCATAAAATGATGTGCCCTAGTAGACATATACAATGCAAGGATGAAAGAGGATGCACCACTAGGACAAACTAGTTTCTCATCTAGTACCACAGCCATTGATCCAAAAGTCAATGAGTGGCTAGACAAGTTCAAGAAGATGACTAATTACAACCTTGGGGACGCCATGATAAAGGCCTTGTAAAATGTCACACTTTTAAGCTTTGTGGATAAAATGATGTGCCCTAGACATATACATAAGGGTTTGGGAAGCACACATCACAATAGGATCATCCTAGCATCAATAAACATCACCTTTGACTACTACTCAACATGCTACTCTTCAACATTGAACAAGGCATCATGCTGCATTTGCTAGGGCCCCCAAGATAATTACAACCATAGCTACACTCAGAATATTATGAAGGATAGATTATGGGTTGTGATCATAGATTACACTTCATCCTTAGAAACAATGAATGGTGGTAGATAAAAGAGTTTTTTTTTTGGCATTCAAGATTAGGGCCTCCCTAGAAATGATTGCTTCTAGATTTTGTATCATCTCAAAGATAAGATAAATCATTTGAGTGAACCAAATAGTTTGAATATACGGATGAACCCCACTGTCTCTAAAAGAATTAGAGTATGCGCAATACCCTTTTACAAGGAAAAGAGCACTCTAGGGTCTTAGGAAAGTGGATCAACATGGAAAACCTCAACTTCTCTTTTTCTATGAAAATGTACATGTTATATATGGGTTTGTTTCAAGTCTTTGAGTTTTTTTTACCTACTACTTGGGTTTAAAAAGCTAGTTGTCAAGGGCAAAAGTTTAGTTGCAGTTTTCTTTTGTGGTGTAATCGTAATTTGAATGTATAAAGTGCATTTAAGAGGAATGTGAAAGGAGGAAACACACTTTGAAATCCAACTCAGATTGAAAGGAAAGTTTGAAGCATGGTTCGAGATCTTGAGATAATTTTCCAAATAAGTTCCGAACGAAAGATTGTGAAGCAAGAAACCATGGAAGTGCACCTAAGTAAGGGAAGCCAGGATCTTTTGAAAGAGATCGAGGAAGAAACTATCTAAGGGTTTAATCAAAGAAGCGTTTTGCCAAGGAAAGAGCCACAATTGTTCCCTACAATCCTAATGATTGAAATGTGAAACGAAAAAGTTTAACAAAACCCTCAAAAGATTCTTATTGGAGCATCTTTGCAATAATTTGATTTAGGAAAGACCCTAATAATTCTTCTACAGGAAAATCCTTGGCTTGTTTGAGGAAACATTGCAAGGAGCAAGTTGGAATTGTGAGTGGAAAGTTTCAAGACAACTCGACAATAAGAGGTGTCTTTCATGAGCTTCAAGGCATGAGAAATTATTAAAGAGCATAAAAATATATTTTGTCAATACTGAAAGATTGAGATTTCCTTAAATTGGGGAGGGAGCTCCTACTATGTTTAAGATCAAACATTTTATCGATAAACCCCATGGAGACATCAAGATGAAACTTGAGGTTAAGAGCCTTGGCACAATTAAAGAAGTTCTAGCTATATCCATTGAAAAGGAACATTAACATGGAATAGATGAGAAAGAGGGATTATAGCAAAAGCTCCAAAGAAAAAAGACCCATGCTAAGGGCTAGAGAGAAAACCATAGAAGTAGATTGTAGCAATTTCTCGTTGCTAGCTAGATAGGATAGGACTGTCACAAAAAATGGAGAATTTTCTAGAAGCTGAAAGAATGTATAATATGAGTCTTGAAGCTATAAAAGGTAGATCTTGGAGAAGAGGGTCTGATGGTCCTATAAATTTGATTGGTTAAGAAGGAGTGAACAGAGTTGGAAGATAGGATGAAGGAGGCTATTATAGATATGTACCCTCTTCTTATAAATTTTCCAACAAAAAAAAAAGATTACAGAGTCAAATCTATGAGCCTATGACATCTCAAGGTCCATCAAATAAAGAAAAGTGTAAATGCGAGCTCATGCTCAACCGCCAAGATCCATATACCACTTATTGTTTCAAGCGAACACCTATGGCTATCTCTCACCTAGCCGATCTACCTTTGCTCCTACCGGGGAATAGTGAGCTTACCTCAATGACCGAATGAGTTTCCCCCTCCCTCAAGCACACAGGTAGCTCCATGATTTGAGATGTGAGCTAAAACATCCTCAAGCCTCCACCTCCAAGCTCCATCCTCCATAGCCGCGTGCGAGACAAGAGAAGAGAAGAAGAGAGGAGATGATGGAAAGCTTCACCTCCAATATCCCTAACCCTCACACACTCACTCTCTTACACTCCCTCTATCAAGCACACACAAGCAAGCAAGAAGGAGATGATAAGAAGAGAAGAAGATGACTCCACTTTGCCACACACCAAAGAATGATCTTCTCTATTCACTTTTTGGCTTTTATACATGCCCTAAATCCCTTGGGCACCGATCCCCTTTTTTTACATGACCAGCCATTGTGGCAAGGTTCTATTTTCTCATTCCCTTCTATTTGCCCTATCTCTTTACCTATGCACGTTTACCTTTTATACAATCTGCACAGGTTGGATCCTGGTGCTCTTTCACAAAATTTTAAGGGACGCCTTGCATTTAAAAATTCACCTTTGTCTTTGACTTGATTTTTGAGGCCGCCCTCATGCTTTTGGTTGTTCTTCATCTTGCTTCTTCCTTTGCATCTACATTCTTGACTTATTTTTTATCCGTCTCGAATTGGGGTTAACATTACCTGGTTCCTAGAGGAGTGCTAGTCCCATGGCACTTGCGGGTGTTTATTGATGAGGGCTTGATTCTTTGAAGGGTGGTTCCCAAGTTGATGGTGGCGCCTTATGTGGATTAGCACTGGGTGAGAAGCTTTGGCAAATGGTTGCACTGTTGGAGGCCAGGGGTATGTAGAGTGGATGGCGGGGCTTCTGATATTAGTGATTTGCAATATTCGTCTTTACCTAAAAAGAGATTAAGTGTGCCACCTATGGGGAGGTTCTACCTTACCATGTGGTGAATTTTCTTGTGCTAGTGGAATTGGGAGTTGGGTTGAGCCTAGGTGTTGACCCACACTTGAGGACCTAGTTTGTGTATAAGGGAGGTGCGGTGGGTGTAGCTTAGGGTGACAGGTCTAACCATAGGCAAGTGTGACCTTCCTAGGTATGTATTTCCCTTGATGTGTCCTAAGCGTGATGTGTGGGGAATCAAAATAGGGGCTAGGGGGTTAGACATGGAGCTAGCCGACCGAGGCCATCGGACACACATAACTTGAGAACCCCTCGATGTAGTGACTGTAGTCAATGTGGAGTTAATTGCTTTTCTTGTGATTTCATTCTCTTTTCATTTTGATTCTCTTGTTTCTTTTCTTTTTCTTTTGCTTTTTGTTTTTTTTAATTTTTTAGGGAGAGGGTGGAGTTGGGGGCTTACGAGATTTAATCAGGAATTTCTAGCTCTACATGTACCCTTTGAGGTTCACATGCATACTTGGAGAGTGGTAGTGGAAAGAAATGGATGATTTCAATGGGTGAAGTGGCTATCATTCATGTCTTCCAAGAGGGCTAAGAAAAATGAAGTTAGTAGAGCAGCTCGCATCATCAATCTAGCCATGGCACAGCTATCTATTCCATTGGGATCAAAAAAGAGGGGTGGAAGCGATGCTCTTGTGGTGCAGGATCCTGTCTAAGTAGTATCCTAAGAAATCTTAGATAATTACAGGTTCTGATGAAGGTGGGAATCGGGATAGGAAGAGAATTCGTCGATGAAGCAGACTATTGAATCACATAGGTCCTCTAACATGAAAATGAGGGCCTCTTTGGGTTTAGTAGCATTGGCATTGTAGCTCCATGGAAAGTCGTAGCGGCTGTGGATGCTTGGGTTAAAATCCACTCCTACCCTTCTCGAATATGGCATGAAGGTTGCATTATTCCTCTCAAAGGGTGGGGTGTTACAAAAAGCTATCCATGTATCCATGTTTACATAAAAAATGTGCCTCCTCCATGTGGGTTCGCATCCATGGACCTTCATAGCCCTGGGCACTTCAAAAACTTTATCTTGCCAAAAATCTACATCCTCGGTCCCTCATAGGGTGGGATTTTGCTTTGTCTTCAAGGTTAGTTTGTCTCCTAGCCTGCTTCCAACATTAGTCCCCTCTTTCACCACCTTGACTAGTAGTACTCTACGCAAGTGGGTGGGGAATTGAAAAGTAAAGTCGAAGGGCTCCCTAGCACTCTCCCGTTGCTCCCAAATCATAAGTTTAGCATTAAATATTGCTGAAAAGTCATCTTGGCTTGGTGGGATAGGCATAGTGGGCACCACTACTGACTGGGCATTCAATCTTCTCTTTACATGCTCCACCATCTGTTGTCTCTTCCTTTTAAGCTCCGCTTTTCTTTCAGCAGAGGTGTCCACCTATTGTTGTTGTTCTTCTGGGCCTGGGGAAGGAATTTGTGGGACAATTTCTTCTTCATGAGGTCCCATGTCAAAGCTTGTGCTAGCCTCTTCTCCTTGTTGGTCTTCCTTTTCTGTCCCCCTCAACAAACCCTAGTGCATCAACTTCTTGTGGGGTCAGGCTTGCTTGTTGTAGTAGATAGTTTCATTGCTCCTCAAGGGCAAGGCTCGCACCTACGGGTTGCGCTGACACCTATAGGCCTGCTCTTAGGGGCTTGCATGCAATCCCTAGCTTCTTCTTTATGGAGTCAACGACCTCCCCTTCCTCCATTTGAATGACATCTAGTAGTGTGTTCAAGAAGGCGCATTGCTAGGCTTCAAAACTCACTTGGGCGGCATGTGCCTTGCTCTTAGCTAGCACTTTGTTCTTTTCCACCTGAGCGAGACGACGCCCCAAAACTTTGACTCTTATCTCATTATGGTTTGCCTAGTCTTCTGCTCTCTTCTTCATTTCCTCAAAGGCTTTCTCCTTGCCTTTGACTAGTATCATCAACCTTTGCTCTTGATCTTCAATCTCTCTTTCCAGCCTCTGTTCCTCCTGTTGCTCCGAGGTTGCCTCTCTTTTCAAATTCTCTATCTCTTCTCGGTACCTATGTGCCCTTTCCTCTCTTGCCACCTCTAACTCTTCTGGGCTTTATGCAAATTTTCCATCTCCCCTTTCAGATCTTCATAGAGCCCTACAAGCTCATCACTCATTATGGTATCGTAGGCTCACTAGGCTTGAGTCTCTTCATCCAGCCTTGCGTGCCAATTGGTTTTTTCTTTGTCCTTGGCTTGCAGTTTCTCCTTCAGCTCACTTATCTCCCTTTGGCACATGGCTACTTGACAAGTTTTCTCTAATTGGGATGCATCCATGGCCTCCTTTTCTGCCTCTAGTTCAGCCACCCACTACTATCTTCTTATCCTCCTTTTCCTTCTCTAGCTCTGAAAGAAGCTCCTTAACGTATTTTTCATAGTCTCTGCAGGTGTGTGGCAACTTTGTTGTGGGAATGGAGGTTGTGGAGGTTTCCACCTTCTACCTCTTGGAATCTTGCCTAGACTCGGTTTATGCTCTGCCATCGTATTGAGTGTTGAAATGACTTGTTTTTTGGCTGATTTTTGTTGTTTTTGAGAGCTGAATGGTTGATTTTATGAGATGATTGATTGGTTTGGAAGTGGTTTGAGAGTTTTTTGGATGATATTGATTGTGTTTTGGAAGTTCATGATGTTTATTGGTGGTTCTATGATGTTCTGATAGGTTCTGTATACCTTCTGTTTTGCTCTGTTTTGGTCTGTTTTGTTCTTATTGTCTTTTGTAAGGAGGGATGGAGTGTTGATTGATGAAGATTGAGATCTTGTGAAAGCTTATTGAATGGTTTGTGAAAGTTTGGAATGGTTTGAGTATGAGTTATGTGGTTTTGATGACCTTTTGTAACCTTCTGTAGGTCTTCTGTAGAGCTTCTGTCTCTGTTCTGTTTCTGTTCTGTACTGTAGCTGTTCTGGTACTGTTCTGTGACTGTTCTGTATGCTCCTGTATGTGTTCTGTAGAATGTATGTGTAGCTTGGGAAAGTTTTCTAGCCTTGGAAAGAGGTGAATACAAGTGCAAAAAGAGCTGGAAGAAGTGGAAGAAGTAGTTGGTGAAGACTCAAGTGAAGACTAGAGTGAAGTGACAGTAGTGAGCTATGAAAAGACATTGTAGCTCTGGTGACTCTTCATATCAGACATACCTCTTGGGAGGGGTATCCACGACCTAAGAAGGATTTTTGAGAGTGATTTTGAGAGATTGTAGTGAGGATATGATGTATTATTGATGGAGAGAGAGAGAGAGAGAGAGTCAGAGATAGCCAAATCTACTGAAACAGAGTGATTGTATATGAGAGATTGAGAGAGAAGACTATGAAGATATTGAAGATGAATACTATGTGATGTATTTCCATTCCAAGATGGTGTATTCCTTTGCTTTCTTTGTTCTATTGATGGATTTTATGAAGATATTGAAGAATATGGTTGATTCTATCAAATCCGTGGGAGATCTACATGATGCTGCATGAAGATTTGTTGTGCCTGGTGTTCTTTTCTTCATTGTGATCATATGAAACATAATAAACAAGCTTGTTGGTGTTACAAGATAGATTTTCTTGCAAGATAATTCCCTTTTCCTTGGTGTTCCTCTCGGGGCTCCATGTTTTTGGTGCGCAGCCGGGGAAACTTGCCATCAACAAGCACCAGAAGAGGCTGAAAATGAAGGAAATGGCATTGCCAAGAAGAGAAGAATTCAATGGATGTTTGTAAAGTTCCTTCTTCCACTGAAGAGTTGGAATTTCTCATAATCAAAGCCACTTTCCACAAGAAGTTCATCCCACAATGGCGGAAACACATCACCATCATGATGCATGCTCTATGTGGTGGACAGTTTCCTCTTTCTGTTGAAGCAGCAGAAACTTGCATCTTGGTGGCCAACTGTTTGGGAATAAACTAAAGAGAAGAAACAGAGAGAATGACCATCAATGGAAGATTTGGCATTCATTGAGAAGTTTCCAAACAACATCAAGTGGGAGATTGTGAAGAAGCTTCAGGAGTCTTGGTCTGTAGAGGTTCACAAAGATAAGAAGGAAAAGAGTTGGAATTTGTTCGTGGATGCTCAACAGCAAGATACATGGGATGCTTGGTGCACTGATAATCTTCTGTTTGTTCAATTAGCAACCCACTGGAAGTTGGTAGACAGAGTGTTTTTCACAACATACACTGTTGAAACCAACAGAAGCTGGCATTACTATGATGTTGGCACCACCACAATGCTTAGACGGATGCATTTTGACACCTTCAGAACCGAATACCTTCCTCTGTGCAGTGGCATGAAAGAAAAATTCAGGGACGTTGAAAAGAAAGAAGTAGAAGAAATGTTGGCAAGAGAGTCCTCCAGAGACTGAAGCCTTCTGTTAACCCTCTGTGGAGCACTAACAACATAGTGGAGCCAACCCCCTGATGAATGACGCAATAAAGAGGCAAGCGTTAGAACGAGTCCAGAGGTACGTGAGAAGAGAGAAAGCAAAAATCAAGGCTGAGAACGAGCTCGCAGCAGAAGCCGCCTTTGACGCCCTTGCGGAACTCTTTACAAAAGCCCCAATGGCACATCAAGCCCTTCCTCCTCCTGCTGGAGGTCCACTTCCAAGCCAGATCCGTCCTGGAAATATTGATGACAGGCCAGCGAATGTAGTCCCATTGCCAGTTTTTAAGGGAGAGTACAATGAAGACTCTGATCTTCACGTAGCAGAGTCTATGGTAGCATGTGTGGCTAACAATGCCAGAACCCCTGAGCATTGGTTAGCAATATTCCCCGCCACTTTCAAAGGCGCGGCATTTCAGTGGTATGAGAGACAAGCAGCAGGAACTTTTGGCACATGGGACGACCTGAAGTTGGCCTTCCTCACTAAATTCAGGCGTGAAGGTTTTGAAGAGCGGATGAGAGAGAAATTCATGAACCTAAGTCAGTCCTCTGGAGAAAGAGTAGAAGCTTATGTCTCACGAATGGAATCCATCCTGAAGAGATGGACTAACTATAATCTAGATGATGGCATTCAGAAGGGGGTGTTTCTCAGAGGATTACAACCAGAAGTCCGTAAGTTTGTGGATCTGCAAAGACCAGCCACCCTGCAAGCTGCAACAGAAGGTGCAAGATTGTACGATGAAGTGGAAGCTAGATTAGCGATGAATACAGGAAGAGGAGTCCTACCTCCTCTGATACCAGGAATGATGTATCCACCAAATGCAGTTCCTGGGACTGTTTCCTATCCCTACCAACAGATGCCCTCGGTATCATAGTACAATGCACCAAATCCACAGTGGCCACAATCCATGCCTCAAATGATGGTTCAACCACAACAACAATGGTCCCAACCAATTTCCTCCATGACAAATCAGCAGCAACAGTGGAACCCTACCAACTGGAGCCAACAGCCAACAGTTCAAACAGGAGCTCTGAATCAGAACCAGAACAGAGACCCCTCTGTACCAGCCCAACCCGTTTATGCAGTGATTACGGAGACTCCTCAAAACCCTCCTGCCAGTACGTCCGGAGAAGAAAGCTTGAAGGATTACTTATCCAACTCAGTTGCAAACATAAAAAAGGAGTTGATGGATGTAATTACAGAGCAGCTACAGACGCTGAAAGTGAATACCGCTAGCATATCCAACATTGCAGGAGCAGGAAGAGATGTGATGCGGTCAAATACTTGGTGTGGTAAGTGTCATCAAGCAGGCCATTTAGCCACTGAATGCACACGAAAACCAACCATTCCTGGAGCCTTCTGTTCCTACTGTTTGCGGAAGAACCATACAGAGGACATTTGCTCTTTGAAGGAGATGCATGATAGGAGAAGGAAGGAAGAAGATGCAAGATTCAACTTGCTGGAATCCAAAATGACAACATAGGATATTGGACCCAAGCCTAGAGAGTTTGGCCCTAATTTCGGACCTAGAATATTTCCTTCTCAAAGTTACAAAGGAAGACAGTTTGGCGGTGGTTAGAGATCAAAAGTGGAGTGTTATAGATGTGGAGAAAAGGGACATATCTCACCAAACTGTCCAAATCCTCGAAGGTCAGTGGATTACAAGCCCTTATGCAGTCGATGAAAAGGAGAAGGCCACACTGCAAAAGACTGTCCAAGCCCAGCCCCAGTGAAAAACAGTGCTACTGATAGTCCGGCCAAGGCCCAAGAGCCTACCTCCAATTTAGTGGAATTGGAAGTTGCTGCCATCACGCGTGCAATGCAGAAGGAACCACCTATCCAGAAAGAAAATAACCCTCCTGCCAGAACAGTGAAGTTCAATCTTCCACCAGAAGAACAGAACAGTACAGAGCCTGACAGTGCCGTACAGAGACCTACAGTGCCACAGAGAGTTACAGAGACAGTTACAGAGACAAGAGCAGAGGTCCAGGAGACAGAAGAGGAGGAAGTGCCACAAGTGGTAGAAGACGTTCCCATGATGCCTCTGTTGGAAGAAAGAGGGAAAATGAAAATGGGTGTTGCCCCATTCCCTAACCGATTAGAGAAGCCAGTGGATCCTATTAAGGAATACGATCTGGTCAGAGATCTAGATACCTTTAAACCAAACCTCACATTCCGACAATTATTGATGTTGTCTCCCAGTTGTCGAAAAAGGTTCAAAAGTATACTGACAAGAAGACGTGGTTTAAGGATTGCTCCCTCAACAGCAACAAAGTCCAACAAGGCTCCAGAGCCTGTCAAAGAAGTGGACGTAGCTAACGTCTTTCTAGATTCGGGTACTCCAGAGACTGGCGCGTGGATAGAAGGCTACTTCATTGCAAATGCACTGATTGATGGAGGCTCATCAGTAAACATTATGACGGATGTGACAATGAAGGATCTAGGCCTACAAGGTGTGCAACCTACCCAATGGCTCATCAGACTGACGGATCAGAGCAGAATCAAGCCTTTGGGCATTCTCCCATATGTGAAGATTACAGTGGCTGGAAAAGATTATTGGCTAACCTATCTGGTGGTGAAGCCAAATTCTTATGGTACATCCTACCCTCTGTTACTGGGCAGACCATGGCTTTTTGAAGCCCGAGCAAGGACGGATTAGTTCAAAGGAACCTTGACCTTGGGTAGAGGGCCCAATAAAGTGGTGCTGAAACTGTATGGTTCTCAAAAAGGACATGGATCCACCTCCTTGGAATTATCTTCTGATTCCCCTAATGAGGCTACGGATGGAACATCAGCAGACGAAGATGCTGTCAAACAGATCCTTCCCAAGAAAACAGTGACACGTTCCTTAATAGTGGATACTGTAAGCCGACTTCCAAAAGATACAAAGCCATTATCAATGGGTGAATACTTCCTGCATGACCCAGGAATGACTTCTGAAATCACTTCTGACAGTGAGATAGAAGCATGGATGTACTACTCTCCCTGTTACATGGCCATAGCAGAAGCAGAGACAGAGGCAGAAGAGGAAACAGAGAATTTGTTCTTCTGTTACAGAGCGCCTACAGAGACAGAAGCAGAGACAGAAGCAGAAGCAGAAGCAGAGACAGAGACAGAAGAGGATGAATATGATATGGACAAAGAAGGTTATGAAAGTGAGCCAGAAGAATCTATCCCACTGCAGAGGATATATTTGAAGAAGAAGTTTCAGAAGCATCAGAAGTAGACGAGCTCATGCTATGGGACAGAATGACGATGGTACCATTTGGTATGGTAAATGGATCTTCTTATATGCAAAATTTCTATAAGACGTGGGTTAAGAAGAACAAGCCGTCTTTTAGCAATGGCTCATGCCGCCCTCACCCATCCTTGCCAAAGAAAGATGATGATGATGCACCGTGCCAACGAGCACCAGTCCCACAAACCCAACAGGCATCAGAGGGTCCCTGTTATGTGATGTTCTTGGATGTGTCATCTTCAGAAGAGGAGTCTTCAAACCAAGAGGTAATTAATTTTGAAACCAAACCCGAAACAACTCTAATCCCATTTCAACATCTCAAGGAGCAACCTAAGTCTCCACCAAAAGAAGAAGTTGGTTCTAGTGGGACATCAGAAGAGGACACCACTCCCTTGAAGGAATCGGATCTGTATCTAGAAGCAGTCCATGGGACCTTCATCCGTGAAGTAGAAGGTGAAAGGCAATTAACTTTTGTGGATGCAGAAGGCACTGAACGCCACTTGAAGGTGGGTAGCAGTCTCCCAGAAGAGGAGTTGTCAACCTTGTACAACTTGTTGAAAGAAAATTTGGACGTGTTTGCATGGTCCTATAAAGACCTAAAGGGGATTGATCCCACAATATGTCAACATCCTATTGACTTGGAGCATGATGCCAAGCCAGTACGGCAACGACAGAGGTGAATGAACCCGAATTATTCCACATTGGTGAAAGCGGAGCTGCTGAAGCTTCTAGAAGCCGAGTTCATCTATCCAGTGGCAAATAGTGAATGGGTTTCACCCATCGTGGTTGTACCCAAGAAGAATGGAAAATTGCGAATATGTGTTGACTTCCGAAAGCTCAATTCTAAAATTAAGAAGGATCACTTTCCTATCCCTTTCACAGACCAACTGTTGGACACAGTGGCAGGACATGAGCTTTATTCCCTTTTGGATGGATTCAACGGATACAACCAAGTGCAGATAGCAGAAGAAGACCAGTCCAAAACAACCTTCACCACAGAATGGGGGACCTATGCTTACCGAGTGATGCCATTTGGGCTCTGCAATGCCCCTGCTACTTTCCAACGAGTCATGATGGCTGCATTTCAAAATCATCTGCACGACTTTATTGAGGTATATTTGGATGACTTCTGTGTCTATAGTTTGATCCGTGAACATTGGGAACACTTGGAACAATGCTTTGACCGATGCCGGGAGTATGGGATTTCCCTCAACCCCGACAAATGCATTTTTGGGGTCTCTTCTGGAGTTCTGTTGGGCCACATTGTCTCTGCACAAGGGATATCAACAGATCCTGCAAAGATCGAAAAGATTGCAGCTCTGACAGTACCCACCAACCTCAAACAGTTGAGGGGATTCTTAGGCCATGTGGGTTACTACAGAAGGTTCATAGCCCATTTTGCAACAAAGGCAACCTCCTTGCACAAGCTTCTGAGGAAAGATGTAGAGTTTACTTGGACGGAAGAATGTGACAAAGCCTTCCACACTCTGAAGCAGTGTCTGATTGAGGCACCCATTCTGCAACCTCCTGATTGGACGAAAGAGTTCCATGTACACACTGATGCATCAATTGAAGGCTTAGGTGATGTCCTTTGCCAGAAGGGCTCCTCGAAGCTGGATCAGCCGATCTATTATGCAAGTCGAAAAGTCACTGATAGGGAACGGAACTATACAGTGACAGAGCTTGAGTGCTTGGCAATGGTGTTTGCCCTAGAGAAGTTTCGCCCCTACCTCCTATCCACCCACTTTAAATTTTATGTGGATCATGAGGCCCTATCCTTCCTGATGAACAAAGCAGATGTGAAAGGACGAATGATGAGATGGCTCCTTTTATTCTAGGAGTTCGACTTTGAGGTGATTACTAAGCCTGGTCGTTCCCATGTTCTGGCTGATCATCTGTCGCGTATCCCACAAACTGCAGATGAGGAGCAAGATGACCCAGACCTCCCTGATGCTTCCCTATTCCTGGTAGAAACTGTAACTCCCTGGTATACAGACATTGCCAATCTGCTGGCAACCCAACAGTATCCTCCTGGTATTTCTAGTCGGGAAAGGAAGAAGCTCATGTTAGAATCAACCCCCTACACCCTGCTAGGTGGCACACTGTACAAGAAAGGCAAAGATGAAGTGCTCCAAAGATGTGTTGCAGGAGATGAAATTGGGATTGTTCTGAAGGCTTGCCATGACGAGCCATGTGGAGGCCACTTTGCAGGAGAAGCTACAGCCAGAAAGGCTCTGCTAGCAGGATATTGGTGGCCTACAATTTACAAAGATGCCTATGATTACTGTAAAAGATGTGATGCTTGTCAAAGAATGGGGAAACCCACCAAGACAAGTGCCATGCCACTGCAACCTATCCTTCCTTTGAAGCCTTTTGAGAAGTGGGGAATCGACTTCGTAGGTCCAATCGATCCTCCTACCAGAAGGAAACAGAACCGATACATCCTCGTATGTACGGATTATGTCACAAAGTGGTGTGAAGCTAAATCTCTAAAGCGGGATGATGGTAACAGCGTGGCCCTGTTCATGTATGAGAATATCATCACCCGTTTTGGCAGTCCCTTAGAGCTTGTAAGTGACAGAGGCACTCATTTCCTTAACAAAGTCATGGAAGAGTTGACAGAGTTGTATAAGATCCGCCATCGCAAGTCCACTCCTTATTACCCCAGAGCCAACAGCCAAGTCGAAGTCACCAATCACATCCTCTGCTCGATTCTGACAAGAACGATTGCCGCACATCGTCGTGATTGGGATGATCGACTTATAGAGGCCCTCTGGGAGTACAGAACCTCCCATAAAGCAGCAACAGGACAGACACCTTTCCAGCTGGTGTATGGTACAGAAGCTGTTTTTCCTGTTGAACTGGAATTACCCTCTTTGAGAGTGGCTATCAAAGAGCGTTTGGGGGACGATGATTCACTGCAACGCCGTCTCCTGCACTTGGAATGTTTGGACGAAATTCGTAAGATGGCTCTACAGTGCATGGAAGCCACACAAGCTCGACGCAAGGCTTACCATGATAGCTTCATCAAGCACAAGGAGTTCAAAGAAGGTGATTTGGTCCTAGCCTATGATTCACGATTTGGCAAGTTTCCTGGGAAGCTCCAACAGTGGTGGATGGGCCCCTATAAGGTACTTGCCGTCAACCCTAATGGCTCTGTCCAAGTGCAGACCATTGATGCCTCTGATGATCCCTTTTTGATCAATGGATATCGCCTGAAGAAGTACTTCCCTCCTTGGGGATCTTGAAAATTATGGTCACTTGATCTTTTCCCTCATTGGCGTGGCACTGTATTTCTTAGGATGCTACTTCTGATAGCCATTCTTCAGCCACTCTTGATGCGGTGGACACAATCCTCTGTCCCCTCAAACCCCCTTCCAGCCTTGATCTTTTATCCTCTATTTTCTACCAGCGACAGTGGCGAGGTTGGTTCTGATACATGGTCTCTCTATCCTTCCCTTGCTTAATTCGAAGAGAAAAAAAAAGAAGAAAAAAAATATATACATATCGGTCATGGGAGAAAAGGACTTAGGTCCCTGTCATGCCGACCTATTCTTCGAGAAAAGGTGGAAACACCCTCGGGAATAGGGGAAAACAAGAAAAAAAAAAGAGAAAGAAAAAAAACAAACAAAGAAACGAAAAAAAAACAGAAAAAAAAAAACAAATCTGTTATGGGAGAAAAGGAAGCAATTCCCTGTCATAGTAGGCCTCGTTCCAAGAAAAGGTGGTAAACACCCTTGGGCGGGAAGCTGGCTATGGAAAAGGTGGCAACACCCAGCAGTCCAGAAAGTGGATTCATTGATTAATATCCCTAGGATCCCATTCCGAAGCTACCTCCCTTGGTACGCTGTGTCCTCGGTCTCTCTGCAGAGCATCTAACTGTCCTTTAGCAGACGACATGTTCCTATCTAACACAATGTTCGATTTGATGGCTACCTCCCTGGTTACGCCTCTTCAACAACTGACGACATGATCTTCATCGACAAACAATCAAGTGATGTGAGCTTTCATCCTAACCGGATGGGGACGTGAGTAGGGGTCGCCCTCTGTAACTTTCAACAATGAGTGGGATAGAGGGTGGGCCGAGAGACCAGTCTTTTCCCTTCAAATCAAATGAGAGGTGAGAAGTGTGAATGAAGTGTTGCACGCACGGGATGGGCCTCTCAATGCACAAGGCACGATTTGTTCTTGTGCACTGCACTATAAGGCTCCCTGGCCTTCCTTCTCGCACCGTATGCCGGCACAGGGCGGGATGCACCGTTGCACCATCGAATGCGCACAAGGCATACAACCTTTGCACAAGTGATCGTGAGGATTACCTCAATGGGTTTCAGGAAAAGGCTGCCCTCCTGTATCTCTCAACAGAGCATGAGACATAGGGGGTGGGCTGAGTGTGACTGGAGTTTCTTCAATCAATTACCGAGAGGTGAGATTGAGGGACGTTACGATACTTGGAGTCAGGTATGTTCCCGTTTCCCTGTGCACCTACGGGATGGGTCTTTGCCATTATCACAAGACACATCACCCTGTTCTGTACACTGCACTGTAAGACTCCCTTGTCTTCCTTCTTGCACCTATGCCAGACGGGTTGGACGCACTAATGTACCATCAACTGTGCATCCTGGCATACTCCCTCTGCACCATTCCCCTGTTGATTCCTCAACCGGGTACGAGATATGGGTTTCAATCCTTATTCCTCAAGTGATATTAGTCATGGGGCGAGTGACTGTTCTTTCATTCCATATGAGTGACTGTGAGTTGAGTGCAATATCCCTCATCATCGACGAATTTCCTGCGATTCCTTCAACCAGCTACCTCCCTGGGTGCTGCCGCGTGGTCCCTTCTATGATGGACGTGTGCCGAGAAGATGCCTTGGTACCTCCAGAAGCCAACAACAACACAGGAAGTGCCATCGACAATTGACCTTGATCCTCAACAAAATGGGCCAAGTTTTTCTAACCCTACACCTTCTGTTTCCCCGTGATGTTCATGTTTTAAGTGTGGGGAAAAATCTAGACACATTCCTACTATTTCTGCAACCAATTGCCTATTTTTTCTAACCTGTCAATTTCAAGAAAAAACTTCAACCTATTTTTATAAAAAAATTCAACATTCTTTTAAAAATACTCAAAACCATGAAAAATTCTTTGAAAAAGCTTAAAAATTCCAAAATTAATTTTCAAAAATTTCCTAAAACTTCCATTACCATTTTTACTTATTTTTGACATATTTTCTAAGCTGAACAACTACTTCATGTAACACCTAAATTCATCAAAAAAAAATCAAAAACAAAAATAACATAAAAACTCATTTTTCATCCACATACCCACTAACCATCTAGGAAAAAAAATCCAGATATTTTTGGATTGAGGAGAGCGCATTCTTTGCATTTTCATACACCCACTACCAGGTATTTCCCTTTTTTTTGTTATGTTTTTTAAAACAAAAAATAATAATAATAATAATAACAAAAGCTCCCCAAAACCCACGGTTAATATAAAACTACAAAACTCCACCACGAAAACCAACCACAACAAACAAACGAAACCCATAATTAACATAAATGACACCTGACTACTACCATGGCACGCGCATTCGCGTTATATAACTACACCATATTTTTTTAATTAAAATAAACCCGCCGTTCACTTAGCACACGCTACGTGCGCTATAGAGGCACTTTAATTTTTAATTAAAATGAACCCGCCGTCACAAGAGCACGCACTGGCAAAAAAGCGCTCCACATCACCTTAATTTGTAATCCATGAATTTCCATTTAGAGACCCAGTCTGGGTATCGAAGTCCGGGATTCGAATTAACGCATCGTTTTCACCTAATAATTGGTAATTAAATTTATAATAAGGAACCGCTGTTTTCTTGCTAAGGTTTATCACTTAATAAAAATTCACCCATTCTTAATAAATTATTAAAATCAACCCTTCATTAAATTGATTCCCCCTCACTGCACTTAATTCCCCTTTTTAATGAACCGTTTCGTGGGATGGGTATGCGCAGTCATTGGAGTTATTTCCATGGTTAACCACTGGTTTATCAACTATGTAGTCTTGATATGTGTCGGATGTGGTATTGTTTTGGTTTCCTGTCTTTGATACGGTTACGGGTACGGTATGCAGTTTTTTCTTTCATTGCCTGATACGGGGTTCTGGGTGTTTGTCTGATGCATAGCATGAAGCTTTCGGTCACATTTGTCTCAAGGTCATGTCGAATTTTTTCTAGGCTGTGGTTTGCTTGGGGTTAGTTGGTTGAGTCACGTTTTATTGTTTTGGTTATTCTCTTATCCTTGGATTTTTGTCTGTTGCTTTGCAGGCATTCTCCTTGATTATCTGTGTTTGTGGTGTGTGTGTAACCATCTGAATGGCGCCTTCTCATGCTCCTCCCCCTATCCAGTACGTCCCATTAGTTAGTAGGGATTACTCTTCCCTACTTACTTTTGAGCCTCTCACGAAGACGAGACTCGCTGCTTTTGTGGCTACCTCCTTTCCATTGCTTCCAGAGGATCCGTCGTTATGTGATGAGTTTCTGGCCTCCTACAGCAAGAAGACAGGACTAGTCCAGGGAATTTCTATGACTTTGACACCTCGAGGCTTAGGGAAGGCTCTGTCTCTTCCCTCCAAATGTGAACCTTTTGTTACCACTCGTCAGCTTTTCTCTAATGAAGAGATTCTGAAGCTGTTGCAAAAGCAAACAAGGGAAATGATGGATGTTCAGAAGGTGATCAACTCTTCAGGAGTTTCCTTTTCCATGATCACTGATCCCATATGGAAGTCGATCTGTCATTTTCTCCAGGACAGGTTTATGCCTGCCAAAATGCCATCCCAGTACTTGTCCAAAGAGCTTTTTACAGCTTCCAGGATGGTGTTGAAAGGAGTTGCTATTGATTGGAGCACTTACCTCCTCACTAAAATGGATCAACATTTCGTCAAAGTCACCAGGGGTAATGTTACCAATGTCACATATGGATCATATTTGTCTGCCTACTTGACCTATTCAGGTTTACCGAAGACTGTGCCTCCACCTCCTCCATCAGATCCCGTACCTCCTCCTCCACCTTTAGATGAGTCCGAACCCATTGACATAGAGGATGATGATTCTCCGCCTCCCCTGGTCATCCAGCGCAAACGCTTGAAGAGGATAGCGGATAAAGCTCCTTCCGTACTTCCTTCAGTACCCATTCCTGCTACCTCTGGCAGTGATCTTCCTGGGTATCTCACTTGTAATAACCTGTTCAGAGCACATCGAGAAGGATCATTGGACATATCAGTTCCCTCACTGAACAGTCTAGTCTCAGGAGATGCAATTCCTTTCCTCTGTAAAGATATTCAGAGTTCCATTGAGTTGTCAGTGACAGCCTGTGTTCAACAGCTGTACGCGTCTTTTTATGAAGAACTCATGCAGTCTAAGGACCAGTTGCATAAGGCAACATCCGAGTTAGCTTCTGCTAAGGATACCCTAGCAGATTTGTTTAAGCAAATGGAACAACAAACCCAACTGGTTGCCACCCAAAGCGATGAGATCTCTTCTTTGAAGATCCAGTTACTATAGGCTCAATCCCAGGTTACTAGCCTTTCAGAGGAGAATGAGAGGATGTCCAGAGAAGCACAGGAGTTTCAAGCTATCTTAGATGACAAACTTTCAGCTTTACAGATTGCTAATGACACAATGGCCTCCCAAGCCTCTCAAATCCAGCAGTTGCAAGATCAACTGGCAAAATCCCACTCTGTTCCTCCAAGCCCTAATGTTCCATTGATTCCTTCTCTTTCACAGCAGGACTTGGCTGCTCTTCAGAGACAGGCTACTTTGTGTCCTCTATTCCAAGATAAAGTGGAAAGATTGCAGTCCAAAATGGACTTGTTATGGTCTACATTTGAGCAGTTTCAGGAATATGTTCCACCAGACCATTCTTTCTTTGTCCACTACCACTTACAGAAGTTGGTCTTCTACATGAAGCTTTCCACGATGGATTTACCTCTTCCAGAGAATGGATGGAGTGGGGCTTGGTCTGCTGAGTTGCTGACAGAGGTAGTAAGGATGGTGTTTGAAGATTCTGTCACGCCAGATACCATGTTGATATCCTACATGTATCTACGAGGAGACTTGTTAATTCCAGATGAGGTGGATATGGCATGGTATGTGGGGGATGTGGTCTTACAGGCTGTTTTGTATGTCAACAATTTGGAATTGCGCATAGCTGACATGTTCCAGAGTTACTCCTCCAAAGTGGCTGATTGTCATGATAATTCATGGCATCCCATGATTGATTCTGTGGTCCTGAATCAAAGACAAAACACAGCTCCTATCTTTGCCCAGAGTACTAATCAACTGAGGATGGATCTCTTAGCCTATCTTTCAAAACATAATCCGTTTGATGCTTCCTTCTTTGATGCCTATCATCGACGATCTCTCTTAGGACCTTCTGTTCTTACCCTCCTCTATTACCAACGAATGGCTCACTGCTATGCTATATATCTTTCCCTTTGTCAATCTAATTCCACAATTATTTTACCCCTTCTTTTCCAACCTTTATCTTTCCCTCAAATTCCCATTTTTACATACTGTTCCTTTATTGAGGATAGGGTATTTTTCCCTTCTCCACCCTGTCCTTCTCCATCCATTCATGTACCCTCCACATTTCCTATTTATCAGTTAACACCCTTCCTTAGTGATTCCCTCCAAATTTCTGCCACTCCTTCTTTAACCTTTTCTTCCTTTTATGATTTTGCCTATCCCTCCCTTCATCCCCTTCCCTTATTCCACTACCCTCTCCTAACACTTCCATATCTCAACCACCTCAGTTGGTTAGTGACTGTGACGGGTTTGATAATCAGATTTCCAGGAGAAGGGGATGGAGTTCGGATGATTCCCTTACAAGACCTCAGATCAATTGGCCAGTAATTCCAGGAGAATGGACAGCTTCCAGTCAAGCTTATCAGAACTATGTTCATTTTGCTCAGCAGTATTCCCAGTCTGCGAATCCCTCAGTGAGATTAACTGCTCACTTTGCTTGGTACCTGGCGTATATGCATAGGCACTCTCATAATGATTCCAAGCCTATTCCAAAGTTGTGCATGAATGTCAATGTGAGCATTGATTCCCAACAGCTGGATATTTTGTATTTTCATGCCCTTTGTTTGCCTAGCAGATACGTGGTCCTGTTGGAAAGGATGTGCTGTCTTCAGTTTTTTCAAAATCCTCCCAAAAACTTTGTAGATGAATCCTTGTCTATGGATCGTTTCTGAAAACATCAATCTTTCAAGAGGGATCATCTTCATTGATACCTTTCCAATGTATGGTGGATGATTTTTAATGAAAATCTCTCTTTTTGGAGGAGTCATTCAGATGGTTGTGTTGTGTGTAGTGTTTGTGTTGTGAGTTCATTTATGTCAAACGAACGTGGTGGTTTCCTATTGGATTGGATTTTGTGTGCGAGTTACATTTTGGAGAATTGTTGTGTTGGGTCGTGGTTGCAGAGTTGAAGCTGATGCTGATGAAGAAGAAGAATCCTCTTATATCCTTTACAAATTTGTTGTGATTTTTTAGTTTGATGAGAAGTGTTACTGTAAAAAGGGTTTTCCTTTCTTTGTATTTTTATATCAGAAACAGGTTAAAAGTTGGGGTCGTGGTGGATGGATTCTTTTTGAAGAGATATTGACGATCAAAGTTGAGCTTTTCCCTGAACTTGTATTCCCTTTTTCCTGGGTCACGAGGATGCTTCCTTATTAAGTGTGGGGATATGTTGAGTGTTGAAATGACTTGTTTTTTGGCTGATTTTTGTTGTTTTTGAGAACTGAATGGTTGATTTTATGAGATGCTTGATTGGTTTGGAAGTGGTTTGAGAGTGTTTTGGATGATATTGATTGTGTTTTGGAAGTTCATGATGTTTATTGGTGGTTCTATGATGTTCTGATAGGTTCTGATTGGTTCTGTATACCTTCTGTTTTGCTCTGTTTTGGTCTGTTTTGTTCTGATTGTCTTCTGTAAGGAGGGATGGAGTGTTGATTGATGAAGATTGAGATCTTGTGAAAGCTTATTGAATGGTTTGTGAAAGTTTGGAATGGTTTGAGTATGAGTTATGTGGTTTTGATGACCTTTTGTAACCTTCTGTAGGTCTTCTGAGCTTCTGTCTCTGTTCTGTTTCTGTTCTGTACTGTAGCTATTCTGGTACTGTTCTGTGACTATTCTGTATGCTTCTGTATGTGTTCTGTAGAATGTATGTGTAGCTTGGGAAAGTTTTCTAGCCTTGGAAAGAGGTGAATACAAGTGCAAAAAGAGCTGGAAGAAGTGGAAGAAGTAGCTGCTGAAGACTCAAGTGAAGACTAGAGTGAAGTGACAATAGTGAGCTATGAAAAGACACTGTAGTGGCTCTGGTGACTCTTCATATCAGACATACCTCTTGGGAGGGGTATCCACGACCTAAGAAGGATTTTTGAGAGTGATCTGAGAGATTGTAGTGAGGATATGATGTATTATTGATGGAGAGAGAGAGAGAGAGAGTCAGAGATAGCCAAATCTACTGAAACAGAGTGATTGTATATGAGAGATTGAGAGAGAAGACTATAAAGATATTGAAGATGAATACTATGTGATGTATTTCCATTCCAAGATGGTGTATTCCTTTGCTTTCTTTGTTCTATTGATGGATTTTATGAAGATATTGAAGAATATGGTTGATTCTATCAAATCCGTGGGAGATCTACATGATGCTGCATGAAGATTTGTTGTGCTTGGTGTTCTTTTCTTCATTGTGATCATATGAAACATAATAAACATGTTTGTTGGTGTTACAAGATAGATTTTCTTGCAAGAGAATTCCCTTTTCCTTGGTGTTCCTCTCGGGGCTCCACATCGGTGTTTTAGTTCCTGGTATGGGGGTATCTTCCCCCATTCCTTGGGCCATTTCTTTATTAACAAACTACTGTACCCGAGCCATGAGGTTGCTAGCATGCGCTTTGGCTATGGAGCTTAGAGTGGATATAGTTGTGGGGGTCGTGGGCACTAGGAGAGTAGGGATGGGATCGATTGGGGCCTTGCCCTTGCCTTTTTTCACTATGGGTGGCGTGATCTCTAGTGCTTGTGTGCTTGAGCTAGGGTCTTCATCTCTAGTCGGCTCTCATGGCACACAACTCATCCTGTCTACACTGCTCCTCTATAGATATACGTGTTTCTAGAACCATGTCTTCATCTTCCTTCCTTTTCAACTCTTCCTCTTATTCAGTTGCCTTCCCTTTTCTCTCCTCCTCAGATTTTCTTGATTCTTCTTTCAGCCTCTCTGACTCCTCGTTTTCTTTCTTCTTCCTCTCTTCCTCTTTCTTCTTAGACTCTTTTTTAGCTTTTTGTAAGTCTAATTTTTCTTTCTTCCTGCTTTCCTCCTCATCCTTCTCTTGCAAATCCTTCTTCTTTGGCTTTCGTTGGGTTTCTTGGCATTTATTTTTCTCCTTCCTCATCATCACTCACTGTCCTTTCACTAGAGTGTGGCTACTATTCATTGTGAGGAGGTGACCTCTCTAGTGTTTCTCCAATTCCTTCTCCTTCACCCTGTCCTTCCCCCAATGCTTCACTTATTACAGTTGTCAAAACCCCACCGAATCCGATGGTAGAGGCCTTTGAGGATGACACTTTTCTTTTTGCCCTAGTAGTAGGGGACTCTCCTCCTAGCAGTCTTCCTCCCTCCTGTAGCTAGTTCTTTTGCTGAAGACTCAATGGTCTTCCACACAAAGCCATTTACATTTACTTCATCAAGGGATCTTGCTGCAATGCTCTCCAGCATAGGCACATTGATTCGCCTCATTATTGAGTTGTACCTTTGGCTAGAGAATAGTGTGTGCATCATTTTGGCTTGGAGTTGGATTTCGGGGTTGGGGATGTTTGCCAAGTTGATTGCATCATTTATGTGGACCATCAGCTTGTCCATTCCTAACATGGCATACACATCTCTCTTCAGCTGCCTTTCCACCTTATCATTGGCTAGACCCAATGCTTTCTCCACCAACTCTGGAGTCAATTCGATCTCGACTTGGCGGGTTTCTTCTATTTTCTGCACTGTCATGGTGCTGTGGCTCCTACCAAAGGTCCGAAGGAACTCCACACACTAGCTGTAGTCCACTCCTTGACCAACTACCTCCATGTACTTTTGCAGATGGCATTGTTCGACAATCTGCTTCACTGCTTCACTACTTTTGCAAATAAGGGCCTGGACTTGAACTGGTTAAAGGCCCTTATTTTCATGAAAAGGCCATATTTTGCTTGCTCTTCTTGTGAAAATGGCAACTTGCTGGCTTTCTCTTGGCATGTCATCATGCTGGGTGCCTGTGTTCACCATTAGTTCTTTTCAAAACAATTATATGCAGAGGAAAAAGATCAGATGCTAATGGAATTGAAATGCTTAATTATAGAATTAAACGTCTCCCTCAAGTAGTCCATACATTCCAAATTTTATGACCCTTTTTCTTAGCCATGAATTGGTTTTGATTTGTTTTCATTTTCTTTTGCATTTTATTCTTATTTCCACCTTACCCCCTTCCCCTGCAGAAATAAGAAGAATCCTTCCTAGGATTATAGATTAAGGGGGTTCCACGCATGGTTAGTGTGCTTACTTTTGCATAAGCCAAGGATAAAAATTGGGGTTTTATTGCATTTGGGCATATTGGTCCATGTTGTAGGGTGGTCGAATGCTTTGAAAAATACGAATTCAGATTCCTCCCATGAGCAAGGTAGCATTCACACTTCCATTGCTAAAGGCTCATCCAAAAGACCTCAGTCTAGTCGATCGTAGCTTTCAGCAAGCATGGTAAACGTGGCATCCAAGCATCTGCGGAAAGCAACCAAGACATCGCATGTATTCTCACCTAAGTCTGTGGCCAAGGTTAGAATGGATCCCCTAAGGCTGACAAGTGATTGAGGTTTGGTTGGGCTTGACAGTTCAGTAGCTGACAGGTGCAACTCTGGTTGCAGTTCTGGTTGGGGTTGTGGCCTTCGTACACTTGGCATGGCCAATGAGGTTGGTGGTGCACTACTAGATGCTTGGGCGGTGGTTGGGGTACTACCAGGGCAAGGTTGAGGTAGTTTAGGAGTAGCAGGCTACGATTTGGGTCTATAGACTTATTGAGTCTTGATGGATTTAGGTTTTCAAATGGCAATGGGCCTTGTAGCACAGCCAGAGGCTTTTGTGGCATTGATGCTTGATTCATCTTGATGTTTGGTGTGCTCATGCTTGAGGGTAGCGTTTCAATAGTGTCCTTGGCCATATTCACTGTAGGTATCCAAATCCAAGTATTACCTTCATAATAGCCTTACGCTCGCAATATGGTTTCTTCTAGGCGTCCTAGGTTTTGAGGGGAGGTTTCTAGCCTTGCAAGCTCATGGTTGGGTGCTCCTAGGCGGCAGTCTTGGATGTTTTTGTACCCGTTTGAACTAGTATTCAAGGGTTTTAGATTTGTGGTTGGCTTTTTTTTGGTGCTGAGGTTTGGTGGGTGGTGGCAACAAATCACGATCCCCCTCCTTAGGCTTGATGGTGGATTTCTCTACCGATGGTGATGGAGTCGCATAGCCCTTGCTGAAAGCTACGACGATTTGTACGTTGCCGATGGCTAGGTGAATACACTATGACTAGTAGTCAACATCATAGTGGGCCTACTTCTTAAAGGTTTGTCCTAACAACGATTTTGCACCTACATCTTTCATGTTTGGAAACACATAAAAGATCATGGGCAATATTTTTGACTTGATAGAGACTGCAACTTTGCACTTTCCCAGAAGTTCATATGATCGGCCCCCAAATGGGCTAAGTTTGGCATTAGTGGGCTGTAGCTATGGTTTGCCAATTTGAGTCCAATGATCGTGAGTCGTGATATTAAAGTTAATGCCCTCATCGATCAATGCATCAATGGCGTGTGTCTCCTGGGTTGTAATGGTCATGTGTAGGTAAGCCAACGGAGCTACAACTTCCTCATCCTCATCTTTAATCTCCGTAATGGTGGCTACTCCTACATTGACAGGGGCTTCTAGCATAGGGGGTTCATGTAGTAGATGTGTGGGAGGGTAGTACTTTTTTATGTGGCTATCATTAAAGAAGCCTATGCCCTGACCCTTTAGGGTTTCAAGTTCTACATTACCAGTTTGGCGTATGGTGCGAACTCTAAAAGGTCTTAACCCCCTAAAATTCATTTTCTGCTTATGTCCCTTGACCGAGTAGAACAATACAAAGTCACCTTGTTTGAAATTTTACTGCTTGACATGCTTGTCAAACTAGCTCTTGCATCGTGCCTTTTTGCAGATCAGCGCATGGGTGGCTAGAAGTCAAGTTTTTTATAAGAGTTTTAGCTCAACTAGACATTCTGTCCATGCTTTCTTTCCCTCCCATATCTCTTGAATAGCGATTCTCAAGCTAGGAATGGAGAATTCCACAGGTAGAATTTCCTTAGTTTCATAGGTCAACCTAAAGGGAGTCTATCCCACAGCTACTTTATAAGCTATTCGATAGGCCCACAAGGCTGCCATTAGCTTGTTATCCTAGTTTCTACAAGAATAAGAGAATACCTTGGTCAGGACATTTACTAGAGTCTTATTTTTCAATTCCACATCACCATTTTCTTGAGGGTAGTAGGGTGGGGATTTTCAATGGATGATCAAGAAGGTGGACAGGAGATGAGCAATCACCTCATTGATGAAGTGCATGCCTTGATCACTGACAAGTTCGATGGGGCAACCAAATCGAGAGATTACCTGCTCACATAAGAACTTAGCAGTGGCTTGTGCGTCATTCTTCCTGGTGGCTCGAGCTTTCTCCCACTTTGTGAGATAATTGGGGCAATGATGATGTATTTGGCTTGCAAATATTGAGCTGTGGGATTGATAGGCCCAATGAAGTCAATCCTCCATTTCTCGAATGATTGTCTTGCAATGATGGGACTTAGCTCCATTGTGTCCTTGAAAACTGGCACCTTGGTCCATTGGAACTCATCACATTGTTTCACAAATCATGTTGTATCTTGGAAAAGCGTGGGCTACCAGAGTTGAGACTATAGCACCTTGCGGGGTGTCGTATCTCCCCCCTAAAGTGTCCTCTGCGGCAATTCCACCGTGCACTGTCGTACTACTGTGCATCCGAGGTTTGGAATCCACCAAAAAGTTGTGTGTGTGACATTTGTTACTATGTACATACTTAGTTGTTGTGTTTACATTTTTGTTCTGTGTGCTAGTATAGTGGAGAGGGGTTTGGAAGTGAATATATTTGTGGGAAGCATAGTGGTGGAGATTTTTGGGAAGTTTGGCTCAGTTTCAGAAGCACTAGAAGATCGATTACCATCTACCTTGGATCTTGCAATGGAGGTGAAGAGGAAGAAGAAAGACTGAGCTTGTACATTCAAAATTTGCAAGGGATTGTTGTTCATAGTCTTAAGGGGCACAAAGATATCGTGTATTGTGTGGCCTATTCAAGGGATGGTAAAAGATTTGCATCAGGAGGAGCGGACAAGACAGTGATTACCTGGATTTATAAAGCCTCGGGCATAGATCTGGTCAGATTTGCTAGTAGATCAGTGAATTGCATTTGCAATCAATTTGTTAATAATGCAGATATATGCTGAAAGTATAAATCAAGTGAAGGCCATTTTGCAGCATATGTGGAACATGGCCTTGGTGATGAGGCACTGAAATGTTCTCAACAAATGCAACTTGAAGGTTGCAGCCCTGATCCCATCACATTCGTTTCCATCTTGAAGGCATCTAGTATCACAGGAGCTCCAGAAACAGGTTATCAAATACATAGAGAAGTAATTACTAGGGGATTTGGAACATATGTGTACATGGGCAGCACACTGGTAGACATGTACATCAATTGTGGATCATTGGCAGAGGCATGCCAAATTTTTTATGCACTACTTGTTCGAGATGCAGTTGTGTGGTCTGCATTGATTGCAAGATACGCTGAACATGGTCTCAATGAGGAAGTACTAGAATGTTTCCAACGTCTACAGCTGGATGGTATTTCTGCAGATGCTGTCGCATTTATTATCTGCTTGAAAGCATGTGGTAGTAGAGGAGCCATAAACGCAGGTCGAGAGATCCATGCTGAGATCAGGAAATCAGGATTAGAAACAGATTTTTTAATAGGAAACACGCTGATAGACATGTATGGCAAATGTGGGTTGTATGCAGAAGGGCAGAAAGTGTTTGACAAACTGCTTGTTAAAGACATTGTCTCATGGACTGTAATGATAAAGGCATACGTTGATAACCATGAGGGCAATTTGGCTTTACAATGTTTTGAGGAAATGAAAGAGTAGGGTATATCTGTGGATACTGTCCTAGTTGTTCTCTGGTTAAAAGCTTGTGATACTACTCAAGCCTTGGAGACAGGTCGAGAAATACATGCAGAGTTGAGGAAATCAGGGCTGGAAAAAAACATTTTTGTTGGTAACACATTGATTGGCATGTATGGGAAGTGTGGATCAGTTTGCAGAAGGACGAGAGGTGTTTGATCAGTTGCTTGTTTGAGATGCAGTGTCATGGGCTGCATTGGTTGCATCTTATGCTCAGCATGGGCTTGGTGAATAAATTTTAGATTGTTTTAAACAAATGGTAGTGGAAGGTGTGTCTGTGGGTGCCATTACTTTGCTCTTTGTTTGAGAGCTTGTGCCACCTTAGGAGCTTTAGATACAGGCCGAGAACTCCATGTAGAGATATACAAAAGGGGACTGGATAAAGAGCTTCATGTTGGCAACACACTTGTGACTTTGTACAGCAACTGTGGCTTGTTTATAGAATCACGGCAGGTGTTCAGCAAGCTTCCGGTTCAAGACATAGTTTCATGGAATGCACTTATCATAGGAATTACTGGAGGTGGGCGGCAAATTGTTGAAAATGGTGAAACAAGGGAGGGGGCTATTGTGGGAGGAGGCCGCTTTTCTGGGAAAAAAGGAGGAGAGTGATCAGGAAGGGAAAAAAAACGATTGCTAATAAGGAGAGGACGCCAAGTTTGTGCGTTTAAAAAAAGAATTATTACCCATCTAATCTCGCAGAACAGCAGGTGGATTATCAATTGCGATCCCAACAGAAATGGGGATTCTTTCCTTCTTCTCCTCTGCTCTGCTCATCAGTAGAGGATTCCTGAACGTATTGTCCACGCCAGAGATACCAGCGCAAAGGGCTTCTTTGAAGTGACTCATGATATTTCACACCTCATATGTGCAGATTTCCTACATGCTCCTGGTGTGCAGAGACCATTACTTGTGAGGTTTTCAACTGTGATTCATGAGCGGGGCAATCCTGAGATACGGTTTTGCTGTGAAATTCTACACTAGAGAAGGAAACTTTGACATGGTGTGGAAAATGGTCCAAAATTGTTCGAAAGCTTCCAGATCTTGAAATTTTCTACCCCTATCATTTCTTCTCTTCCTCATCTAGTTACTTGGCCTATGCCAGTGCCTACTGTTTCTACTCCTCCTGTTCCTCCTGTTCCAAGACCGATGCCTGCTCCTTTTGCTCCAAAACCATCCGCTCCGTCAGTTCCTTCCTCTCTTGATGACATAATCAAAGGTATAACGGATTTGACACTGGAGTCAGTTAAAGCAAAATTGGTGGAAAAATTGAAAGAGCAATTTGCTTCGACTGCGCCTACTATTTCTTCTAGTGCTCCTATTGTACCTAGGAGAGATCGAAGATGTATTTTGTGTGAAAGTACAGACCATCAGCATTGCAGGGATTGTGAATCTTTTCAAGATGCAAGGAGGAAGAATTTGGTATTTTGGGGACAAGATGGCAAGATCTGGTTGACTGAAACAGGAGCTCCGCTTGCTACCAATTTTGGGAAAGGCGGAATGAAGAAATTAGTAGATGATATGGCTGTGTGTACTTCTTTTGTGGCAACTAGAGGAGATGCTTCTACATATGCAGTCCAGATTGAGAAAGGATTAGAGAATCAGCCAGCATTACAGACCTATGCTATGGAGACGGCAAACAAGGGGAAAATTCAACAGACTGTTTTGACTAGTGCAGGTTCTAGCATCAGATCTGAGACAGGTTGGGATTCGCCTGTTGACAGGTACACTATTTATGCCTACTTGGCTAAGTCTCAGGGAGCAGATGTACTTGTTGAGGAGAAGCGTAAGAGGGATGAAGAGAATCCAAATGCAGCTAAAAGGACTAGAGGGGGTAAGTTTGTTATTCCACCTATTGCAGGGTCGTCTTTGAGACGAGGCCCAGAACAACAGATGGAAGATGCTCAAAAGAAAGAAAATAGGCAAGAGCCTAGAGAGAGAAAGCAGCTAGGCTTTAGATTGATGTCCGATATTGAGACATCTACGGACATGAAGAAAATCTTTAATGATAAGATACTTGGCAGTGAGGTGACTTTTACTATTTTTGAGGTTTTGGGCATCTCGAAAAGAGAGTTTCAAGATCAGTTCCAAGAAGTCCTGAAGAGGAAAAGACATGCATTGCCTACTATTGATACACAGGGAGTTTTGATTGGGGAGTTGGATGAGGATGAGGATGAGGTTATGGTTGAGAATGCTTCTGTTTTTCTGCAGACAGAGAAGAGGGTTCAGCCTATGCATTATGTTGAAACTGATGAGCCTATCTTGGTATCGCGTAGTCACTTTTCGCGGAGTCATTGGGCTAGAGAAACTACAGAAACAATGGTAAAAATTGGAGAGAAACATGTGCCTTATGTTGCTTTGGTGGATCATGGTTCAGAGATTAATCTCATAGTTTGTGGAGTTTATGAAAGTAATAGATGGCCTATGGATGCAGAGCATGGGTGGCGTATGAGAGCCGCCAACAATACTGCAGGTGATTTGTATGCTGCCTGTCCCAGTGTTAGGATTTCTACTGGAGATGTAGAGGAGGATTTCCATTTCTTTGTGTAGGATTCATGCTCTTATCCCATAATTCTTGGACAGCCATTCATCACAGAGATGCGCATGGAGACGAAAGTAATGGATGATGGATCTGCTTATGTACGGATTCGAAGTAAAGATGGTATGAGAGCAGTTTAGTTTATGACTGTGTGTGTTAACCATGCAATAAACAGGGATGCTCTTCGAGATGCACCATTGCCCACTGTGAGGGATTCGGGTTTTCATTAGGTACTGTTGTCCCGCGAGACGACGGTGGTACAGAGTAGAGGAGATTGGAGTTCTCGCCTCCTGGTAGCAGTGTTTGCTCCTCCAGTTTTGTTGGAATTTCAGCAAACAGTTCGATGAGTTATTAGAAGATTTCTAAGTTTGCTAGAGTTGCCAGGCAGTACATATGCAGGAATGATAAAATTTTGAAAAATGCAGGTATTTTAGAGGATGATGAGCATATAGATGGGATGTATGATAGTATGGTTTGTGCAGATACGATGACAGACATGGAAAATATGCTGAAAATTGATATGCAGAGTTGTCACAGTAATGTATTAGTGCAGTCTCTAGAGATGTTTCATGAAATTTTAGATTTTGTGTCATAGATAGAGTCAGAGGCTGAGGTGACTCAACAAAAAGTATTGAGTGTTGAAGAAATTCAGCAAACAAAGTTTCCGATTGATTATGATCAGCCTATAGAGACACAGAGGACTGAAAACTTTCAGCCAACTGAGTTTACTGTTGAAATATTTCAGCATCCAGAGTTTAGGGTTGTTCCTATGCAGTCCATAGAGTAGAGGGATGAGGATATTCAACCACCAGAGTGCTGAATTGCTGATTTACAACAAGATTTGAGTAATGCAGAGGATCATAATGAAGCCAGGGTTGACATGAAATACAAGACTGTGGATAAGAAGGTGAAGCGGGTAGCTGTACGCTTCCACCTGACAGTGATCAGCAAATAGAGAGGGCTGCCAAATAGCTAATTTTCAACAGAGACTCTTGCTGAATTAAAAATTGGAAATGGTGATTTCTTACTACCCACAGAGAAGCAATGCTTTCAGGATATGCTTGAGCGACATGGAAGGGGGTTTGCTTTTTTCTCGCATGAGATTGGATGTGTGAATCCAAATATTATTGCTCCTATGGTGATCTTTACTATTCCTCATATTCCATGGAACCTCTGACCTATTCCAGTGCCTAAGGCACACCTGCCAAAGTTAATTGACTTGTGGAATGAGAAAATCAGGATGGGAATCCTAGATCCGTCATCTGCACCATACTCAAATAGGTGGTTTACGGTTCCAAAGAAGAATGGTACTCTCCGATTTATACAGGACATGCAGCCAGTAAACATAGTTATTATCAGAAATGTTGGTATAGGTCCAGTTGTGGATGAGTTTGCAGAAGCATTTGCTGGATGTGCCATCTATTCTTTAGGTGATCTGTATTCGGGATATGACCAGTTTCAGCTGGCTTTGGAAAGCAGGGACATAACCACTATGAGAACTCCTATTGGGCTTCTCAAGATGTGCACCTTGCCTCAAGGTGCCACTAATTCTGTTGCGCATATGATGAATGCCATGCATAAGGTCCTTCGTGAGTATATACCTCAGCTTACCATGCCTTTCTTGGATGATGTGCCCATTAGGGGGTGTGCAGAAGAAGAGAAGAATGAGAGTCTAAATGAGCAGGGATGCAGATACTTTGTGGCTGATCATATTTCAGCTTGTGAGAAGATTTTGGCCAGGTTAGAAGAAGTGACCTTGACACTATCAGGGCAAAAATCTGTTTTTGGAGTAAATGAGGTTGTCATTGTTGGACATATGTGTGGGTATTATGGCAGGAAACCTTCACTTGAGAAGATGGATGCTATAGGCAAGATTACGGAGTATTGTTCTACCACTTCAGAGGTACAGAGATTCATTGGAGCCTGTGTGTTTTACATGATTTGGATTCCCCATTTTACACACATAGCAGATTGTTTATATCAACTGCTTCGAAAGGGGCAAAATTTTTATTGGGATGAGAGCCACACTAGAGCCATGCAAAAATTGAAGAAGTTATTGCAGATTGCTCCTACTCTCAGGAAAGCAGATTATAATTGGGGAAGGCCTATTGTATTGACAGTTGACACTAGTCCAATTGGCATAGGTTGGGCTATGGGTCAAGATGATGCAGATGGAAACATGTATGCTATTCGGTTTGGGGCGAAAGTCCTAAACGAGAGACAGAGGAGGTTTCTGCAAATCAAGAGGGAATTATTGGGAATTGTTACGGCTTTCAAATGTGACAAGGAGTACTTTATTGGAGCCTTAGTTGTGGTAGAGACAGATTGCTTGCCATTGATAGGTATGATTATGAGTTGCTCTACTTCGGATATAGCTATGCTGAGATGGATTGCATACATCAAGTCATTAAATCCAGAATCTAAACACATAGCAGGGAAGGATAATCCACTGGTGGCAGATATGTTGTCTAGAGCCAGATATGATGATGAGGAGACACTATTTGCAGAAGAGGATGATGCAAAAATTTCAGTCGCTATGGTTGATCATGTTTGTCATGTCTATGATATTGTGGCTTTTATAGAAGAACTCTATGTTGGAGATTGGTTGCAAATTGGCAAATAGCTTAGTACACTAAGCAAAAGAGATGAATGGACAGATAAAGAGTTCAAGAAGATAAGAAGAAAAGCCTATGGTTATTTCCTCCAAGACGGATTTCTTTGGAAGCACCCGAAGAAAAGAGGTGGATTACCATTGCGGGTTGTCTGCGATAAAGAGACCCAGTTACATGTGATGAGGGAGTTTCATAAGAGTCCTTGGGCTGGTCATAGAGGAGTGTGGGCTACTTATGAGAAAATCAAGGAGAAATATTGGTGGAAAGACATGTATAAAGATGTTTCTCACTTTGTAGAGACTTGCAGAGACTATCAGATGTATTCCGTAGTGCGTCATCGAGATGAGCTTCATCCGACCTATCCATTATGCGTTCATTACAAGTGGGTAGTTGACTTGGTTACTATGCCAATGGGTCTATGGCAGATGAGGTATATTGTTTTGGCTAGAGAGGATCTTACCAATCATGTTGAGGGTAGACCTTTGAGAACGAAGACCACTAGTGCAGTGTGTAAGTTCTTATTGGAAGAAATTTTTTGCAGGTATGGCTGCGTGGGTAAGGTCACTGCAGATCGTGGAGAATTGGATGCAGATGAAGCTAGGGAGTTTTTCTCTCAACTAGGAATCAAGTTGACTCTGACCACAGCATATAATCCAGAGGGAAATGGAAAGAGTGAAAGAGGCCATCCGTTGATAGTGAAAGCATTAGCCAAAGCATGCAGAGGAAGGTTTGGAGAATGGTCGAGACTTCTACCATTTGCTTTGTGGGCTGATCGTACGACTCAGTGTTACCACAAGATATATGCCCGCAGAGTTGATGTATGGTCAGAAACCGATTATGCCGACTGAGACTTGTGCTTTGACTTGGTCAGTTTTACCTTGGCAGGAGGATTTGATGAGAGAGGAACTTTTAGCTCTTCGGATTCGGTATTTGGAGAGAAGACCAGAGGATATTCAGCTAGCTATTGACAGGTTGAAGGTTGCTAGACTAAGAAATAAGGACAGGTTTGACAACAGGCATCGATTGCGGCCTAGAGCAATAGAAGAGGGAGACTGGGTATTAGTCTTTGATAGCAGCCTTGAAAACCAGCATACTGCACTTCGGAAGATGGTGAAAAGATGGTTTGGGCCGTACATAGTCAGACATGTCTTTGATAATGCAACATATGAGCTAATAGAATTGGATGGGACAGTGCTTAGAGTGCCTATTGCAGGAAAAAGAATCAAGATTTTCAAGAAAAGAGATGATGAGGATTATGCATTGGAAGAATTTGCAAGAGAAGAGCAACGAGAAGAAACTCCAATAGAAGAGACAGATGATATGACAGATAATCTTGCTGATATACCGGAAATACACAATGAACAGATTGATCTATTCATGGATCTTGATGATAATGATCCTGGATAGTTGGCCCATCCGGAGGATGCGCAGGATCAGAGGGGGTGGATATCGTACTGCTGCGCATTCGAGGTGTGGAATCCACCAAAAAGTTATGTGCGACATTTGTTACTTTGTACATACTTAGTTGTTGTGTTTGCATTTTTGTTCTGCGTGCCAGTATAGTGGAGAGGGGTTTGGAAGTGAATATATTTGTGGGAAGCATAGTGGTGGAGATTTTTGGAAAGTTTGGCTCAGTTTCAGAAGCACTAGAAGATCGATTACCATCTACCTTGGATCTTGCAATGGAGGTGAAGAGGAAGAAGAAACACTGAGCTTGTACATTCAAACTTTGCAAGGGGTTGTTGTTCATAGTCTTAAGGGGCACAAAGATATCGTGTATTGTGTGGCCTATTCAAGGGATGGTAAAAGATTTGCATCAGGAGTGTTGAGAAACACGGATCTAGAGTTAGTTAGCTATGGTGGATGCAAATCATAGAATCGATACATGATAGAGACAAGAGATTGTAACTCAAGTGAATTAGGTTCCAAGATAGATTAGCTTGGACTCATAAAGACAATCTTGAGTAACTCGAACTGATAGTACCATTACATTAAAATGAGTGTCAAGTACATGCTTATATAGCCTTTTTGGATAGTACCACTCTTCCTCTCTGTGCTTATGGGATTTTGGACATCTCTTCTGGAGCATACAACTTTTGTCATCTCTCTTATACAAAGCCTCTTCTAGGCATACATCATTTGATTTCTCAACACCCCCCCTCAAATGATGAGTCTCTACCCTTGCTGGCTTTTGCCCCCCCTGCATGTAAACATGGACCAGGAGACTAGCTCTTTGGCAGCCTAGTCAAGTTAAGGCTTGAAACTTTACATCTTGGTAGGGTTTTTTACAATATCCACTATGGGAACAAATTCCTTAGAACAGTTTGTCATAGTTGTTGATGGTAGCAGAAGTATCTTTTTCTTCTTCTTCATTCATGAATTGATTTTGGTGGTAGTTATTCTGCATCTGCTGTGCTCTTTTCTTGTGGAAGCATTCACTCGCAATATGGCCAGTTTTACCACAATAATGACATGTCATCCGATTCTTGTTGTCGGTGTTGAATCCTCGACCTCTTCCTTTGGGTCCAGTAGCTCCTCTAGTGTATAAGAGGTTTTCCCTTGGGCTAGTTTCTTTTACATCTTTGCTTTTAAACTTGCTTTCTTCATCAAGCAGTGAGTGCTCAATATCTTTGAGTGAGAGACTCGGAACATTACTTAGAGTGGATACAAGGTTCTCATATGGATCCTTGTTTACACTTGCAAGTAGTACAGCTATTGCTTCATCTTCTTCAATATTCTTTTTAAGAGATGCAAGTTGAGTTTTTAAACTTTTAAACTTATTAATGTGTATGGTCATAGAAGTGTTGTCTTTGATATCCAGTTTATAAAACTGCATGAGAAGTTTTACCTTTGAATTCTTTGCTTGAGTACCAAACATTCTATCAAGTTCCTCCCAGGCGGTTCTAGCATTTCTAATGCCAGATATATGATGCAACACATCATCGCTTAGTCCCCAGGCAATGATGCCTAGTGCCTTATTATTCATCTTCCTCCATTCTTTGGATTTGGACTGGTCTTCTTCAACGAACCCGTCTTCATCATCTTCCTTCTTGTTATCTGCATCATCTTCAAACAAGTCCCATAAGTCTTTCCGCATAAGATGGTACATGGTCTTCTCCTTCTAGGCATGGAAGCCTTCACCATTAAATTTTGCTATATGTTCCACTTCAGTCATCTTTAGTAGGAGGTCTTACAACGAGAACTCTCGGGCAGTGTCTATCCTTTTACAAGAAGATTGAGATTTACAAGATAATTGTGCAAGCAAATAATTTCATCCAGGAAGGTCTTACCAATTGGCAATCTTGCTCAATGGCAGTGTCTAATCCCTTACAATAATAGAAATTCTAATCACAAGTAACCTCTTAGGATTTTTTATAACTAATTGTCAAGCGTATTAACAATCCGTTCTTTTAGTTCAAGCCGAGTTCAGACACATATAGTGTGAAGGT
This sequence comes from Lygodium microphyllum, assembly GCF_053477565.2. Taxonomy (NCBI): domain Eukaryota; kingdom Viridiplantae; phylum Streptophyta; class Polypodiopsida; order Schizaeales; family Lygodiaceae; genus Lygodium; species Lygodium microphyllum. Next base: position 85,268,992 of record NC_141150.1, on the reverse strand, counting down.
AATTTGATAATGCAGTGTGAGATGAGTAGGCTGATTTGAATGGAGTTGTTTTGAAGAAGGATGTGTGAATGATCTTTATATTGATTTGGGGTTGAAATGAGGGGAGAGTTTTAACCTTAGTTTAGAAAAGAAAGGATCTGACAGCTTTGACCTTAGTAAATAGGGCTTTATATTGATTCCACGGCAGCTTCTGGCGTCGTTTTCTGACTTTTCCTCTCGATCTGATGGCGCGTCGTGGATGCCCCTCGATTCTGTCTCCTCCTCTCGATCTGATGGCGCGTCGTGGATGGAAAGCTTTCTTCTTCCACCCAAGGCAGCAGCAATCGCCGCCAAGCTTTAGAGCTTCAAGCTCTATCTTTCTTCTCTGTCTCTTTAATCCTAAGAAAGCCCAATGTTCTGACTAGCTCGTGTGCATTTTTCAAGATCTGAGCTTGGACATAGACAGTGAATAAACTGCACTGTTATACCGGTGAATCTTTGACACAGAGCCCCATAATGGCATGACTCGTGGCGTGTCATTGTACACGATCTGTGCTGTAACCTTTCTTCATTCTTGCATACATCAAATGCACTTCTATGGTGTTTGCAACAGCTCACGGCCCCAGTAGACAGGAATACACTTCAAAGATGGTCTAAAAACTTCTTCCTTAGAAAAGCGATGCCTCTTTGTAATAAACTTCGATCTCTTCTCCACGATTTCTTGAACTGCAGCACTTCCAAAAAAAAACCTTGGCAAAGCCTCAATACTCGAACCTCCTAATCTTGAAATGAGGAACAAAGAAAACATTGGATGACTTTGAGAGATGGAAATAATGAGAGAATGGAAGAAAGGAAGATTGAGAAAGTGCCCACACACTAGCCAACTAGCTCGGCCATGGCTCTGATACCATGTTGAGAAACACGGATCTAGAGTTAGTTAGCTATGGTGGATGCAAATCATAGAATCGATACATGATAGAGACAAGAGATTGTAACTCAAGTGAATTAGGTTCCAAGATAGATTAGCTTGGACTCATAAAGACAATCTTGAGTAACTCAAACTGATAGTACCATTACATTAAAATGAGTGTCAAGTACATGCTTATATAGCCTTTTTGGATAGTACCACTCTTCCTCTCTGTGCTTATGGGATTTTGGACATCTCTTCTGGAGCATACAACTTTTGTCATCTCTCTTATACAAAGCCTCTTCTAGGCATACATCATTTGATTTCTCAACAAGGAGGAGCGGACAAGACAGTGATTACCTGGATTTATAAAGCGTCGGGCATAGATCTGGCTAGATTTGCTAGTAGATCAGTGAACTACATTTGCAATCAATTTGTTAATAATGCAAATATATGCTGAAAGTATAAATCAAGTGAAGGCCATTTTGCAGCATATGTGGAACATGGCCTTGGTGATGAGGCACTGAAATGTTCTCAACAAATGCAACTTGAAGGTTGCAGCCTTGATCCCATCACATTCGTTTCCATCTTGAAGGCATCTAGTATCACAGGAGCTCGAGAAACAAGTTATCAAATACATAGAGAAGTAATTACTAGGGGATTTGGAACAGATGTGTACATCGGCAGCACACTGGTAGACATGTACATCAATTGTGGATCATTGGCAAAGGCATGCCAAATTTTTTATGCACTACCTGTTTGAGATGTAGTTGTCTAATTTGCATTGATTGCAGGATACGCTGAACATGGTCTCAATGAGAAAGTACTGGAATGTTTCCAACGTCTATAGCTGGATGGTATTTCTGCAGATGCTGTCACATTTATTATCTGCTTGAAAGCATGTGGCAGTAGAGGAGCCATAAAAGCAGGTCGAGAGATCCATGCTGAGATCAGGAAATCAGGATTAGAAACAGATTTTTTAATAGGAAACACGCTAATAGACATGTATGGCAAATGTGGGTTGTATGCAGAAGGGCAGAAAGTGTTTGATAAATTGCTTGTTAAAGACATTGTCTCATGGACTGTAATGATAAAGGCATACGTTGATAACCATGAGGGCAATTTGGCTTTACAATGTTTTGAGGAAATGAAAGAGCAGGGTATATCTATGGATATTGTCCTAGTTGTTCTCTGGTTAAAAGCTTGTGATACTACTCAAGCCTTGGAGACAGGTCGAGAAATACATGCAGAGTTGAGGAAATCAGGGCTGGAAAAAAACATTTTTGTTGGTAACACATTGATTGGCATGTATGGGAAGTGTGGATCAGTTGCAGAAGGACGAGAGGTGTTTGATCAGTTGCTTGTTTGAGATGCAGTGTCATGGGCTGCATTGGTTGCATCTTATGCTCAGCATGGGCTTGGTGAATAAATTTTAGATTGTTTTAAACAAATGGTAGTGGAAGGTGTGTCTGTGGGTGCCATTACTTTGCTCTTTGTTTGAGAGCTTGTGCCACCTTAGGAGCTTTAGATACAGGCCGAGAACTCCATGTAGAGATATACAAAAGGGGACTGGATAAAGAGCTTCATGTTGGCAACACACTTGTGACTTTGTACAACATAGCTGTGGCTTGTTTACAGAATCACGGCAGGTGTTCAGTTCAAGACATAGTTTCATGGAATGCACTTATCATAGGAATTACTGGAGGTGGGCGGCAAATTGTTGAAAACGGTGAAAGAGGGGAGGGGGCTATTGTGGGATTTTCTGGGAAAAAAGGAGGAGAGTGATCAGGAAGGGAAAAAACAAATGATTGCTAATAAGGAGAGGATGCCAAGTTTGTGCGTTAAAAAAAAAATTACCCGTTTAATCTCGCAGAACAGCAGGGGGATTATCAATTGCGATCCCAGCAGAATTCCTGAACGTATTGTCCATGCCAGAGGTACCAGCGCAAAGGGCTTCTTTGAAGTGACTCATGATATTTCACACCTCATATGTGCAGATTTTCTACGTGCTCCTGGTGTGCAGAGACCATTACTTGTCAGGTTTTCAACTGTGATTCATGAGCGGGGCAGTCCTGAGACATGGTTTTGCTGTGAAATTCTACACTGAGAAGGAAACTTTGACATGGTGTGGCAAATGGTCCAAAATTGTTCGAAAGCTTCCAGATCCTAAAATTCAATGCTACTCCTGTTGAGAAAGAAGTCCTCTTTATGCTGACTGTTCTTTCTTTCAGCAAATCAAAGAGCTATCTGCACTTCTAAGTGGCATAATTTCGGCAAAGTGCTAGGGGGAGTAAAAATCAAGGACAGATTATGATGTGGAAATTACTGAACAGCCATAACAGATTCTGCTTTCAGATGATAACTCCCAATGATTGATACAATGATGTTGATTGATGCATTACTTATGGTTTTGATTAAACACTCTTTCTATAGTAATCTTCCACTGCTTGCAACCAAGTTCTGCTTCACCAAGGCTTAAACAATTGGGTCAAACCTTTGGAATTGTGCGAAATTGACAATTACCTGCATGTTTACCACTCATTACTTCCAAAACCCCTGAGAAACCATTGATGGATCTGGTCTGATTTGCCATTAAATCACTCTTCTGTACCTGAATACAAAGATGTCTTCTTGATCCTATTCCAACCTCTTAGATCTTACTTCAGATTACTTTGTTCCTTTTGGGAGAGACATGCTATTTATATGACATGAGTTTTTGTCAAGACGTTTATTGGAGATGCTCCCAATCAGATGTAGCTGATTGTATGTCTCATATTATCTGAAATTGAGCTTTCAAATTGAATCTGATCTCACTAGATTGATCTTCTATCCTGAAATTAGACAAGGTCCTCCGTGGTTGCGACTTTGCTTTCGAAAACCCTTCGACAGCGCCTCGACTAGTACGTGGTGCATTTCGTGCTCACACATGCATCTCCGCAACAATCTGTCTTGCCCTAGCTGATAGAGTTGGCCTATTATTAACTAATAGGGTTGGATTTTGAGAATGAGTCGCCTCAGTCAGGCCTTTTCTATGGGTTGGTCAAGTAGTCTATACTCAAGCACTTGAACCATGTTGTATGCCTAGTATGGCATCAAGTTGGTTCTAAACATGTCTCTTTCGCTAGTAGATAGGGTGTATAGATGTGCATCTAGCAATTTGTCTCCAATGCCCTATCATCTAACGACTTCTCACCTGGGTATGTAAGACATATGATTAGCCATATAGTGTTTCTTTCCCTTGCGTACGATGAAAAAGAAGTCAAATTCAAGAAGCAAAAGTAATCGTCGAGCTATATGCATCCTATAGCGCAAGGTTTGTTTACTAGATACAGCAAGGCTTGATGGTCAACAAAGAAAATAAAGGGCATAGCCAGAAGATAATGCTGAATTTTCTTTATGAAAAACACCATCACTAGCCCCTCTCCTTTGTTTGTGTGAGTAATTCATTTCTGTATAACTATGAGTTATTTGCTAGCAAATTTTAGTAGATAGTCGAGATTGTGGTCACCAAGCTAGCACAACACAGCTCCTAGTGTGGATTTCGATCACCAGGATGATTGTCCCTCTTGGTAGCAGCGTTTAACTTCTTGTAGTTGACGCACACTCTAATCTTTCCATTCTTCTTTAGTATGGTCACTATAGGCGAGACCCAATCTGTGTGCTCAATCTCATAAATGAAACGTGCCCTTAGCAGCTTGTCAATTTCTTTCTTGATAGAGTGAGCATGCTTGGGATTCATAGGGTACGATCGCTACTTTTGATCAGCATTGCATCGGGGGTCATGGGGATATTATGAGGTACGACACTTGGATCTACCCCTTTCAGCTCATCGAGGGACCAAGCAAAGACATCCATGTACTCTCACACAAGAGGGCAATGAGACTTTCTTCCTCTTCCTTGGTCAAGGAATCCGCAATAAAGACAAGTGAGGGTATCTCCCCTTCCTTAGGGAGATTAACCTCATTGACTTTGGTTAGCACCTCTATTAGTTCGCTTGCTTGCCCTTGTCATTTGGCTCCTAGCAAGATCACTACCCTCTTGCCTTTCTTAAACTTAGTAAATTGCTTTGGCAAGTCTTGTGGTTTCCTTTGATCTTCAGCCTGTATATCCCTAGACTACTTGTGTTGTTCTTCCTTCAACCTTCGACGCCTTAGGTGGAGTGGCAGGTCCCCTTTGGTGCGTCTGGTCTTAGGTGGTTGTGGCACCTCAAGATCACTGTGTGAACTTACCTCCGACTCATCACCGGTCAACTTGTACAACAACTCAAATTTGACAAGAGAAATTTCCTATGATTTATAGAAATTCAAAGAATAAAGAGAATTTGAACTCCTAAGGTGTTAGAAGGTTGAGTTTTATTGGGTATCCAAACCAACAAGGATTAACCAAATCTTTGTACAAGGTCGTCAAAAACCCAAAGTTAGGGGTTTTTAGGATTTTCACAAAAAGCATCACACCATAAAGGTGAAGGGAGTGAGCCCTAAAGTGAAAGCATGGAGCAGAAGCAAGAGCTATGGTGGAAGAAGCAAGAGTAAGAGAGAGAGAGACACATAAGATATGGGAACTCTACTAATCACAATGTGTGATTACTCTTTCCTTTATTCAAATGTCATTGAAAGAATAAAGAATGAAGTGACAATGTGATGGGTATCCACCACTTGCAATGTATAAGTGTGCGGGTATGTAGGTACTGCCAGTGTAACTAATATACGAGTGGCTAGACATAGGCACCTTTATCCCCAACAACCTTCCACTTAAAGGAAAGTTTTCCCACTAATGAAGAGAGAATAAGAAAAAAGTGACAAAGTACAAATCTACATTATTACCACAAGATGAGAAAAGACGTCATCTCATCCAATGGCCATCAACTTCCTAAGGAAGGAAAAATGCTCCGCCGCTGCTGCTGAGAGACTTTTATTGAGCATATCTTTATGTTTTTGATTACTTGAGATCTTGACAAGCTCAATAAACTTATCCTCAATGACCTCTTGAATAAAGTGGTAACACACCTCAATGTGCTTCATTTTCACATGAAAGACTGGATTCTTGGCTGAGTGAATAGCACTCATAGAACCTGAATATAGTGTAGGGATTGCATCAATAATACCAAGGTCTTTGCCACCACTAGATAGCCTAAGGAAAGGCTTCCCTTGCAAGTCTTAGTGGCAGCAATATAATCTGCCTCTATAGTAGATAGGGCGATGTATTTCTGCACCTTCGACATCCAAGAAACAACACCTTCAGCAAAGATAAAGACATAGCCAAAGGTGGACTTCTTCCTGCTATCTACATGTCCTGCACAATCAAAGTTAATGTATCCCATGACTCCTATATCCTAGCCACCATAATAGATGCACATAGCTGTTGTGCCCTTTAAATATCTTATGATATCCTTGGTAGCATCCCAATGCCATCTTCCAGGTGTAGCCATATAGCATGTCACAACTCCCATTGCAAATGCTATGTCACACGATGAGTGTTGCTAGTGTCCACCTGGGTTGTAGAGCTAGGTGTGGATATGGTGGTGGTAGTGGTGGCCACCAAGAGAGTAACGTCATATTCATTCAACATTTGGTGGATCTTCTCTGGGAAACCTCCCAGATCAAGCTCCTCATTACGTGCGCGATCTAAGATGTATCCTCTGTGCCCCAAAGGGTGGGGTTCTACACTCTCTCAACCAGTTGTTTCTCCCCAAGCCTTGCATTTGTACAAAAGGCATCTTGGCCATCTCAGCCTTCTACTCATCACATTGTGGAAAATCGGCTTGACTAACCTTCATGTGAGAAGGTAAAAGACAACCAATCCTACATATGAAACTGATCAAGGACCTTTTGGATGTACTCCTTCTGCGATAAGTAGAGGATCCCCTTAGAGAAATTGTGCGTAATGTGCATCCCAAGAATATGTGAGGCCTATCGCATGTCCTTGATTTCAAATATCTTCTTAATTTGACCTTTCAAGGCATTCAACTCATCATGAGCTCTCCCAACAATCGACATATCATCCACATAAAGGATCAAAATCATAAGGTTGTCATTACGAGCCTCACATAATACCACTAGAGAGTTGCTATTACATATATTTAAAGGAGAGGAAAATACAAAGTAGAGAATGGTGGTTGGTTCTCGGCGTGCCGACGGGTGGTACTTCTCTACTTTTCCTCATTTCTTTCACGTGCTTCGCTTGAATGCAACGATTCTTCTTTTTCTTTTATTTCCTTATCTGTATTTATTACTCATTCTCCTATTTCTATGCAAGTATGAATCAATCCAAATGCTTACAAGGGCCTTCTGACCTCAAAATTGGCGAGGCGGGTATTGCATTACTCGGTGTCTTTGTATACGCAAATGGTTACTTCAGGTACAATGCATGCGGCCTCTTCGTAGGAGGCAACTCAACCATCCATCTGTTTTTATGTATGAGTCAAACTAAAAACAGAAAACGGTGGGTGGGATCGTTGGCCGTGGCCGGGCAGCTAGGGGGTCAATTTTCTTCATTTCTTTCTTTTGCTTCCTTATTTTTTTATTAATTATTACTTTTCTTACTCTTCTCTTCTTGTGGTTTGTTGTTGTTGTGCTATTCCGTTCGTTGTTATGTTAAGGTAAGTAAGGTGGTGGCAGGGGGCCGTCCCAAGCCTCCCGCGACAAGGCCGAGCATCCCCGTCCATGCCTTACCCCTCGCGAGAGACAAGCTCTCGGACGGCGGGTATCACCTTAGAACTTGACATTGCCCTATCCACTAATCAACATTGTCATTTTTCTCAGGATCTATCATGTGGCCTCCATAGCCAAGAAATACCTAGGCATCTTGGAGCCTATGGATCTCACACTGCAAGACACCATTCATCATGATGTCTTCTCGGGAAATCTTCCTCAACATCAGGCGCATCTCTATGGCACATCATGCTGCAACATTGGCCATCATATGCTTCAGCATTGCTGAAGATTCGTCACGTTGTCAAAATATGTGCCCATGTTGATCGAATCCTTTGATCCATCTCTATGCAGCACGATTTTAGTTGCCATCATAGGAGAATGATAGCCCATGAAGTAAGCTTCATCCTCATATAAGAAATTTTCAAAATGATCAAGTATAGCTCCCACAATCAGTAAAAAACCAAGGCTGGGTCAAAACCCTAATCTAGGAAGCCATAGCAAAACTTCACCAAGCTCAAAAATCTCATCATTTTCTAAAATACTTGTTTATGACATCTAATATATCTTGCATTTCTTTAGGCTATATACCATAGTAATCTCAAATCCTACTCTAGATATTGAGAGCATGGGTTTGGTAGAAATATATAGCCAATGGTGTTGCATCTTCTACTATGAGTAGCAACACTTTATGCACTTGTGAAACCTTTTCATTGGATTTTAACTCAATAACTACATTATATTTTTCAAAATCAGAAAAAGAACAAGTCAAGTTATCCATAATAATATCCTCATCGAGGAAACCATGATCCTTAAACTTGTCACCCATGAAAATATCATATCTTATCAGTTTTAATCATGAATTCAGATCCCATTAAATAGTGCTTCCATTGACGTAAAGCTTGTACTACAACTAGCAATTCCTTATCATAGGTAGAATACTTGAGTTTAGAGGGCTTAAGCTTGCGGCTAGAGTAGGCTATGGGATGGGAATCTTGCATAAGGACAGCTCCTATTCCAGATCCACTAGCGTCAGTGACTACTAGGAAAAATGGCCTATTAAAGTCAGGGAGTTGCAATACAGGAGCACGTGTTAAGTCATGTTTTAATAAATCAAAAGACTTTTTTTAATTTTCAAACCAATGATATACAATACCTTTCTTTAATAATTTTGTCAAAGGTAATGCAAGCAATTAAAATTTTTTCACAAATTTTCTATAAAAGCTAGCAAGACCTAAGAAAGAAAGTAATTCATGCACATTTTTAGGTATCAGCCAATTCAAAATTGCTTCTATCTTTTTAGGGTCAACTTTAATACATTCAAAATTGCTTCTATCTTTTCTGATTTTGAAAAATATAATGTAGTTATTGAGTCAAAATCCAATGAAAAGGTTTCACAAGTGCATAAAGTGTTGCTACTCATAGTAGAAGATGCAACACCATTGGCTATATATTTCTACCAAACCCATGCTCTCAATATCTAGAGTAGGATTTGAGATTACTATGGTATATAGCCTAAAGAAATGCAAGAGATATTAGATGTCATAAACAAGTGCCCCTAGTCCGCGGCCATCGACAGTCCAGGGAATATTCCCTCCCTAACTAGGGGAGGTTCATAATATAGTTAGAGAGGCTGATCAGACTATTCTCTCAAGCTATAAAAGGAAGATCCTTCCAAAGCTATCATCAATCTATCTTTCAACTAGTTCAAGTTCTTCCAGCTATCCTTAAGCTCTTCACCTATTATCTATATAGATCACCATCTATGCTTCAAAGTAGAAGCACATGGGTGGATAGAACCATCTTCGTATTAGTTTGTTTGAACTTAAAGAAGTTTTTATTCTCCTTATAGTTGTTATGTGTTCTCTACTCATTGCTCAAACTCTGCCCGTTGTGCCATGTAGTTTCTACATATGTTTCAGCCCTTGCTGTAGAAATAAAATTGAAGTATGAAATCAAAGGACGAGGAAGTGGGTAAAGTTGAGGTCTCTCTAATGATATAGAGAAGAGGGATAAATGTAATTGAGAAATAGAAGATGATAATAAAAGTATGGAAGGTGATTAGCTTGGCAAAGTTGAGCTCTCTCTAATGATAGAGAGAAGAGGGATAAGCGTAATTAAGAAATCAATGAAAACGTATGTTGAAAGAGATAGGAAATTAGATTCCAATAGAAGATAAAAGAGGTCTTTTGCTTTTATTTAAGAGATGAGAAAGAAATCTCCAAACTTTTAAAGTAAGAGATGAAAAAGAAAAGCAAGAGATTAAATTATATGGAAATCTGAGAAGAAGAGAGTCAATTGGAAGAGAATATAAATCCTTTTATCACAGTGGACTCACTATAAAGTTGGAAAAAGAAAGCTTAGAATGTAAGCAAGAGAGAATCGTTTTAAAAAAACTCTTCAGTCAATAGTTCTTAGTACATGTATAAAGTTAATGTTAGTGCTACTCAGGTAAGTTTCATAACCTTCTTTTTGGGATTTGGACTTAAGGAACATTGAGGTCTCTTGGTAAGAAAAATTTATGAATGTTTATAGTTTACTTAGTTATTTAAAAATACCTTTGATGTTCTTAAATATCTACATAATTATTGGATTTAATAATTAAACCTTGGGTGAGCATGTGGAAAGTGGCAAGCCCAATCTTTATTACTAACTCTTATGGATGGGTGGACACACTCAATCGACTAACTTCTCAATCAAAGAAATTTTAGGAAGAATCATAGGAGCATAATCACCTTTAGTAGGATAGAACCCAAGCTAATACTATCTTAGGGGAGTGAGCTGAAATAATGCTAGGTTAATGGACGCAACTACCCCTCTCTAGAATTAAGTAATTTTTGGCTACTTGCATATATTCATTGGCTGCAAAGTGACAAATCTTGGATGGGTATTAGAATACTATGAGGATGACTCTCTAGGCTTTCTTTATAGACCATGTTTTCGCTAAGTTTGTTCTTCAACATAGTTGCAAACCTTTCAAGTAAGCTGCATGTTTCTCCTAAGGAGATTCCCTTGGATTCTTTAAAAAAACTTAAGAGAATGACTCATTTTTAAAAATTGGGTAAAAAATAACATATAAGTTTCTAATAATTTTAATTTTGTGCATTTCAAAATAAAAACTACTATGACACAAGGATGTTGATTTATAAACTAGATCATTTTTAAAGGATTTTTTTTCTAGGCAAGGTAGTATCTTAATATCATAAAGTTTATATAGCATAAATTTATATTTTTTCTAGAAATTAATAATAAATTAGGCATGATACATTATAATTATCTCAAAACCTAAAAAATTAATTAGCAAAATTTTGATACTTAATTGACAAGAAATTTATTCATATATATCAATCTTGTATGAAAAAATGTGAAAATAACAATTTTCAAATGCTAATATGGGTTAATAACTTCATATGCAAGAAGAGGTGTCCAACTTCTCATGGGTACTCAATAAATATAACAATTTGCATTGTCCAAGAATGCATAATTTGATGTCAAAGAGCTAGATGGAGACTCTTGAGTTTTACATGTCTGTGGATGCTCTTTAGGTTTTCATTTTATACATGAGGACTTTGATGGAGACTCTTGAGTTTTACATGTCAGTGGATCCTCTTTAGGTTTTCATTTTATACATGAGGACTTTGAAGGTAGAGCATGTTTTTGTTCAACATAGCTTGTTCAAATCAACTAAAAGTTGCAGCCATTGAGATTAAGCTGTGCTATCAGCTTTGCAACTAATTGGTTACAATAAAAAAGGCAATCATCCCATGGCACATCCCTCCATATTTTCTCACCTATGGTGCTTCTAGGAGGGACGTGTGAAGGGGAGACGCTTTTGGACATTCCCCCTTAGGTGAATAGTTATGATTTTTCTACATGAAATCTCACTTGCAACTCAATTTTTCTCATCCTACCAATAATAGAACAGAATAGTTAGCCATTGAGTTATAGAGGGAGTATTTTACACATTGGAGATTGTGATCATCTCTCTTTTTGTAATCTTTTGGTACCCCCATAAAGGATTCAATATATTTTTATTTAAGAACTCAAGGAAACCTTCAATTGTATGAAGATGATGAGCTTATCGAGTCGAGTGTTTATGGGTAAGGAAGATCCAACGAAGTGGCTTGCACATTGTGAATGGTTTATGTTTATGAGTCACATGGTAACTCATGAAGAGAAGCTTTATGATTTTCATCTAGTTATGCAGGGAGAAGTAAAGATTTGGTATGAAGCTTTGGATGATGCTGTGAAGCAAGATTGGGATAAACTAACAAGTTCTCTTGTATCACACTTTGCTCATCATGAAACAGCAATACAAGTTGATGAGAAGCTTCAACGTCTTCATCAAAATCCAAGAGAGGATTTCCAAAGTTTTCTACATCGATTTGAAGCTCTTTAGTTGAAGATAGGGAAGAATACTCATATTTAACATGAAAACAACCTCAAGCTTGACAAGTTTAAGGCTTGTCTTCACCAAACAGTTTGTGAAAAGGTGGAATTGGAAAAACCACATGTGCACGCCCAGAGCTCAGATTTCCTTTCGATGTCTTTGGGTAGGAAAAAAATTAACATGTTTTTATCATGTAATGGTAATTTATGATGTGTTGATATTCTTGCTAAAAGGAAGAGGTTGTGATGAACTTTGTTTGAAAAAGAAGAATTGAAAAGAGTTTCTTCTTGATCCTAAGCTTTGAATAGTTTTATATTTTTAAAAAATCTTGGATCCAAAAAATCAAGAGTTATTATAGCAGTTACAAATCCATAAAAACCTATTGAGAAAAAAGGAGCATGCTTTCTATGTGTGTCTCATGCCCCAAGCTAAATATTCTTGGTAATAAAAGCTACAACCAAACAAACAAACAAACAACAATTTAAAATAAAAATACAACAAAAGACCTTAGATCCTTACTTTGATCACTAGGAAGAAAACCTATGAAACAAAGTAAAATAAAGTCCAACCTAGAGACCATAAAGAGAATAGGAAAATATGTTCCAATAATAGAGAGTGAGACCCTACACTCAGAATATTATGAAGGATAGATTATGGGTTGTGATCATAGATTACACTTCTCTAGTGTTTCTCCAATTCCTTCTCCTTCACCCTGTCCTTCCCCCAATGCTTCGCTTATTACAGTTGTCAAAACCCCACCGAATCCGATGGTAGAGGCCTTTGAGGATGACACTTTTCTTTTTGCCCTGGTAGTAGGGGACTCTCCTCCTAGCGGTCTTCCTCCCTCCTGTAGCTAGTTCTTTTGCTGAAGACTCAATGGTCTTCCACACAAAGCCATTTACATTTACTTCATCAATGGATCTTGCTGCAATGGTCTCCAGCATAGGCACATTGATTCTGCTCATTATTGAGTTGTACCTTTGGCTAGAGAATAGTGTGTGCATCATTTTGGCTTGGAGTTGGATTTCGGGGTTGGGGATGTTTGCCAAGTTGATTGCATCATTTATGTGGACCATCAACTTGTCCATTCCTAACATGGCATACACATCTCTCTTCAGCTGCCTTTCCACCTTATCATTGGCTAGACCCAATGCTTTCTCCACCAAATCTAGAGTCAATTCGATCTCGACTTGGCGGGTTTCTTCTATTTTCTGCACTGTCATGGTGCCGTGGCTCCTACCAAAGGTCCGAAGGAACTCCACACACTAGCTGTAGTCCACTCCTTGACCAACTACCTCCATGTACTTTTGCAGATGGCATTGTTCAACAATCTGCTTCACTGCTTGTTGCTCCCTGGCAACATCCTCCAAGTTCAAGACAGGGCCTGGACTTGAACTGGTTAAAGGCCCTTATTTTCACGGAAAGGCCATATTTTGCTTGCTCTTCTTGTGAAAATGGCAACTTGCTGGCTTTCTCTTGGCCTGTCATCATGCTAGGTGCTTGTCATGAATCCGTGTTCACCATTAGTTCTTTCCAAAACAATTATATGCAGAGGAAAAAGATCAGATGCTAATGGAATTGAAATGCTTAATTATAGAATTAAACGTCTCCCTCAAGTAGTCCATACATTCCAAATTTTATGACCCTTTTTCTTAGCCATGAATTGGTTTTGATTTGTTTTCATTTTCTTTTGCATTTTATTCTTATTTCCACCTTACCCCCTTCCCCTGCAGAAATAAGAAGAATTATATCCAAGATGCACAAGTCAATGGAAAAGGTTGATAAACCCGAAAGCCAAAGAAAAAAAATGAAAGGAACAATCAGAGTGGTAAGTGTAGAAGAGCTTCCCAATATATTGTTGAGATATTTTGCAATCACACCTACTTCAGTCCCTTTGTAAGGAGCAATGAGGGCTCATGACCAAAATCCCATACATGCACAGTAGGAGAAAGTGCCACCACTCAATTCCTATAAAGCATTGTACTTGCACTCGTTTTCTAATGCAATGATAGTACTCTTTTCTTTCCAGTAAAGTGTCTATGTCAATGTACACACACAAGCTTGTGTTTATGAGTCCAAGTCTCAATCTTGGAACCTAATTCAGTTGTGTGACAATTTTTCCTTGTCTGGGTCAATGTCTTCATGAGTTTCTTCTTCCTCTTTCAACCTCCATAGCTTTCACAACTGCCATGCTCTATATCCCGCATATTTTAATATGGTATCAGAGACCAGTTGGGCATGCTTCTCCAGCTCCATTCTACTCTCATCTAGCTTAGCTTTAGCTTAGTCCAGATCAAGTCTAGGAGCTCATCTCCCACTCCTTCTTCTCCAAATTTCGACCTTGTGGCAGCCATAGCCACCCTGCACATATCCTGCTTCAAGCCCTTACAACTCTTCAACCAGAAGAGATCTTGATAAACTTTATTTTGGATAAGTGTTGTTTTGCTCCTAGAGCTTCTTTGTATCACCTTAGAACTTGACATTGCCCTGTCCACTAATCAACATTGTCATTTTTCTCAGGATCTATCATGTGGCCTCCATAGCCAAGCAATACCTAGGCATCTTGGAGCCTATGGATCTCACACTACAAGACACCATTCATCATGATGTCTTCTCGGGAAATCTTCCTCAACATCAGGCGCATCTCTATGGCACATCATGCTGCAACATTGGCCATCATATGCTTCAGCATTGCTGGAGATTCTCCACGTTGTCAAAATATGTGCCCATGTTGATCGAATGCTTTGATCCATCTCTGTGCAGCACGATTTTAGTTGCCATCATAGGAGAATGATAGCCCATGAAGTAAGCTTCATCCTCATATAAGAAATTTTCAAAATGATCAAGTATAGCTCCCACAATCAGTAAAAAACCAAGGCTGGGTCAAAACCCTAATCTAGGAAGCCATAGCAAAACTTCACCAAGCTCAAAAATCTCATCATTTTCTCTATCCTGCCACTTAGAACAAACCACTACCACTCCAATCTACTATCCCAGTATCAAATCAAGGAGGAGAAGAGCTTGGATTCATTGACAGAAGATCAACGACCCCGAACTAAGAAGATTTGAGTTCCCGAACATAGTCTTTACATAGTGTGTTTTCACATTGTCATTACTTGTGTCTCTTGACACACTATAATCTGCTCTTTCACTGATAAAATCTAAGAATTATGGAGTTATTTTCTATTGCTCTAGCCATTTAACATGGGCAAAGACTCTCCAAATTCTCGCTTCAAAGGATTCGGATTTCATACCTGGCAGACCCACATCAAACTCATCCTGATGAAGAAGGGCCTCTGGGCCATTACTACTGGAAAAGAAAAGAAGCCTCGTGATGTGGACCTTGCAATCACTTGGAAAAAGAATGATGATAAGGCTCATGCCATTATGAAATTGGAGCTAGACGATAGCTATATCCACCATGTGGATAATTGTGACACTTTACAGGATACATGGAAGAGATTTGACACCTTGTTTAGTGCATAATCTAAATCATCAAAGTATGGTCTCCTGATTGAGTTTTCTAGGCTTGAAATGAAGTCCAGAACATCACTTGCCACACATTTGAATTACATGGAAGGACTTCTAACCCAACTTGTAGGAATCAACATTAAAATGGAAGAAGATGTTTGCATCAGCGCTCTACTTAAAAGTTTACCTCCTAAATATAATAATATATCAACAACTCTAATCAATATGCCAAACCCTGAACTTGTTGATATCCAGGCATCACTGTTAGAGGAGGAAAAGAAGCTAAAAACTAAGGAAGAACCAAGCATCTCTAGAGATGAACATGCATTATATGTTGGCAACAGGTACAAAGGCAAGAGGGATCAACTCTTTTGTGACTTCTACAAAAGGACCGAACACATTGAGAAGTTCTACCAAGCCAAAAAGAGGTCGCAAAAGGCCTATCTAGTTGCAGTCAAAGAAGAAGAATAAAACGGACCAAAGAAAGAAGAAGAAGAAGTAGATCACCACGAGAAAGACAAACCTCATCAGTCCTTCTATTCAGATAGACTTTTTTAGCTTTGTATTTCCTAGCCCTAATGCTTCAGACATAAACTTGTAAACTCCTCAGTTAGCCTTCTACTACAGCCTCTGTACACTTTGTGAGGCCCCTGCTACAGCCTCTAGATGACCACCATGTTTGTGGTATCCATACTTAGCCTTTTCTGCGATAGCCTCTGGTGTTTTGCCTTGTTTATGGTGTGCCAACACTTTACAAGTGTTGCTCTCACTAAAGCCTCTACACACTTTGTTCTTCTGATTGTGATTGAGGAGGGGTGTTGAGATATTTTACAATCATACCTACTTCAATCCCTTTGTAAGGAGCAGTGAGGGCTCAGGACAAGAACCCCATATGCACAATTAAAAAAAAGGGCCACCACTCAATTCCTAAAAAGCATTGTACTTGCACTCTTTTTCTAATGCAATGATAGTACTCTTTTCTTTTCAGTGAAGTGTCTATGTAACTATACACACACAATATTTGAAACGAGTATTTACGAGGCACCTATCAAGGTAAATTGTTATATAACTATATATGGTTTAGGATCATTTCCTTTTATATTAGAGAGGTACTATCTTAGAAATACATGAGTGATATAAGACTTGATAACAATATACGAAAAATGTAGAGTGCTAAGAATATTTTAAATGACAATAAGAAAGAAATTCACTCAAGATGATATAGAAGAGAAAAGGGATTTGTAAAGTTCAAGAGAAGAAGAAAAAGAAGATCAAAGCTCTGAGATCAAGAAGCCCGATGTTTTTAGATATGCTCAATGTCGCACCCTTGTAAGGTGCCACCAAAGGTCCATGGTGCTCTAAGATGTAACATCCCCATTATGAGGGGAAGCCATGTGTGAGCATAGACATTTGTTGCGTCTTGACTTGTATATCAGATGAGGTATATATGATTAGATGGAAAAAAGGTGACATTTGTGGATCTAGCCTTTGGGTTAGATACAATAGTTATGATGGTAGCAACTGGAGGCACAATCCATCGAGTTGCCAGGTAGGTGTGGGAGTTATCAGGGACCCCTATTTTGGGATCTAGGGACCGCCAAAGTGGTCCTTCGCTGGGGGGATCTTAGGGGGGTCAACAAGCCCCTTGACAAGGATCGGAGAGTAGCACCCTTGGCCCCTTGGCCCAACCTTAAAGAAAATATTTCTTGGAATATTCCCTAGCCGACTAATGAAGGTTCATAATATGGTTGGACATGCCGACTAGACTACAAGCAAAGCCCCTCAAAATCCATCACCAATCTATCTTTCACCCAATCAGAGTTCTTCCAGCTATCCTTAAGGCCTTTGTCTATCATTTTTTTGGATCACCATCTAAGCCTCATAGTGAAAGCACAAGGATGACTAAATCTATCTTTGTATCAATTGGTTTGAAATTAAAGTACTTTTTTTATTCTCATAGTTGTTGTATGGTCTCTACTCCTTGCTAAGATTTTGTTTATTACGTTGTGTAGTTTCTGCATGGTAGGGGGCTCTAAGGAGTAAAGAGTTCTTGCGAGGCAAGGGCTTCAATATGAAAGATAAGAAATTTCATTTGCTACATCAGGTAGTGGTGCTGGCACATCAAGTGGTAGTGGTATTGTATCGATAATTCAAACACTTAGGATTGGTCCACCAGCCTTCAATGAAGGCAAGTTAGATGGTAGAAACTACACTTTGTGAAAGTTTAAAATTACAACTATCATTGATTCTTATAAGCTTCTTAAGATAATGATGAGGGCATACCCAACACCCCAACCCATCCCTGGCCCATCAAATTTGAGTATCATGATTCCTCCAAATATAGATGCATTGTGTGACTTAGTTACACAATATTCTAACTTTATTTTGACCTTGATTCAGCATACAACCAAGGCATCAAAAGCTTGAAACATACTGAGGAGAAAATAGAAAACGCAAAATCAAGCATAGATTTAAAACTTGGAGACTCGACTAGTAGTAGAGAAGTTTGCTAAAGGAGAGATAGATGAAGCATTCATCATTGTGATCAAGAATTTATGTGACTAGATGGTTGATGTTAGGATATAAAAGACTAGTGAGGAGCTAGATTAGAGATGTCTTCAAATTTTCCCACTAAAGTTTAATCGACAAATAACTACCCTAAACACTCAAGTGCGATTCCAAGCTTTGATGTTTAAGGAGTTTTGTACACTACAAATGGAGGAGGAGTTGCAGGTAAAAGCTCACGAGAAGATAGCAATAGTGGAGATGCTGCATTATCTACAAATGAAAGGCAAAGGTGATTTCTCTACGAATGGTGACAAAAAGAAGAAGGGTGGAAAGAAAAAGGTGTTGCATTTTCTATGAACATGAAAGGAAAAGATTATTTCTCTACGAATGGTGACAAAAAGAAGAAGTGTGGAAAAAAAAAAGTTTCAAGAAGAGTGCTTCTACTACAAGAAGTAAGGATATGCGATTGTAGATTGCGTATTAATAAGGCAGATGAAAAGAATAGCACCCTGAAGAGTAAAGGAAAGGAGAGAAGTCAATATGGCTGACAAGAGTTGGATTTATTCATGGCAAGCATTGAGAAAGTTTGTTCCTTTAGTGCAAGAAATATCTACCATTGACTCATGGGTATTGGATAGTTGTGTCTCTTGTTGCATGACCAATAAGAAAGGTCTGATAGTTCTATAATGCCTTTGCAAGAATCCATTACTATGACTCTTGGAAATAATGCAAAATGTCCTACTAAGGATACAGGTACTTTTTCCTTTATTTTTCAAATGGTGATTTCAAAAATCCTTCATTGGCCATGAGGTGAGGTTCATTAAGACAAGTGTAAAAATCATTTACAGTTCTAGCAAAGCTATTGGCAAAGAAGAAATAAGGAACAACATGTATTAGCTCAGTGCTCTTACAGCCAGTGTTGGTGTGGGTGCAAGTAAGCCTCGGTATGAAAGATTTGGTCACATTGATTTTGCAGTGTTAAAAGAGATGCTTAAGCAACGTATGATTGCTCACCTACTTGCACTAGCTGAAATAAAGGACAAGAAAGCAAGATTATAGTGAGGGATCCTCTAGAGTTAGTGCATGCTGACTTGTATGGTAAAAGGCCTACACATGCATAATTTGGGAGGATCCTCTTGTTTTATGTTGATTATTGACGACAATAGTAAGAAGATGTGGGTGTAAATCCTTCGTGATAAGGCTCAAGATTTTGGTAAGTTTAAAGGATGTCTAAAACTTTTTGAGAATGAAATAGGGCAAAGTGTGAAGAAGTTTAAAATAGATGGTGGTGCTAAGCTCAAATCAAAGGAGCTTGAAGTCTTGATCACGTATTAAACACGTTCAAATCCAGTATCACTATGTGCGTGACTTGATCGAGGATGGGATAGTAGAGGTCATCTACTATCCAAGGAAGGATAATGGAGCATATATCTTCATCAAAGCTCTTATACAAAGGATCTGCTTCGAGTTTATCTTTAGAGACTCACCATTAGGCTGACGATGTAGTTCAAGGACATTGAGGGGGGATATTAGATATCCTCAATGGCTAACCTTCGTAAGGTGCCACATCAATGGTCCATGATAGTCTAAGTTGTAAGGCCCTCATTATAGGGAGAAGCCATGTGTGAGCATGAATATTGGTTGGGTCTGGACTTGTATTTTAGATAAGGTCAATGTGGTTGGATGGCAAAAAGGTGACCTTTGTGGATCTAGCCTTTGGGTTTGATAGAGTACTTATGCTAGTAGCAACTAGAGTCATAATGTATTGAGTTGTGGGGTGTGGAACTTATCAAGACCCTTATTTTGGGGTGTCAAGGTAGTGCCCCTAGTCCGCGGCCGTCGACAGTCCAGGGAATATTCCCTCACTAACTAGGGGAGGTTCATAATATAGTTAGAGAGGCTGATCAGACTATTCTCTCAAGCTTTAAAAGGAAGATCCTTCCAAAGCTATCATCAATCTATCTTTCAACTAGTTCGAGTTCTTCCAGCTATCCTTAAGCTCTTCGCCTATTATCTATATAGATCACCATCTATGCTTCAAAGTAGAAGCACATGGGTGGATACAACCATCTTCGTATTAGTTTGTTTGAACTTAAAGCAGTTTTTATTCTCCTTATAGTTGTTATGTGTTCTCTACTCATTGCTCAAACTCTGCCCGTTGTGCCATGTAATTTCTACATATGTTTCACCCCTTGCTGTAGAAATAAAATTGAAGTATGAAATCAAAGGACGAGGAAGTGGGTAAAGTTGAGGTCTCTCTAATGATATAAAGAAGAGGGATAAATGTAATTGAGAAATAGAAGATGATAATAAAAGTATGGAAGGTGATTAGCTTGGCAAAGTTGAGCTCTCTCTAATGATAGAGAGAAGAGGGATAAGCGTAATTAAGAAATCAATGAAAACGTATGTTGAAAGAGATAGGAAATTAGATTCCAATAGAAGATAAAAGAGGTCTTCTGCTTTTATTTAAGAGATGAGAAAGAAATCTCCAAACTTTTAAAGTAAGAGATGAAAAAGAAAAGCAAGAGATTAAATTATATGGAAATCTGAGAAGAAGAGAGTCAATCGGAAGAGAATATAAATCCTTTTATCACAATGGACTCACTATAAAGTTGGAAAAAGAAAGCTTAGAATGTAAGCAAGAGAGAATCGTTTTAAAAAAACTCTTCAGTCAATAGTTCTTAGTACATGTATAAAGTTAATGTTAGTGCTACTCAGGTAAGTTTCATAACCTTCTTTTTGGGATTTGGACTTAAGGAACATTGAGGTCTCTTGGTAAGAAAAATTTATGAATGTTTATAGTTTACTTAGTTATTTAAAAATACCTTTGATGTTCTTAAATATTTACATAATTATTGGATTTAATAATTAAACCTTGGGTGAGCATGTGGAAAGTGGCAAGCCCAATCTTAATTACTAACTCTTATGGATGGGTGGACACACTCAATCAAGTAACTTCTCAATCAAAGAAATTTTAGGAAGAATCATAGGAGCATAATCACCTTTAGTAGGATAGAACCCAGGCTAATACTATCTTAGGGGAGTGAGCTGAAATAATGCTAGGTTAATGGACGCAACTACCCCTCTCTAGAATTAAGTAATTTTTGGCTACTTGCATATTTCATTGGTTGCAAAGTGACAAATCTTAGATGGGTATTTAGAATACTATGAGGATGACTCTCTAGGCTTTCTTTATAGACCATGTTTTCGCTAAGATTGTTCTTCAACATAGTTGCAAACCTTTCAAGTAAGTTGCATGTTTCTCCTAAGGAGATTCCCTTGGATTCTCTAAAAAAACTTAAGAGAATGACTCATTTTTAAAAATTGGGTAAAAAATAACATATAAGTTTCTAATAATTTTAATTTTGTGCATTTCAAAATAAAAACTACTATGACACAAGGATGTTGATTTATAAACTAGATCATTTTTAAAGGATTTTTTTTCTAGGCAAGGTAGTATCTTAATATCATAAAGTTTATATAGCATAAATTTATATTTTTTCTAGAAATTAATAATAAATTAGGCATGATACATTATAATTATCTCAAAACCTAAAAAATTAATTAGCAAAATTTTGATACTTAATTGACAAGAAATTTATTCATATATATCAATCTTGTATGAAAAAATGTGAAAATAACAATTTTCAAATGCTAATATGGGTTAATAACTTCATATGCAAGAAGAGGTGTCCAACTTCTCATGGCTACTCAATAAATCTAACAATTTGCATTGTCCAAGAATGCATAATTTGATGTCAAAGAGCTAGATGGAGACTCTTGAGTTTTACATGTCTGTGGATGCTCTTTAGGTTTTCATTTTATACATGAGGACTTTGATGGAGACTCTTGAGTTTTACATGTCAGTGGATCCTCTTTAGGTTTTCATTTTATACATGAGGACTTTGAAGATAGAGCATGTTTTTGTTCAACACCTAAGGGTCCCTAGCTCCTTCATTATTATTTTGCCTCAATGCTTGTGCAGTCTTACTTTGTTCAGTAGAAGCATCACATGGTAAAAATGCTATCTTGCTTGGGGTTTGATACGTTAATGTGTTACCCAATTTGCTACCACTATCTCTCTTGCCACCAATTTCAATTTTGGTACTCTTCTTTGTCATGGTAGAGAGGGGAGGAGAATCAAATGGACCGGAGATATCCTATTTAAGAGTATACTCCCATGTTCTCTTTGACTTCTTGCTACTTTCTTCTTGACTCCTCTCTGTGACAAAAATGATTTAAAATTAGTGCAATAATTGCTCAATGTCTCTATTGTCCTTTGTCCATGGATGTGTTAGATGGGTACCTCACCTCTTTTGTAAGAAAATTTTTGAGAGATAGAGTTCTTGTGGTGGTCCTCTTTTCTAAGGCTTTCTAAAATGATCGTATTTTTTTACAATGTCAAGTAAGCTTCAACATATCCTTAAAATATTCCATCTTACAAAAGGTCTCAACCTTTATTTTCTAAGGAGGCATCTTTCTTTCCCTCTTGAATGATGCACATATAAGTTCCCTACCATGTAATCAATTCAAATGTCTTCAAATGAGGTAAAATTTAGAGGCTATGTGCCAGATTCATCTTAACACCCAACGTTGAAGGTTTCACAAGTAAAAATCCATATATGCTCTCTATCCATAGTGATAAGGCCCTTTGCAACCATAAGATGATTGTCTTTTTTAGAGATTTTTTTTTTGAAACCATTGGATGCTTTTCATGTAAGTGATACCAAGGGCAATGGAATGTCAGTCAGGCCCACATTTTCTTAAAAATGCCTCCCCGTCCAAAAATAGATTACCCATATACATACTGTCATCGTAGTTGCCCATGTTACTCTCAACATGCAGCTCGATCAGCGTTCCTATTGTCAGAGGTGAGAGTGCATGACCCCTGAGTTTTATAATTATAGAGGGGGTGAGACTCAGACTTAACTCCTCTACATAGCTTGTTCAAATCAACTAAAAGTTGCAGCCATTGAGATTAAGCTGTGCTATCAGCTTTGCAACTAATTGGTTACAATAAAAAAGGCAATCATCCCATGGCACATCCCTCCATATTTTGTCACCTATGGTGCTTCTAGGAGGGACATGTGAAGGGGAGACACTTTTGCACATTCTCCCTTAGGTGAATAGTTATGATTTTTCTACATGAAATCTCACTTGCAACTCAATTTTTCTCATCCTACCAATAATAGAAGAGAATAGTTAGCCATTGAGTTATAAAGGGAGTATTTTACACATTGGCGATTGTGATCATCTCCCTTTTTGTCATCTTTTGGTACCCCCATAAAGGATTAAATATATTTTTATTTAAGAACTCAAGGAAACCTTCAATTGTATGAAGATGATGAGCTTATCGAGTCGAGTGTTTATGGGTAAGGAAGATCCAACGAAGTGGCTTGCACATTGTGAGTGGTTTATGTTTATGAGTCACATGGTAACTCATGAAGAGAAGCTTTATGATTTTCGTCTAGTTATGCAGGGAGAAGTGAAGATTTGGTATGAAGCTTTGGATGATGCTGTGAAGCAAGATTGGGATAAACTAACAAGTTCTCTTGTATCACACTTTGCTCATCATGAAACAGCAATACAAGTTGATGAGAAAACGTCTTCATCAAAATCCAAGAGAGGGTTTCCAAACTTTTCTACATCGATTTGAAGCTCTTTAGTTGAAGATAGGGAAGAATACTCATATTTAACATGAAAACAACCTCAAGCTTGACAAGTTTAAGGCTTGTCTTCACCAAACAGTTTGTGAAAAGGTGGAATTGGAAAAACCACATGTGCACGCCCAGAGCTCAGACATGAGGTCTACATTGTTGGAAACCTTATTTGCAACTCTCCTATGTCTGTTTGTGTCTTTGTACCAAGCCTAAGTAAAGAAAGTGGTTCTATGTTGCCTAGTCAAACATGGGATCTATATTCTTGGACACCTTCTCTCTGGCTCTCCTGTGTCTGTCTATGCCTTTGTGTTCACCCTATACTACGGGTCTCTATATAAAAGGGCCACCCTTTTTAGCGGGTCAGCCCCTACCCCATTATATGGGCGTCCTCTCCATTAAATGGGTCTATAGATTTGTACATAAGACTCCACTTCAATGCAAAATATCTCATCACTCTTCTCCTCGAACTTGTCTAGCCACTCCTTGATTTTTGAATCGATGACTATGGCATGAGACAAGTAACCTGTGCATCATGGTCATGCATCCTCTTACATCCTTGCATTGTTGCCTCCTAGCTATTCCTACAAGTAAAATCCATGGCTATGGTACTAGACAAGCATCTTTTAGGAGATCTATAGGATGAGAAGCTTTCTATCCACACTTGAGTTTTTTGGGTTGATGCGGAGTTATGAATATATCTACCCATCTAGGTCACTTTTCGAGTGCTCACCCATGGATTCCTCTTCTGTGAGTGTTGACCCACTTAATAGATAGTTGTAGGTGACAATGTAAGGATGAAAGAGGATGCACGCTAGGACAAATTGGTACCTCATCCAGTACCATAGCCATCGATCCCAAAGTCAATGAGTGGCTAGACAAGTTCGAGGAGAAGATTGATTAGATCCTTGTGGAAGCCATGATAAAGACCTTGTAAAAAGTCACACTTTTAAGCCTTAGAATGCATAAAATGATGTGCCCTAGTAGACATATACAATGCAAGGATGAAAGAGGATGCACCACTAGGACAAACTAGTTTCTCATCTAGTACCACAACCATTGATCCAAAAGTCAATGAGTGGCTAGACAAGTTCAAGAAGATGACTAATTAGAACCTTGGGGACGCCATGATAAAGGCCTTGTAAAATGTCACACTTTTAAGCTTTGTGGATAAAATGATGTGCCCTAGACATATACATAAGGGTTTGGGAAGCACACATCACAATAGGATCATCCTAGCATCAATAAACGTCACCTTTGACTACTACTCAACATGCTACTCTTCAACATTGAACAAGGCATCATGCTGCATTTGCTAGGGCCCCCAAGATAATTACAACCATAGCTACACTCAGAATATTATGAAGGATAGATTATGGGTTGTGATCATAGATTACACTTCATCCTTAGAAACAATGAATGGTGGTAGATAAAAGAGTTTTTTTTTGGCATTCAAGATTAGGGCCTCCCTAGAAATGATTGCTTCTAGATTTTGTATCATCTCAAAGATAAGATAAATCATTTGAGTGAACCAGATAGTTTGAATATACGGATGAACCCCACTGTCTCTAAAAGAATTAGAGTATGAGCAATACCCTTTTACAAGGAAAAGAGCACTCTAGGGTCTTAGGAAAGTGGATCAACATGGAAAACCTCAACTTCTCTTTTTCTATGAAAATGTACATGTTATATATGGGTTTGTTTCAAGTCTTTGAGTTTTTTTTACCTACTACTTGGGTTTAAAAAGCTAGTTGTCAAGGGCAAAAGTTTAGTTGCAGTTTTCTTTTGTGGTGTAATCGTAATTTGAATGTATAAAGTGCATTTAAGAGGAATGTGAAAGGAGGAAACACACTTTGAAATCCAACTCAGATTGAAAGGAAATTTTGAAGCATGGTTCGAGATCTTGAGAGAATTTTCCAAATAAGTTCCGAACGAAAGATTGTGAAGCAAGAAACCATGGAAGTGCACCTAACTAAGGGAAGCCAGGATCTTTTGAAAGAGATCGAGGAAGAAACTATCTAAGGGTTTAATCAAAGAAGCGTTTTGCCAAGGAAAGAGCCACAATTGTTCCCTACAATCCTAATGATTGAAATGTGAAACGAAAAAGTTTAACAAAACCCTCAAAAGATTCTTATTGGAGCATCTTTGCAATAATTTGATTTAGGAAAGACCCTAATAATTCTTCTACAGGAAAATCCTTGGCTTGTTTGAAGCTTTCTATCCACACTTGAGTTTTTTGGGTTGATGCGGAGTTATGAATATATCTACCCATCTAGGTCACTTTTCGAGTGCTCACCCATGGATTCCTCTTCTGTGAGTGTTGACCCACTTAATAGATAGTTGTAGGTGACAATGTAAGGATGAAAGAGGATGCATGCTAGGACAAATTGGTACCTCATCCAGTACCATAGCCATCGATCCCAAAGTCAATGAGTGGCTAGACAAGTTCGAGGAGAAGATTGATTAGATCCTTGTGGAAGCCATGATAAAGACCTTGTAAAAAGTCACACTTTTAAGCCTTAGAATGCATAAAATGATGTGCCCTAGTAGACATATACAATGCAAGGATGAAAGAGGATGCACCACTAGGACAAACTAGTTTCTCATCTAGTACCACAGCCATTGATCCAAAAGTCAATGAGTGGCTAGACAAGTTCAAGAAGATGACTAATTAGAACCTTGGGGACGCCATGATAAAGGCCTTGTAAAATGTCACACTTTTAAGCTTTGTGGATAAAATGATGTGCCCTAGACATATACATAAGGGTTTGGGAAGCACATATCACAATAGGATCATCCTAGCATCAATAAACATCACCTTTGACTACTACTCAACATGCTACTCTTCAACATTGAACAAGGCATCATGCTGCATTTGCTAGGGCCCCCAAGATAATTACAACCATAGCTACACTCAGAATATTATGAAGGATAGATTATGGGTTGTGATCATAGATTACACTTCATCCTTAGAAACAATGAATGGTGGTAGATAAAAGAGTTTTTTTTTTTGTCATTCAAGATTAGGGCCTCCCTAGAAATGATTGCTTCTAGATTTTGTATCATCTCAAAGATAAGATAAATCATTTGAGTGAACCAGATAGTTTGAATATACGGATGAACCCCACTGTCTCTAAAAGAATTAGAGTATGAGCAATACCCTTTTACAAGGAAAAGAGCACTCTAGGGTCTTAGGAAAGTGGATCAACATGGAAAACCTCAACTTCTCTTTTTCTATGAAAATGTACATGTTATATATGGGTTTGTTTCAAGTCTTTGAGTTTTTTTTACCTACTACTTGGGTTTAAAAAGCTAGTTGTCAAGGGCAAAAGTTTAGTTGCAGTTTTCTTTTGTGGTGTAATCGTAATTTGAATGTATAAAGTGCATTTAAGAGGAATGTGAAAGGAGGAAACACACTTTGAAATCCAACTCAGATTGAAAGGAAAGTTTGAAGCATGGTTCGAGATCTTGAGAGAATTTTCCAAATAAGTTTCGAACGAAAGATTGTGAAGCAAGAAACCATGGAAGTGCACCTAACTAAGGGAAGCCAGGATCTTTTGAAAGAGATCGAGGAAGAAACTATCTAAGGGTTTAATCAAAGAAGCGTTTTGCCAAGGAAAGAGCCACAATTGTTCCCTACAATCCTAATGATTGAAATGTGAAACGAAAAAGTTTAACAAAACCCTCAAAAGATTCTTATTGGAGCATCTTTGCAATAATTTGATTTAGGAAAGACCCTAATAATTCTTCTACAGGAAAATCCTTGGCTTGTTTGAGGAAACATTGCAAGGAGCAAGTTGGAATTGTGAGTGGAAAGTTTCAAGACAACTCGACAATAAGAGGTGTCTTTCATGAGCTTCAAGGCATGAGAAATTATTAAAGAGCATAAAAATATATTTTGTCAATACTGAAAGATTGAGATTTCCTTAAATTGGGGAGGGAGCTCCTACTATGTTTAAGATCAAACATTTTATCGATAAACCCCATGGAGACATCAAGATGAAACTTGAGGTTAAGAGCCTTGGCACAATTAAAGAAGTTCTAGCTATATCCATTGAAAAGGAACATAAACATGGAATAGATGAGAAAGAGGGATTATAGCAAAAGCTCCAAAGAAAAAAGACCCATGCTAAGGGCTAGAGAGAAAACCATAGAAGTAGATTGTAGCAATTTCTCGTTGCTAGCTAGATAGGATAGGACTGTCACAAAAAATGGAGAATTTTCTAGAAGCTGAAAGAATGTATAATATGAGTCTTGAAGCTATAAAAGGTAGATCTTGGAGAAGAGGGTTTGATGGTCCTATAAATTTGATTGGTTAAGAAGGAGTGAACAGAGTTGGAAGATAGGATGAAGGAGGCTATTATAGATATGTACCCTCTTCTTATAAATTTTCCAACAAAAAAAAAGATTACAGAGTCAAATCTATGAGCCTATGACATCTCAAGGTCCATCAAATAAAGAAAAGTGTAAATGCGAGCTCATGCTCAACCGCCAAGATCCATATATCACTTATTGTTTCAAGCGAACACCTATGGCTATCTCTCACCTAGCCGATCTACCTTTGCTCCTACTGGGGTATAGTGAGCTTACCTCAATGACCGAATGAGTTTCCCCCTCCCTCAAGCACACAGGTAGCTCCATGATTTGAGATGTGAGCTAAAACATCCTCAAGCCTCCACCTCCAAGCTCCATCCTCCATAGCCGCGTGCGAGACAAGAGAAGAGAAGAAGAGAGGAGATGATGGAAAGCTTCACCTCCAATATCCCTGACCCTCACACACTCACTCTCTTACACTCCCTCTATCAAGCACACACAAGTAAGCAAGAAGGAGATGATAAGAAGAGAAGAAGATGAGTCCACTTTGCCACACACCAAAGAATGATCTTCTCTATTCACTTTTTGGCTTTTATACATGCCCTAAATCCCTTGGGCACCGATCCCCTTTTTTACATGACCAGCCATTGTGGCAAGGTTCTATTTTCTCATTCCCTTCTATTTGCCCTATCTCTTTACCTATGCACGTTTACCTTTTATACAATCTGCACAGGTTGGATCCTGGTGCTCTTTCACAAAATTTTAAGGGATGCCTTGCATTTAAAAATTCACCTTTGTCTTTGACTTGATTTTTGAGGCCGCCCTCATGCTTTTGGTTGTTCTTCATCTTGCTTCTTCCTTTGCATCTACATTCTTGACTTATTTTTTATCCGTCTCCAATTGGGGTTAACATTACCTGGTTCCTAGAGGAGTGCTAGTCCCATGGCACTTGCGGGTGTTTATTGATGAGGGCTTGATTCTTTGAAGGGTGGTTCCCAAGTTGATGGTGGCGCCTTATGTGGATTAGCACTGGGTGAGAAGCTTTGGCAAATGTTGCACTATTGGAGGCCAGGGGTATGTAGAGTGGATGGTGGGGCTTCTGATATTAGTGATTTGCAATATTCGTCTTTACCTAAAAAGAGATGAAGTGCGCCACCTATGGGGAGGTTCTACCTCACCATGTGGTGAATTTTCTTGTGCTAGTGGAATTGGGAGTTGGGTTGAGCCTAGGTGTTGACCCACACTTGAGGACCTAGTTTGTGTATAAGGGAGGTGCGGTGGGTGTAGCTTAGGGTGACAGGTCTAACCATAGGCAAGTGTGACCTTCCTAGGTATGTATTTCCCTTGATGTGTCCTAAGCGTGATGTGTGGGGAATCAAAATAGGGGCTAGGGGGTTAGACATGGAGCTAGCCGACCGAGGCCATCGGACACACATAACTTGAGAACCCCTCGATGTAGTGACTGTAGTCAATGTGGAGTTAATTGCTTTTCTTGTGATTTCATTCTCTTTTCATTTTGATTCTCTTGTTTCTTTTCTTTTTCTTTTGCTTTTTGTTTTTTTAAATTTTTTAGGGAGAGGGTGGAGTTGGGGGCTTACGAGATTTAATCAGGAATTTCTAGCTCTACATGTACCCTTTGAGGTTCACATGCATACTTGGAGAGTGGTAGTGGAAAGAAATGGATGATTTCAATGGGTGAAGTGGCTATCATTCATGTCTTCCAAGAGGGCTAAGAAAAATGAAGTTAGTAGAGCAGCTCGCATCATCAATCTAGCCATGGCACATCTATCTATTCCATTGGGATCAAAAAAGAGGGGTGGAAGCGATGCTCTTGTGGTGCAGGATCCTGTCTAAGTAGTATCCTAAGAAATCTTAGATAATTACAGGTTCTGATGAAGGTGGGAATCGAGATAGGAAGAGAATTCGTCGATGAAGCAGACTATTGAATCACATAGGTCCTCTAACATGAAAATGAGGGCCTCTTTGGGTTTAGTAGCATTGGCATTGTAGCTCCATGGAAAGTCGTAGCGGCTATGGATGCTTGGGTTAAAATCCACTCCTACCCTTCTCGAATATGGCATGAGGGTTGCATTATTCCTCTCAAAGGGTGGGGTGTTACAAAAAGCTATCCATGTATCCATGTTTACATAAAAAATGTGCCTCCTCCATGTGGGTTCGCATCCATAGACCATAGCCCTGGGCACTTCAAAAACTTTATCTTGCCAAAAATCTACATCCTCGGTCCCTCATAGGGTGGGATTTTGCTTTGTCTTCGAGGTTAGTTTGTCTCCTAGCTTGCTTCCAACATTAGTCCCCTCTTTCACCACCTTGACTGGTAGTACTCTACGCAAGTGGGTGGGGAATTGAAAAGTAAAGTCGAAGGGCTCCCTAGCACTCTCCCGTTGCTCCCAAATCATAAGTTTAGCATTAAATATTGCTGAAAAGTCATCTTGGCTTGGTGGGATAGGCATAGTGGGCACCACTACTGACTGGGCATTCAATCTTCTCTTTACATGCTCCACCATCTGTTGTCTCTTCCTTTTAAGCTCCGCTTTTCTTTCAGCAGAGGTGTCCACCTATTGTTGTTGTTCTTCTGCGCTTGGGGAAGGAATTTGTGGGACAATTTCTTCTTCATGAGGTCCCGTGTCAAAGCTTGTGCTAGCCTCTTCTCCTTGTTGGTCTTCCTTTTCTGTCCCCCTCAACAAACCCTAGTGCATCAACTTCTTGTGGGGTCAGGCTTGCTTGTTGTAGTAGATAGTTTCATTGCTCCTCAAGGGCAAGGCTCGCACCTACGGGTTGCGCTGACACCTATAGGCCTGCTCTTAGGGGCTTGCATGCAATCCCTAGCTTCTTCTTTATGGAGTCAACGACCTCCCCTTCCTCCATTTGAATGACATCTAGTAGTGTGTTCAAGAAGGCGCATTGCTAGGCTTCAAAACTCACTTGGGCGGCATGTGCCTTGCTCTTTGCTAGCACTTTGTTCTTTTCCACCTGAGCGAGACGACGCCCCAAAACTTTGACTCTTATCTCATTATGGTTTGCCTAGTCTTCTGCTCTCTTCTTCATTTCCTCAAAGGCTTTCTCCTTGCCTTTGACTAGTATCATCAACCTTTGCTCTTGATCTTCAATCTCTCTTTCCAGCCTCTGTTCCTCCTGTTGCTCCGAGGTTGCCTCTCTTTTCAAATTCTCTATCTCTTCTCGGTACCTATGTGCCCTTTCCT
This sequence comes from Lygodium microphyllum, assembly GCF_053477565.2. NCBI lineage: Eukaryota > Viridiplantae > Streptophyta > Polypodiopsida > Schizaeales > Lygodiaceae > Lygodium > Lygodium microphyllum. Next base: position 85,237,895 of record NC_141150.1, on the reverse strand, counting down.
CTCTTGCCACCTCTAACTCTTCTGGGCTTTATGCAACTTTTCCATCTCCCCTTTCAGATCTTCATAGAGCCCTACAAGCTCATCACTCATTATGGTATCGTAGGCTCACTAGGCTTGAGTCTCTTCATCCAGCCTTGCGTGCCAATTGGTTTTTTCTTTGTCCTTGGCTTGCAGTTTCTCCTTCAGCTCACTTATCTCCCTTTGGCACATGGCTACTTGACAAGTTTTCTCTAATTGGGATGCATCCATGGCCTCCTTTTCTGCCTCTAGTTCAGCCACCCACTACTATCTTCTTATCCTCCTTTTCCTTCTCTAGCTCTGAAAGAAGCTCCTTAACGTATTTTTCATAGTCTCTGCAGGTGTGTGGCAACTTTGTTGTGGGAATGGAGGTTGTGGAGGTTTCCACCTTCTACCTCTTGGAATCTTGCCTAGACTCGGTTTATGCTCTGCCATCGTATTGAGTGTTGAAATGACTTGTTTTTTGGCTGATTTTTGTTGTTTTTGAGAGCTGAATGGTTGATTTTATGAGATGATTGATTGGTTTGGAAGTGGTTTGAGAGTTTTTTGGATGATATTGATTGTGTTTTGGAAGTTCATGATGTTTATTGGTGGTTCTATGATGTTCTGATAGGTTCTGATTGGTTCTGTATACCTTCTGTTTTGCTCTATTTTGGTCTGTTTTGTTCTTATTGTCTTCTGTAAGGAGGGATGGAGTGTTGATTGATGAAGATTGAGATCTTGTGAAAGCTTATTGAATGGATCGAGAGAGAGAGAGAGAGAGTCAGAGATAGCCAAATCTACTGAAACAGAGTGATTGTATATAAGAGATTGAGAGAGAAGACTATGAAGATATTGAAGATGAATACTATGTGATGTATTTCCATTCCAAGATGGTGTATTCCTTTGCTTTCTTTGTTCTATTGATGGATTTTATGAAGATATTGAAGAATATGGTTGATTCTATCAAATCCGTGGGAGATCTACATGATGCTGCATGAAGATTTGTTGTGCCTGGTGTTCTTTTCTTCATTGTGATCATATGAAACATAATAAAGAAGCTTGTTGGTGTTACAAGATAGATTTTCTTGCAAGATAATTCCCTTTTCCTTGGTGTTCCTCTCGGGGCTCCATGTTTTTGGTGCGCAGCCGGGGAAACTTGCCATCAACAAGCACCAGAAGAGGCTGAAAATGAAGGAAATGGCATTGCCAAGAAGAGAAGAATTCAATGGATGTTTGTAAAGTTCCTTCTTCCACTGAAGAGTTGGAATTTCTCATAATCAAAGCCACTTTCCACAAGAAGTTCATCCCACAATGGCGGAAACACATCACCATCATGATGCATGCTCTATGTGGTGGACAGTTTCCTCTTTCTGTTGAAGCAGCAGAAACTTGCATCTTGGTGGCCAACTGTTTGGGAATAAACTAAAGAGAAGAAACAGAGAGAATGACCATCAATGGAAGATTTGGCATTCATTGAGAAGTTTCCAGACAACATCAAGTGGGAGATTGTGAAGAAGCTTCAGGAGTCTTGGTCTGTAGAGGTTCACAAAGACAAGAAGGAAAAGAGTTGGAATTTGTTCGTGGATGCTCAACAGCAAGATACATGGGATGCTTGGTGCACTGATAATCTTCTGTTTGTTCAATTAGCAACCCACTGGAAGTTGGTAGACAGAGTGTTTTTCACAACATACACTGTTGAAACCATCAGAAGCTGGCATTACTATGATGCTGGCACCACCACAATGCTTAGACGGATGCATTTTGACACCTTCAGAACCGAATACCTTCCTCTGTGCAGTGGCATGAAAGTAAAATTCAGGGACGTTGAAAAGAAAGAAGTAGAAGAAATGTTGGCAAGAGAGTCCTCCAGAGACTGAAGCCTTCTGTTAACCCTCTGTGGAGCACTAACAACATAGTGGAGCCAACCCCCTGATGAATGACGCAATAAAGAGGCAAGCGTTAGAACGAGTCTAGAGGTACGTGAGAAGAGAGAAAGCAAAAATCAAGGCTGAGAACGAGCTCGCAGCAGAAGCCGCCTTTGACGCCCTTGCGGAACTCTTTACAAAAGCCCCAATGGCACATCAAGCCCTTCCTCCTCCTACTGGAGGTCCACTTCCAAGCCAGATCCATCCTGGAAATATTGATGACAGACCAGCGAATGTAGTCCCATTGCCAGTTTTTAAGGGAGAGTACAATGAAGACTCTGATCTTCACGTAGCAGAGTCTATGGTAGCATGTGTGGCTAACAATGCCAGAACCCCTGAGCATTGGTTAGCAATATTCCCCGCCACTTTCAAAGGCGCGGCGTTTCAGTGGTATGAGAGACAAGCAACAGGAACTTTTGGCACATGGGACGACCTGAAGTTGGCCTTCCTCACTAAATTCAGGCGTGAAGGTTTTGAAGAGCGGATGAGAAAGGAATTCATGAACCTAAGTCAGTCCTCTGGAGAAAGAGTAGAAGCTTATGTCTCACGAATGGAATCCATCCTGAAGAGATGGACTAACTATAATCTAGATGATGGCATTCAGAAGGGGGTGTTTCTCAGAGGATTACAACCAGAAGTCCGTAAGTTTGTGGAGCTGCAAAGACCAGCCACCCTGCAAGCTGCAACAGAAGGTGCAAGATTGTACGATGAAGTGGAAGCTAGATTAGCGATGAATACAGGAAGAGGAGTCCTACCTCCTCTGATGCCAGGAATGATGTATCCACCAAATGCAGTTCCTGGGACTGTTTCCTATCCCTACCAACAGATGCCCCTGGTATCATAGTACAATGCACCAAATCCACAGTGGCCACAATCCATGCCTCAAATGATGGTTCAACCACAACAACAATGGTCCCAACCAATTTCCTCCATGACAAATCAGCAGCAACAGTGGAACCCTACCAACTGGAGCCAACAGCCAACAGTTCAAACAGGAGCTCTAAATCAGAACCAGAACAGAGACCCCTCTGTACCAGCCCAACCTGTTTATGCAGTGATTACAGAGACTCCTCAAAACCCTCCTGCCAGTACGTCCGGAGGAGAAAGCTTGAAGGATTACTTATCCAACTCAGTTGCAAACATCAAAAAGGAGTTGATGGATGTAATTACAGAGCAGCTACAGATGCTGAAAGTGAATACCGCTAGCATATCCAACATTGCAGGAGCAGGAAGAGATGTGATGCGGTCAAATACTTGGTGTGGTAAGTGTCATCAAGCAGGCCATTTAGCCACTGAATGCACACGAAAACCAACCATTCCTGGAGCCTTCTGTTCCTACTGTTTGCGGAAGAACCATACAGAGGACATTTGCTCTTTGAAGGAGATGCATGATAGGAGAAGGAAGGAAGAAGATGCAAGATTCAACTTGCTGGAATCCAAAATGACAACAGAGGATATTGGATCCAAGCCTAGAGAGTTTGGCCCTAATTTCGGACCTAGAATATTTCCTTCTCAAAGTTACAGAGGAAGACAGTTTGGCGGTGGTCAGAGATCAAAAGTGGAGTGTTATAGATGTGGAGAAAAGGGACATATCTCACCAAACTGTCCAAATCCTCGAAGGTCAGTGGATTACAAGCCCTTATGCAGTCGATGAAAAGGAGAAGGCCACACTGCAAAAGACTGTCCAAGCCCAGCCCCAGTGAAAAACAGTGCTACTGATAGTCCGGCCAAGGCCCAAGAGCCTACCTCCAATTTAGTGGAATTGGAAGTTGCTGCCATCACGCGTGCAATGCAGAAGGAACCACCTATCCAGAAAGAAAATAACCCTCCTGCCAGAACAGTGAAGTTCAATCTTCCACCAGAAGAACAGAACAGTACAGAGCCTGACAGTGCCGTACAGAGCCCTACAGTGCCACAGAGAGTTACAGAGACAGTTACAGAGACAAGAGCAGAGGTCCAGGAGACAGAAGAGGAGGAAGTGCCACAAGTGGTAGAAGACGTTCCCATGATACCTTTGTTGGAAGAAAGAGGGAAAATGAAAATGGGTGTTGCCCCATTCCCTAACCGATTAGAGAAGCCAGTGGATCCTATTAAGGAATACGATCTGGTCAGAGATCTAGATACCTTTAAACCAAACCTCACATTCCGACAATTATTGATGTTGTCTCCCAGTTGTCGGAAAAGGTTCAAAAGTATACTGACAAGAAGACGTGGTTTAAGGATTGCTCCCTCAACAGCAACAAAGTCCAACAAGGCTCCAGAGCCTGTCAAAGAAGTGGACGTAGCTAACGTCTTTCTAGATCCGGGTACTCCAGAGACTGGCGCGTGGATAGAAGGCTACTTCATTGCAAATGCACTGATTGATGGAGGCTCATCAGTAAACATTATGACGGATGTGACAATGAAGGATCTAGGCCTACAAGGTGTGCAACCTACCCAATGGCTCATCAGACTGACGGATCAGAGCAGAATCAAGCCTTTGGGCATTCTCCCATATGTGAAGACTACAGTGGCTGGAAAAGATTATTGGCTAACCTATCTGGTGGTGAAGCCAAATTCTTATGGTACATCCTACCCTCTGTTACTGGGCAGACCATGGCTTTTTGAAGCCCGAGCAAGGACGGATTGGTTCAAAGGAACCTTGACCTTGGGTAGAGGGCCCAATTAAGTGGTGCTGAAACTGTATGGTTCTCAAAAAGGACATGGATCCACCTCCTTGGAATTATCTTCTGATTCCCCTAATGAGGCTACGGATGGAACATCAGCAGACGAAGATGCTGTCAAACAGATCCTTCCCAAGAAAACAGTGACACGTTCCTTAATAGTGGATACTGTAAGCCGACTTCCAAAAGATACAAAGCCATTATCAATGGGTGAATACTTCCTGCATGACCCAGGAATGACTTCTGAAATCACTTCTGACAGTGAGATAGAAGCATGGATGTACTACTCTCCCTGTTACATGGCCATAGCAGAAGCAGAGACAGAGGCAGAAGAGGAAACAGAGAATTTGTTCTTCTGTTACAGAGCGCCTACAGAGACAGAAGCAGAGACAGAAGCAGAAGCAGAAGCAGAGACAGAGACAGAAGAGGATGAATATGATATGGACAAAGAAGGTTATGAAAGTGAGCCAGAAGAATCTATCCCACCTGTAGAGGGTATATTTGAAGAAGAAGTTTCAGAAGCATCAGAAGTAGACGAGCTCATGCTATGGGACAGAATGACGATGGTACCATTTGGTCTGGTAAATGGATCTTCTTATATGCAAAATTTCTATAAGACGTGGGTTAAGAAGAACAAGCCGTCTTTTAGCAATGGCTCATGCCGCCCTCACCCATCCTTGCCAAAGAAAGATGATGATGATGCACCGTGCCAACGAGCACCAGTCCCACAAACCCAACAGGCATCAGAGGGTCCCTGTTATGTGACGTTCTTGGATGTGTCATCTTCAGAAGAGGAGTCTTCAAACCAAGAGGTAAATAATTTTGAAACCAAACCCGAAACAGCTCTAATCCCATTTCAACATCTCAAGGAGCAACCTAAGTCTCCACCAAAAGAAGAAGTTGGTTCTAGTGGGACATCAGAAGAGGACACCACTCCCTTGAAGGAGTCGGATCTGTATCCAGAAGCAGTCCATGGGACCTTCATCTGTGAAGTAGAAGGTGAAAGGCAGTTAACTTTTATGGATGCAGAAGGCACTGAACGCCACTTGAAGGTGGGTAGCAGTCTCCCAGAAGAGGAGTTGTCAACCTTGTACAACTTGTTGAAAGAAAATTTGGACGTGTTTGCATGGTCCTATAAAGACCTAAAGGGGATTGATCCCACAATATGTCAACATCCTATTGACTTGGAGCCTGATGCCAAGCCAGTACGGCAACGACAGAGGTGAATGAACCCGAATTATTCCACATTGGTGAAAGCGGAGCTGCTGAAGCTTCTGGAAGCCGAGTTCATCTATCCAGTGGCAAATAGTGAATGGGTTTCACCCATCGTGGTTGTACCCAAGAAGAATGGAAAATTGCGAATATGTGTTGACTTCCGAAAGCTCAATTCTAAAATTAAGAAGGATCACTTTCCTATCCCTTTCATAGACCAACTGTTGGACACAGTGGCAGGACATGAGCTTTATTCCCTTTTGGATGGATTCAACGGATACAACCAAGTGCAGATAGCAGAAGAAGACCAGTCCAAAACAACCTTCACCACAGAATGGGGGACCTATGCTTACCGAGTGATGCCATTTGGGCTCTGCAATGCCCCTGCTACTTTCCAACGAGTCATGATGGCTGCATTTCAAAATCATCTGCACGACTTTATTGAGGTATATTTGGATGACTTCTGTGTCTATAGTTTGATCCGTGAACATTGGGAACACTTGGAACAATGCTTTGACCGATGCCGAGAGTATGGGATTTCCCTCAACCCCGACAAATGCATTTTTGGGGTCTCTTCTGGAGTTCTGTTGGGCCACATTGTCTCTGCACAAGGGATATCAACAGACCCTGCAAAGATCGAAAAGATTGCAGCTCTGACAGTACCCACCAACCTCAAACAGTTGAGGGGATTCTTAGGCCATGTGGGTTACTACAGAAGGTTCATAGCCCATTTTGCAACAAAGGCAACCTCCTTGCACAAGCTTCTGAGGAAAGATGCAGAGTTTACTTGGACGGAAGAATGTGACAAAGCCTTCCACACTCTGAAGTAGTGTCTGATTGAGGCACCCATTCTGCAACCTCCTGATTGGACGAAAGAGTTCCATGTACACACTGATGCATGAATTGAAGGCTTAGGTGCTGTCCTTTGCCAGAAGGGCTCCTCGAAGCTGGATCAACCGATCTATTATGCAAGCCGAAAAGTCACTGATAGGGAACGGAACTATACAATGACAGAGCTTGAGTGCTTGGCAATGGTGTTTGCCCTAGAGAAGTTTCGCCCCTACCTCCTATCCACCCACTTTAAATTTTATGTGGATCATGAGGCCCTATCCTTCTTGATGAACAAAGCAGATGTGAAAGGACGAATGATGAGATGGCTCCTTTTATTCTAGGAGTTCGACTTTGAGGTGATTACTAAGCCTGGTCGTTCCCATGTTCTGGCTTATCATCTGTCGCGTATCCCACAAACTGCAGATAAGGAGCAAGATGACCCAGACCTCCCTGATGCTTCTCTATTCCTGGTAAAAACTGTAACTCCCTGGTATACAGACATTGCCAATCTGCTGGCAACCCAACAGTATCCTCTTGGTATTTCTAGTCGGGAAAGGAAGAAGCTCATGTTAGAATCAGTCCCCTACACCCTGCTAGGTGGCACACTGTACAAGAAAGGCAAAGATGAAGTGCTCCAAAGATGTGTTGCAGGAGATGAAATTGGGATTGTTCTGAAGGCTTGCCATGACGAGCCATGTGGAGGCCACTTTGCAGGAGAAGCTACAGCCAGAAAGGCTCTGCTAGCAGGATATTGGTGGCCTACAATTTACAAAGATGCCTATGATTACTGTAAAAGATGTGATGCTTGTCAAAGAATGGGAAAACCCACCAAGACAAGTGCCATGCCACTGCAACCTATCCTTCCTTTGAAGCCTTTTGAGAAGTGGGGAATCAACTTCGTAGGTCCAATCGATCCTCCTACCAGAAGGAAACAGAACCGATACATCCTCGTATGTACGGATTATGTCACAAAGTGGTGTGAAGCTAAATCTCTAAAGCGGGATGATGGTAACAGCGTGGCCCTGTTCATGTACGAGAATATCATCACCCGTTTTGGCAGTCCCTTAGAGCTGGTAAGTGACAGAGGCACTCATTTCCTTAACAAAGTCATGGAAGAGTTGACAGAGTTGTATAAGATCCGCCATCGCAAGTCCACTCCTTATTACCCCAGAGCCAATGGCCAAGTCGAAGTCACCAATCGCATCCTCTGCTCGATTCTGACAAGAATGATTGCCGCACATCGTCGTGATTGGGATGATCGACTTACAGAGGCCCTCTGGGAGTACAGAACCTCCCATAAAGCAGCAACAGGACAGACACCTTTCCAGCTGGTGTATGGTACAGAAGCTGTTTTTCCTGTTGAACTGGAATTACCCTCTTTGAGAGTGGCTATCAAAGAGCGTTTGGGGGACGATGATTCACTGCAACGCCGTCTCCTGCACTTGGAATGTTTGGACGAAATTCGTAGGATGGCTCTACAGTGCATGGAAGCTACGCAAGCTCGACGCAAGGCTTACCATGATAGCTTCATCAAGCACAAGGAGTTCAAAGAAGGTGATTTGGTCCTAGCCTATGATTCACGATTTGGCAAGTTTCCTGGCAAGCTCCAATAGTGGTGGATGGGCCCCTATAAGGTACTTGCCGTCAACCCTAATGGCTCTGTCCAAGTGCAGACCATTGATGCCTCTGATGATCCCTTTCTGATCAATGGATATCACCTGAAGAAGTACTTCCCTCCTTGGGGATCTTGAAAATTACGGTCACTAGATCTTTTCCCTCATTGGCGCGGCACTGTATTTCTTAGGATGCTACTTCTGATAGCCATTCTTCAGCCACTCTTGATGCGGTGGACGCAATCCTCTGTCCCCTCAAACCCCCTTCCAGCCTTGATCTTTTATCCTCTATTTTCTACCAGCGATAGTGGCGAGGTTGGTTCTGATACATGGTCTCTCTATCCTTCCCTTGCTTAATTCGAAGAGAAAAAAAAAGAAGAAAAAAAATATATACATATCGGTCATGGGAGAAAAGGACTTAGGTCCCTGTCATGCCGACTTATTCTTCGAGAAAAGGTGGAAACACCCTCGGGAATAGGGGAAAACAAGAAAAAAAAAAGAGAAAGAAAAAAAAACAAACAAAGAAACGAAAAAAAAAGAAAGAAAAAAAACAAATCTGTTATGGGAGAAAAGGAAGCAATTCCCTGTCATAGTAGGCCTCGTTCCAAGAAAAGGTGGTAAACACCCTTGGGCGGGAAGCTGGCTATGGAAAAGGTGGCAACACCCAACAGTCCAGAAAGTGGATTCATTGATTAATATCCCTAGGATCCCATTCCGAAGCTACCTCCCTTGGTACGCTGTGTCCTGGGTCTCTCTGCAGAGCATCTAACTGTCCTTTAGCAGACGACATGTTCCTATCTAACACAATGTTCGATTTGATGGCTACCTCCCTGGTTACGCCTCTTCAACAACTGACGATATGATCTTCATCGAAAAACAATCAAGTGATGTGAGCTTTCATCCTAACCGGATGGGGACGTGAGTAGGGGTCGCCCTCTGTAACTTTCAACAATGAGTGGGACAGAGGGTGGGCCGAGAGACCAGTCTTTTCCCTTCAAATCAAATGAGAGGTGAGAAGTGTGAATGAAGTGTTGCACGCACGGGATGGGCCTCTCAATGCACAAGGCACGATTTGTTCTTGTGCACTGCACTATAAGGCTCCCTGGCCTTCCTTCTCGCACGGTATGCCGGCACAGGGCGGGATGCACCGTTGCACCATCGAATGCGCACAAGGCATACAACCTTTGCACAAGTGATCGTGAGGATTACCTCAATGGGTTTCAGGAAAAGGCTGCCCTCTTGTATCTCTCAACAGAGTGTGAGACATAGGGGGTGGGCTGAGTGTGACTGGAGTTTCTTCAATCAATTACCGAGAGGTGAGATTGAGGGACGTTACGATACTTGGAGTCAAGTATGTTCCCGTTTCCCTGTGCACCCACGGGATGGGTCTTTGCCATTATCACAAGACACATCACCCTGTTCTGTACACTGCACTGTAAGACTCCCTTGCCTTCCTTCTTGCACCTATGCCAGACGGGTTGGACGCACTAATGCACCATCAACTGTGCACCCTGGCATACTCCCTCTGCACCATTCCCCTGTTGATTCCTCAACCGGGTACGAGATATGGGTTTCAATCCTTATTCCTCAAGTGATATTAGTCATGGGGCGAGTGACTGTTCTTTCATTCCATATGAGTGACTGTGAGTTGAGTGCAATATCCCTCATCATCGACGAATTTCCTGCGATTCCTTCAACCAGCTACCTCCCTGGGTGCTGCCGTGTGGTCCCTTCTATGATGGACGTGTGCCGAGAAGATGCCTTGGTACCTCCAGAAGCCAACAACAACACAGGAAGTGCCATCGACAATTGACCTTGATCCTCAACAAAATGGGCCAATTTTTTCTAACCCTACACCTTCTGTTTCCCCGTGATGTTCATGTTTTAAGTGTGGGGAAGTTAGTGGATGGTCTGTGGCGTGATCCTAGGTCCCTGTTGCTCGGTTAACCCTATCCGTTAAGGTCTTAAGTGTGGGGACGCGTCCCTGCGCGTCTACATTGCATACCCTTCTGCATATGCCTTAACCTGCTCATGCATGTATGCCATGACTTGCTGCTACCCTAATGGGGTCCCTTCCCACCCGACCGTTCATTTTTCACCCACCCTTGGGGCTGTTCCCTTGCAGTTTTCCTTCATTCCCTAATTTTGAGGATCTGCCATGTGAATGCATCCTACATTTACCGAAGTCCACATCCAACCTTATAGCCCTGTTCCTCTCTTTGAACTGACCATTTTTCCTTTTTACCTACCCTTGTTCCGGTGTACGATTTTCGCGTTATTAATTTTTGAAGCATTTTGCGCAAATTAGCTGGTTTTCCATATGAACGCGCTTTTCTTGCTTCAAAACCATGATCTGACATCATAGCCCTACCAAGAACTTTTCCCCTGACATTTTTCCTTTTTATGCTGTGTCATTTTGATGCACCGTTTGTCCAATATTAATTTTTCGGTTTTTTACAACTTTTTCATGCGTCTTTTTGATATTTTTCCATGAGAACCTACCTTGTGTGCCTCGGAATTCCAATTTGATTTGACAACCGTGTCCCCGTGTCTTCCCCCGCCTTTTTCCTTTTTCCTTCCCCCTCTTTCGACTTCCGGATTTTTACTTATTAATTTTTCAGTGAGTTTTCAGGTGTATTTTTGGAGTTTTTCGCATGTGAACCCCTCCTACTTCCACCGGAACTGCGGTTTAACATGATAACCCTGTGCCACTCCTTCCTGCGGACATTTTTCCTTCTTACTGCATGTCATTTCGGCAAACGGTTCGTCCGATATTAATTTCCGATCCCATTTTCGTGGTTGTTTTTTGGGTTTTCTCCACATGAATGCATCTTATCTTCGTCGGAATTATGTTTTGATGTGATAAGATTGTCGGGCACGTCTTTCTGCACAATTTTCCTTTTTTTTGCACCTCATTTCGATGCACGGATCTTCCGATATTAATTTTTAATTGCGTTTTTTGATCCGTTTTTTTGTGTTTTTTGCACGTGAACGGCCTGTCTTTCTCCCGGAACCCCCATTGCCTATTTTTCCTGTCATCCCCCTGCAGCCTTGTCCAGTTTTTGTTTTTACGCCATTTCGTTTTGATGTCTGGATTGGGAGATATTAATTTTTCTTTATTTTTATGTGTTTTTGCGCGCCCGTCCCGCGCGTGAACGCTTCCGTTTTCAATTTTACGCGTCTTAACGCGCCCCAGTCGCATCCACGTGCCTTGTCCCCGCATCCGAGCGCCCTTTCAATCCCGTCACAGCAAATTTTTTTACCCCGCCCCGCGCACGCGCGTGGGACGGGGGTACGCCTCTCTTGCCTGGGCCCCCCGCCCATTTTCTCCCTTGGGCACCCCCCTATGGACCCCCTTGCCCCATCCCTTGGGTACCCTAACCCATGGGCCCCTGCCCATACCCTCCCACCCTTTCCACCCCCCCATACCCTTACCTATCCCCCCACCCTTCTCTCTCCCCGACCCTCCCCACCCCAACTACCTTTCCCTCTCCCTCTGCGTGTCCCCCCCTCCCTCCCTCCATCTCCATCTCCCTGCTCCTACCCTTCCCTCCTCCTCCTCTGTTCCATTCTCCTCCCCTCCTTCTTCTCCTTCCTCTCCTCCCTTCCTCCTTCTCTCCTCCCTTCTCTCCTCCCTCACGACGCCCTCCTTCCCTTCCCTCTTCCCCTCGTCCTCTTCTGCAGTCGCCGGCACCCTTCTCTGCCAGCCCTGCAGTCGCCGGCGCCCTCCCCTCGCCACCCTGCAGCCGTCGCCTCTAGGTGCGGGACGATGACGCCCTCCTGTGGCGTCCTGCAGCGCCGCCTCTGTGGACCGCTCCGCCTCTGCTCTAGCCTGCCGCCATCGCCCGACGTCAACCGCCCCACCTTTGCTCCAGCATGCCGTTGCCCGACGTCGATCGCCTGCCCCTGCTCGCCGTGCAAATGCCGTCGCAGCCCCCGTCACAGCTGCCACGTGAGCCCCGCCGCCGCTCCACCGTGCAGCCTGCCACCGTGACGACGTCAACCGCCCGCCTCTGCCACGACCTCTCGCCACGTTGACCTCCTCCCACCCTATCCGCCCTGCCACGTGCCCCCAGTTCAAACCCCTTCCCCCCCCCATACAAGCCCCCCTTCCCCCCAAACACACACACCAACCCTCCCACCCCCATTACCCCACCCAAGCCCCCCATCACACACTCCCCACCCACCCCCAACCAGGCCCCCTTTTCCCCCCAGCACACACACTCTCCTCTTCACCCCCACACACGCCCTTGTTCCCACCACTGCACATACACACCCACCCCACCCCCACACTAATCCCCATTCCCCTAGCAACCACATCCACCCCCCATTTCCCTACCTTAGCCCTCATTCCCCCAGAACACACCCCTTCCCCCCCCCATACAAGCCCCCCTTCACACCCCCCATTAAGCACACACCTACCTCCTCTAAGCCCCCCTTCCCCCCAAACACACACACCAACCCTCCCACCCCCATTACCCCACCCAAGCCCCCCATCACACACATAACCACACCCCCCCACCTAAACCCCCCTTCCCCCCTTGCAACCAAACCCAGCTACCCCATCTCAGTTCTTTCCCCCCACTATTCCACACACACACTCTACCTCCTGCAAGCCCTTGTTCCTCCCCACCATTACACCTCCACCTAACCCCCACCCGCGCCCACAAACACACACAACCCCCTACCCCGCTGTAAGCCCCCTGTTCTCCCGGAGCAGCTCACCACACCCAAACCTCCATAAACCCTCGTCCCACCTGCAGCCACCCTCGAGCCGTCGACACACGCGCAGGTGTGTACGCACGAGTGCGTGATCGCGATTGCTTGTGCGTGTTCGTGTGCAGGATCGTGTGCGGAAGATCATTAGCCGGTTGTTGACACGCAGCTGCCACGCAGCCTATTTCTGGGTATTTTCCCAGATTTTTAATTCAAACACCCGAAACCTTTCAAAAAAAAAAAACAAACAAAACCATTGACAATTTAAAAAAAACATTAAAAACACTTAAAATTTTGAAAAAAAGAAAAGAAAAATCTAGACACATTCCTACTATTTCTGCAACCAATTGCCTATTTTTTCTAACCTGTCAATTTCAAGAAAAAACTTCAACCTATTTTTATAAAAAAATTCAACATTCTTTTAAAAATACTCAAAACCATGAAAAATTCTTTAAAAATGCTTAAAAATTCCAAATTAATTTTCGAAAATTTCCTAAAACTTCCATTACCATTTTTACTTATTTTTGACATATTTTCTAAGTTGAACAACTACTTCATGTAACACCTAAATTCATTTAAAAAAAATCAAAAACAAAAATAACATAAAAACTCATTTTTCATCCACATACCCACTAACCATCTAGGAAAAAAAATCCAGATATTTTTAGATTGAGGAGAGCGCATTCTTTGCATTTTCATACACCCACTACCAGGTATTTCCCTTTTTTTTATGTTTTTTAAAACAAAAAAAATAATAATAATAATAACAACAAAAGCTCCCCAAAACCCACGGTTAATATAAAACTACAAAACTCCACCACGAAAACCAACCACAACAAACAAACGAAACCCATAATTAACATAAATGACACCTGACTACTACCATGGGACGCGCATTCGCGTTATATAACTACACCATATTTTTTTAATTAAAATAAACCCGCCGTTCACTTAGCACGCGCTACGTGCGCTACAGAGGCACTTTAATTTTTAATTAAAATGAACCCGCCGTCACAAGAGCACGCGCTGGCAAAAAAGCGCTCCACATCACCTTAATTTGTAATCCATGAACTTCCATTTAGAGACCCAGTCTGGGTATCGAAGTCCGGGATTCGAATTAATGCACCGTTTTCACCTAATAATTGGTAATTAAATTTATAATAAGGAACCGCTGTTTTCTTGCTAAGGTTTATCACTTAATAAAAATTCACCCATTCTTAATAAATTATTAAAATCAACCCTTCATTAAATTGATTCCCCCTCACTGCACTTAATTCCCCTTTTTAATGAACCGTTTCGTGGGATGGGTATGCGCAGTCATTGGAGTTATTTCCATGGTTAACCACTGGTTTATCAACTATGTAGTCTTGATATGTGTCGGATGTGGTATTGTTTTGGTTTCCTGTCTTTGATACGGTTACGGGTACGGTATGCAGTTTTTTCTTTCATTGCCTGATACGGGGTTCTGGGTGCTTGTCTGATGCATAGCATGAAGCTTTCGGTCGCATTTGTCTCAAGGTCATGTCGAATTTTTTCTAGGCTGTGGTTTGCTTGGGGTTAGTTGGTTGAGTCACGTTTTATTGTTTTGGTTATTCTCTTATCCTTGGATTTTTGTCTGTTGCTTTGCAGGCATTCTCCTTGATTGTCTGTGTTTGTGGTGTGTGTGTAACCATCTGAATGGCGCCTTCTCATGCTCCTCCCCCTATCCAGTACGTCCCATTAGTTAGTAGGGATTACTCTTCCCTACTTACTTTTGAGCCTCTCACGAAGACGGGACTCGCTGCTTTTGTGGCTACCTCCTTTCCATTGCTTCCAGAGGATCCGTCGTTATGTGATGAGTTTCTGGCCTCCTACAGCAAGAAGACAGGACTAGTCCAGGGAATTTCTATGACTTTGACACCTCGAGGCTTAGGGAAGGCTCTGTCACTTCCCTCCAAAGGTGAACCTTTTGTTACCACTCGTCAGCTTTTCTCTAATGAAGAGATTCTGAAGCCGTTGCAAAAGCAAACAAGGGAAATGCTGGATGTTAAGAAGGTGATCAACTCTTCAGGAGTTTCCTTTTCCATGATCACTGATCCCATATGGAAGTCGATTTGTCATTTTCTCCAGGACAGGTTTATGCCTGCCAAAATGCCATCCCAGTACTTGTCCAAAGAGCTTTTTACAGCTTCCAGGATGGTGTTGAAAGGAGTTGCTATTGATTGGAGCACTTACCTCCTCACTAAAATGGATCAACATTTCGTCAAAGTCACCAGGGGTAATGTTACCAATGTCACATATGGATCATATTTGTCTGCCTACTTGACCTATTCAGGTTTTTACCGAAGACTGTGCCTCCACCTCCTCCATCAGATCCCGTACCTCCTCCTCCACCTTCAGATGAGTCCGAACCCATTGACATAGAGGATGATGATTCTCCGCCTCCCCTGGTCATCCAGCGCAAACGCTTGAAGAGGATAGCGGATAAAGCTCCTTTCGTACTTCCTTCAGTACCCATTCCTGCTACCTCTGGCAGTGATCTTCCTGGGTATCTCACTTGTAATAACCTGTTCAGAGCACATCGAGAAGGATCATTGGACATATCAGTTCCCTCACTGAACAGTCTAGTCTCAGGAGATGCAATTCCTTTCCTCTGTAAAGATATTCAGAGTTCCATTGAGTTGTCAGTGACAGCCTGTGTTCAACAGCTGTACGCGTCTTTTTATGAAGAACTCATGCAGTCTAAGGACCAGTTGCATAAGGCAACATCGGAGTTAGCTTCTGCTAAGGATACCCTAGCAGATTTGTTTAAGCAAATGGAACAACAAACCCAACTGGTTGCCACCCAAAGCGATGAGATCTCTTCTTTGAAGATCCAGTTACTAGAGGCTCAATCCCAGGTTACTAGCCTTTCAGAGGAGAATGAGAGGATGTCCAGAGAAGCACAGGAGTTTCAAGCTATCTTAGATGACAAACTTTCAGCTTTACAGATTGCTAATGACACAGTGGCCTCCCAAGCCTCTCAAATCCAGCAGTTGCAAGATCAACTGGCAAAATCCCACTCTGTTCCTCCAAGCCCTAATGTTCCATTGATTCCTTCTCTTTCACAGCAAGACTTGGCTGCTCTTCAGAGACAGGCTACTTTGTGTCCTCTATTCCAAGATAAAGTGGAAAGATTGCAGTCCAGAATGGACTTGTTATGGTCTACATTTGAGCAGTTTCAGGAATATGTTCCACCAGACCATTCTTTCTTTGTCCACTACCACTTACAGAAGTTGGTCTTCTACATGAAGCTTTCCACGATGGATTTACCTCTTCCAGAGAATGGATGGAGTGGGGCTTGGTCTGCTGAGTTGCTGACAGAGGTAGTAAGGATGGTGTTTGAAGATTCTGTCACACCAGATACCATGTTGATATCCTACATGTATCTACGAGGAGACTTGTTAATTCCAGATGAGGTGGATATGGCATGGTATGTGGGGGATGTGGTCTTACAGGCTGTCTTGTATGTCAACCATTTGGAATTGCGCATAGCTGACATGTTCCAGAGTTACTCCTCCAAAGTGGCTGATTGTCATGATAATTCGTGGCATCCCATGATTGATTCTGTGGTCCTGAATCAAAGACAAAACACAGCTCCTATCTCTGCCCAGAGTACTAATCAATTGAGGATGGATCTCTTAGCCTATCTTTCAAAACATAATCCGTTTGATGCTTCCTTCTTTGATGCCTATCATCGACGATCTCTCTTAGGACCTTCTGTTCCTATCCTCCTCTATTACCAACAAATGGCTCACTGCTATGCTATATATCTTTCCCTTTGTCAATCTAATTCCACAATTATTTTACCCCTTCTTTTCCAACCTTCATCTTTCCCTCAAATTCCCATTTTTACATACTGTTCCTTTATTGAGGATAGGGTATTTTCCCCTTCTCCACCCTGTCCTTCTCCATCCATTCATGTACCCTCCACATTTCCTATTTATCAGTTAACACCCTTCCTTAGTGATTCCCTCCAAATTTCTGCCACTCCTTCTTTAACCTTTTCTTCCTTTTATGATTTTGCCTATCCCTCCCTTCATCCCCTTCCCTTATTCCACTACCCTCTCCTAACACTTCTATATCTCAACCACCTCAGTTGGTTAGTGACTGTGACGGGTTTGATAATCAGATTTCCAGGAGAAGGGGATGGAGTTCGGATGATTCCCTTACAAGACCTCAGATCAATTGGCCAGTAATTCCAGGAGAATGGACAGCTTCCAGTCAAGCTTATCAGAACTATGTTCATTTTGCTCAGCAGTATTCCCAGTCTGCGGATCTCTCAGTGAGATTAACTGCTCACTTTGCTTGGTACCTGGCGTATATGCATAGGCACTCTCATAATGATTCCAAGCCTATTCCAAAGTTGTGCATGAATGTCAATGTGAGCATTGATTCCCAACAGCTGGATATTTTGTATTTTCATGCCCTTTGTTTGCCTAGCAGATACCTGGTCCTGTTGGAAAGGATGTGTTGTCTTCAGTTTTTTCAAAATCCTCCCAAAAACTTTGTAGATGAATCCTTGTCTATGGATAGTTTCCGAAAACATCAATCTTTCAAGAGGGATCATCTTCATTGATACCTTTCCAATGTATGGTGGATGCTTTTTAATGAAAATCTCTCTTTTTGGAGGAGTCATTCAGATGGTTGTGTTGTGTGTAATGTTTGTGTTGTGAGTTCATTTATGTCAAACGAACGTGGTGGTTTCCTATTGGATTGGATTTCGTGTGCGAGTTACATTTTGGAGAATTGTTGTGCTGGGTCGTGGTTGCAGAGTTGAAGCTGATGCTGATGAAGAAGAAGAATCCTCTTATATCCTTTACAAATTTGTTGTGATTTTTTAGTTTGATGAGAAGTGTTACTGTAAAAAGGGTGTTCCTTTCTTTGTATTTTTATATCAGAAACATGTTAAAAGTTGGGGTCGTGGTGGATGGATTATTTTTGAAGAGATATTGACGATCAAAGTTGAGCTTTTCCCTGAACTTGTATTTTCTTTTTCCTGGGTCGCGAGGACGCTTCCTTATTAAGTGTGGGGATATGTTGAGTGTTGAAATGACTTGTTTTTTGGCTGATTTTTGTTGTTTTTGAGAGCTGAATGGTTGATTTTATGAGATGCTTGATTGGTTTGGAAGTGGTTTGAGAGTGTTTTGGATGATATTGATTGTGTTTTGGAAGTTCGTGATGTTTATTGGTGGTTCTATGATGTTCTGATAGGTTCTGTATACCTTCTGTTTTGCTCTGTTTTGGTCTGTTTTGTTCTGATTGTCTTCTGTAAGGAGGGATGGAGTGTTGATTGATGAAGATTGAGATCTTGTGAAAGCTTATTGAATGGTTTGTGAAAGTTTGGAATGGTTTGAGTATGAGTTATGTGGTTTTGATGACCTTTTGTAACCTTCTGTAGGTCTTCTGAGCTTCTGTCTCTGTTCTGTTTCTGTTCTGTACTGTAGCTGTTCTGGTACTGTTCTGTGACTGTTCTGTATGCTTCTGTATGTGTTCTGTAGAATGTATGTGTAGCTTGGGAAAGTTTTCTAGCCTTGGAAAGAGGTGAATACAAGTGCAAAAAGAGCTGGAAGAAGTGGAAGAAGTAGTTGGTGAAGACTCAAGTGAAGACTAGAGTGAAGTGACAGTAGTGAGCTATGAAAAGACACTGTAGTGGCTCTGGTGACTCTTCGTATCAGACATACCTCTTGGGAGGGCTATCCACGACCTAAGAAGGATTTTTGAGAGTGATTTGAGAGATTGTAGTGAGGATATGATGTATTATTGATGGAGAGAGTGAGAGAGAGAGTCAGAGATAGCCAAATCTACTGAAACAGAGTGATTGTATATGAGAGATTGAGAGAGAAGACTATGAAGATATTGAAGATGAATACTATGTGATGTATTTCCATTCCAAGATGGTGTATTCCTTTGCTTTCTTTGTTCTATTGATGGATTTTATGAAGATATTGAAGAATATGGTTGATTCTATCAAATCCATGGGAGATCTACATGATGCTGCATGAAGATTTGTTGTGCTTGGTGTTCTTTTCTTCATTGTGATCATATGAAACATAATAAACATGCTTGTTGGTGTTACAAGATAGATTTTCTTGCAAGAGAATTCCCTTTTCCTTGGTGTTCCTCTCGGGGCTCCACATCGGTGTTTTAGTTCCTGGTATGGGGGTATCTTCCCCCATTCCTTGGGCCATTTCTTTATTAACAAACTACTGTACCCGAGCCATGAGGTTGCTAGCATGCACTTTGGCTATGGAGCTTAGAGTGGATATAGTTGTGGGGGTCGTGGGCACTAGGAGAGTAGGGATGGGATCGATTGGGGCCTTGCCCTTGCCTTTTTTCACTACGGGTGGCATGATCTCTAGTGCTTGTGTGCTTGAGCTAGGGTCTTCATCTCTAGTCGGCTCTCATGGCACACAACTCATCCTGTCTACACTGCTCCTCTATAGATATACGTGTTTCTAGAACCATGTCTTCATCTTCCTTCCTTTTCAACTCTTCCTCTTATTGAGTTGCCTTCCCTTTTCTCTCCTCCTCAGATTTTCTTGATTCTTCTTTCAGCCTCTCTGACTCCTCGTTTTCTTTCTTCTTCCTCTCTTCCTCTTTCTTCTTAGACTCTTTTTTAGCTTTTTGTAAGTCTAATTTTTCTTTCTTCCTGCTTTCCTCCTCATCCTTCTCTTGCAAATCCTTCTTCTTTGGCTTTCGTTGGGCTTCTTGGCATTTATTTTTCTCCTTCCTCATCATCACTCACTGTCCTTTCACTAGAGTGTGGCTACTATTCATTGTGAGGAGGTGACCTCTCTAGTGTTTCTCCAATTCCTTCTCCTTCACCCTGTCCTTCCCCCAATGCTTCACTTATTACAGTTGTCAAAACCCCACCGAATCCGATGGTAGAGGCCTTTGAGGATGACACTTTTCTTTTTGCCCTAGTAGTAGGGGACTCTCCTCCTAGCGGTCTTCCTCCCTCCTGTAGCTAGTTCTTTTGCTGAAGACTCAATGGTCTTCCACACAAAGCCATTTACATTTACTTCATCAAGGGATCTTGCTGCAATGCTCTCCAGCATAGGCACATTGATTCGGCTCATTATTGAGTTGTACCTTTGGCTAGAGAATAGTGTGTGCATCATTTTGGCTTGGAGTTGGATTTCGGGGTTGGGGATGTTTGCCAAGTTGATGCCATCATTTATGTGGACCATCAGCTTGTCCATTCCTAACATGGCATACACATCTCTCTTCAGCTGCCTTTCCACCTTATCATTGGCTAGACCCAATGCTTTCTCCACCAACTCTGGAGTCAATTCGATCTGGACTTGGCGGGTTTCTTCTATTTTCTGCACTGTCATGGTGCCGTGGCTCCTACCAAAGGTCCGAAGGAACTCCACACACTAGCTGTAGTCCACTCCTTGACCAACTACCTCCATGTACTTTTGCAGATGGCATTGTTCGACAATCTGCTTCACTGCTTCACTACTTTTGCAAATAAGGGCCTGGACTTGAACTGGTTAAAGGCCCTTATTTTCACGAAAAGGCCATATTTTGCTTGCTCTTCTTGTGAAAATGGCAACTTGCTGGCTTTCTCTTGGCCTGTCATCATGCTGGGTGCCTGTCATGAATCCGTGTTCACCATTAGTTCTTTTCAAAACAATTATATGCAGAGGAAAAAGATCAGATGCTAATGGAATTGAAATGCTTAATTATAGAATTAAACGTCTCCCTCAAGTAGTCCATACATTCCAAATTTTATGACCCTTTTTCTTAGCCATGAATTGGTTTTGATTTGTTTTCATTTTCTTTTGCATTTTATTCTTATTTCCACCTTACCCCCTTCCCCTGCAGAAATAAGAAGAATCCTTCCTAGGATTATAGATTAAGGGGGTTCCACGCATGGTTATTGTGCTTACTTTTGCATAAGCCAAGGATAAAAATTGGGGTTTTATTGCATTTGGGCATATTGGTCCATGTTGTAGGGTGGTCGAATGCTTTGAAAAATACAAATTCAGATTCCTCCCATGAGCAAGGTAGCATTCACACTTCCATTGCTAAAGGCTCATCCAAAAGACCTCAGTCTAGTCGATCGTAGCTTTCAGCAAGCATGGTAAACGTGGCATCCAAGCATCTGCGGAAAGCAACCAAGACATCGCATGTATTCTCACCTAAGTCTGTGGCCAAGGTTAGAATGGATCCGCACTACTAGATGCTTGGGCGGTGGTTGGGGTACTACCAGGGCAAGGTTGAGGTAGTTTAGGAGTAGCAGGCTACGATTTGGGTTTATAGACTTATTGAGTCTTGATGGATTTAGGTTTTCAAATGGCAATGGGCCTTGTAGCACAGCCAGAGGCTTTTGTGGCATTGATGCTTGATTCATCTTGATGTTTGGTGTGCTCATGCTTGAGGGTAGCGTTTCAATAGTGTCCTTGGCCATATTCACTGTTGGTATCCAAATCCAAGTATTACCTTCATAATAGCCTTACGCTCGCAATATGGTTTCTTCTAGGCGTCCTAGGTTTTAAGGGGAGGTTTCTAGCCTTGCAAGCTCATGGTTCGGTGCTCCTAGGCGGCGTGTTGAGGTTTGGTGGGTGGTGGCGACAAATCACGATCCCCCTCCTTAGGCTTGATGGTGGATTTCTCTACCGATGGTGATGGAGTCGCATAGCCCTTGCTGAAAGCTACGACGATTTGTACGTTGCCGATGGCTAGGTGAATACACTATGACTAGTAGTCAACATCACAGTGGGCCTACTTCTTAAAGGTTTGTCCTAACAATGATTTTGCACCTACATCTTTCGTGTTTGGAAACACATAAAAGATCATGGGCAAGATTTTTGACTTGATAGAGACTGCAACTTTGCACTTTCCCAGAAGTTCATATGATCGGCCCCCAAATGGGCTAAGTTTGGCATTAGTGGGCTGTAGCTATGGTTTGCCAATTTGAGTCCAATGATCGTGAGTCGTGATATTAAAGTTAATGCCCTCATCGATCAATGCATCAATGGCGTGTGTCTCCTGGGTTGTAATGGTCATGTGTAGGTAAGCCAACGGAGCTACAACTTCCTCATCCTCATCTTTAATCTCCGTAATGGTGGCTACTCCTACATTGACAGGGGCTTCTAGCATAGGGGGTTCATGTAGTAGATG
Organism: Lygodium microphyllum; assembly: GCF_053477565.2. Taxonomy (NCBI): domain Eukaryota; kingdom Viridiplantae; phylum Streptophyta; class Polypodiopsida; order Schizaeales; family Lygodiaceae; genus Lygodium; species Lygodium microphyllum. The sequence continues at coordinate 85,215,785 of NC_141150.1, read as the reverse complement.
TGTGGGAGGGTAGTACTTTTTTATGTGGCTATCATTAAAGAAGCCTATGCCCTGACCCTCTAGGGTTTCAAGTTCTACATTACCAGTTTGGCGTATGGTGCGAACTCTAAAAGGTCTTAACCCCCTAAAATTCATTTTCTGCTTATGTCCCTTGACCGAGTAGAACAATACGAAGTCACCTTGTTTGAAATTTTACTACTTGACATGCTTGTCAAACTAGCTCTTGCATCGTGCCTTTTTGCAGATCAGCGCATGGGTGGCTAGAAGTCAAGTTTTTTATAAGAGTTTTAGCTCAACTAGACATTCTGTCCATGCTTTCTTTCCCTCCCATATCTCTTGAATAGCGATTCTCAAGCTAGGAATGGAGAATTCCACAGGTAGAATTTCCTTAGTTTCATAGGTCAACCTAAAGGGAGTCTATCCCACAGCTACTTTATAAGCTATTCGATAGGCCCACAAGGCTGCCATTAGCTTGTTATCCTAGTTTCTACAAGAATAAGAGAATACCTTGGTCAGGACATTTACTAGAGTCTTATTTTTCAATTCCACATCACCATTTCCTTGAGGGTAGTAGGGTGGGGATTTTCAATGGATGATCAAGAAGGTGGACAGGAGATGAGCAATCACCTCATTGATGAAGTGCATGCCTTGATCACTGACAAGTTCGATGGGGCAACCAAATCGAGAGATTACCTGCTCACATAAGAACTTAGCAGTGGCTTGTGCGTCATTCTTCTTGGTGGCTCGAGCTTTCGCCCACTTTGTGAGATAATTGGGGCAATGATGATGTATTTGGCTTGCAAATATTGAGCTGTGGGATTGATAGGCCCAATGAAGTCAATCCTCCATTTCTCGAATGATTGTCTTGCAATGATGGGACTTAGCTCCATTGTGTCCTTGAAAACTGGCACCTTGGTCCATTGGAACTCATCACATTGTTTCACAAATCATGTTGTATCTTGGAAAAGCGTGGGCTACCAGAGTTGAGACTATAGCACCTTGCGGGGTGTCGTATCTCCCCCCTAAAGTGTCCTCTGCGGCAATTCCACCGTGCACTGTCGTACTACTGTGCATCCGAGGTGTGGAATCCACCAAAAAGTTGTGTGTGTGACATTTGTTACTTTGTACATACTTAGTTGTTGTGTTTACATTTTTGTTCTGCGTGCTAGTATAGTGGAGAGGGGTTTGGAAGTGAATATATTTGTGGGAAGCATAGTGGTGGAGATTTTTGGGAAGTTTGGCTCAGTTTCAGAAGCACTAGAAGATCGATTACCATCTACCTTGGATCTTGCAATGGAGGTGAAGAGGAAGAAGAAAGACTGAGCTTGTACATTCAAAATTTGCAAGGGATTGTTGTTTATAGTCTTAAGGGGCACAAATATATCGTGTATTGTGTGGCCTATTCAAGGGATGGTAAAAGATTTGCATCAGGAGGAGCGGACAAGACAGTGATTACCTGGATTTATAAAGCCTCGGGCATAGATCTGGTCAGATTTGCTAGTAGATCAGTGAATTGCATTTGCAATCAATTTGTTAATAATGCAAATATATGCTGAAAGTATAAATCAAGTGAAGGCCATTTTGCAGCATATGTGGAACATGGCCTTGGTGATGAGGCACTGAAATGTTCTCAACAAATGCAACTTGAAGGTTGCAGCCCTGATCCCATCACATTCGTTTCCATCTTGAAGGCATCTAGTATCACAGGAGCTCCAGAAACAGGTTATCAAATACATAGAGAAGTAATTACTAGGGGATTTGGAACATATGTGTACATGGGCTGCACACTGGTAGACATGTACATCAATTGTGGATCATTGGCAGAGGCATGCCAAATTTTTTATGCACTACTTGTTCGAGATGCAGTTGTGTGGTCTGCATTGATTGCAAGATACGCTGAACATGGTCTCAATGAGGAAGTACTGGAATGTTTCCAACGTCTACAGCTGGATGGTATTTCTGCAGATGCTGTCGCATTTATTATCTGCTTGAAAGCATGTGGTAGTAGAGGAGCCATAAATGCAGGTCGAGAGATCCATGCTGAGATCAGGAAATCAGGATTAGAAACAAATTTTTTAATAGGAAACACGCTGATAGACATGTACGGCAGATGTGGGTTGTATGCAGAAGGGCAGAAAGTGTTTTACAAACTGCTTGTTAAAGACATTGTCTCATGGACTGTAATGATAAAGGCATACGTTGATAACCATGAGGGCAATTTGGCTTTACAATGTTTTGAGGAAATGAAAGAGCAGGGTATATCTGTGGATATTGTCCTAGTTGTTCTCTGGTTAAAAGCTTGTGATACTACTCAAGCCTTGGAGACAGGTCGAGAAATACATGCAGAGTTGAGGAAATCAGGGCTGGAAAAAAACATTTTTGTTGGTAACACATTGATTGGCATGTATGGGAAGTGTGGATCAGTTTGCAGAAGGACGAGAGGTGTTTGATCAGTTGCTTGTTTGAGATGCAGTGTCATGGGCTGCATTGGTTGCATCTTATGCTCAGCATGGGCTTGGTGAATAAATTTTAGATTGTTTTAAACAAATGGTAGTGGAAGGTGTGTCTGTGGGTGCCATTACTTTGCTCTTTGTTTGAGAGCTTGTGCCACCTTAGGAGCTTTAGATACATGCCGAGAACTCCATGTAGAGATATACAAAAGGGGACTGGATAAAGAGCTTCATGTTGGCAACACACTTGTGACTTTGTACAGCAGCTGTGGCTTGTTTATAGAATCACGGCAGGTGTTCAGCAAGCTTCCGGTTCAAGACATAGTTTCATGGAATGCACTTATCATAGGAATTACTGGAGGTGGGCGGCAAATTGTTGAAAACAGTGAAACAAGGGAGGGGGCAAATTGTTGAAAAACGATTGCTAATAAGAAGAGGACGCCAAGTTTGTGCGTTAAAAAAAAGAATTATTACCCATCTAATCTCGCAGAACAGCAGGGGGATTATCAATTGCGATCCCAACAGAAATGGGGATTCTTTCCTTCTTCTCCTCTGCTCTGCTCATCAGTAGAGGATTCCTGAATGTATTGTCCACGCCAGAGATACCAGCGCAAAGGGCTTCTTTGAAGTGACTCATGATATTTCACACCTCATATGTGCAGATTTCCTACATGCTCCTGGTGTGCAGAGACCATTACTTGTGAGGTTTTCAACTGTGATTCATGAGCGGGGCAATCCTGAGATACGGTTTTGCTGTGAAATTCTACACTAGAGAAGGAAACTTTGACATGGTGTGGAAAATGGTCCAAAATTGTTCGAAAGCTTCCAGATCCTGAAATTCAATGTTACTCTTGTTGAGATAGAAGTCCTCTTTATGCTCACTATTCTTTCTTTCAGCAATCAAAGAGCTATCTGCACTTCTAAGTGGCAGAATTCTGGCAAAGTGCCTGGGGGAAGAAAAAGCAAGGACAGATTATGATGTGGAAATTATTGAACAGCCATAACAGATTCTGCTTCCAGATGATAACTGCCAATGATTGATACAATGATGATGATTGACGCGTTACTTCTGGTATTGATTAAACACTCTTTCTACAGTACTTGCATGTTTACCACTCATTACTTCCAAAACCCCTGAGAAACCATTGATGGATCTGGTCTGATTTGCCATTAAATCACTCTTCTGTACCTGAATACAAAGATGTCTTCTTGATCCTATTCCAACCTCTTAGATCTTACTTCAGATTACTTTGTTCCTTTTGGGAGAGACAGGCTGTTTATATGACATGAGTTTTTGTCAAGATGTTTATTAGAGATGCTCCCAATCAAATGTAGCTAATTGTATGTCTCATATTATCTGAAATTGAGCTTTCAAATTGAATCTGATCTCACTAATTGATCTTCTATCCTGGAATTAGACAAGGTCCTCCGTGGTCACGGCTTTTCTCTCCAAAACCCTTCGATATCTTTGGTGAACCCGACGTGAAAGCGTCGCATTAAAAAAATTTCAGGATGGGAGATACTTCAGCATCAATTTCAGCCTCTTCTACGATTCTTGCTTTGTCCTCTACTTCAGCTCTGTCATTGACTGCTGCTTCAAGTACTTCAACGGATGATTTAAAGCAGATTTTGCAGAATATGTCTATGTATATGCAGCTTCAAAATCAGTAGACACAATTGTATATGCAGCAGCAGCAGCGTTTGCATCAACAGTAGTTGTCTCAGCAAAGGCAACTATATTTAGAGCAAGAGAATGCAATCAGCGCGACTAAGACGATTGAAGCAGTTGAGAATGAAAAGAAGCTATTTGATGGCCATAATGTATCGGCTTATTTGAAGATGTATGAGATCAAGATGGGATTTTTTGGAGTACCAACAGGACTTATGAGTAAGTATTTTCTCTGCCTTGTCACACCTGCCTTGAGGGTAAAAGTGACTGATCTTTTCCTTCAAAATTCGCATTGGCAAGATTTTAAGAAGGCCCTGAAAGAATAGCATTTCCTTGAGGACTTTGGGATGGCTACTCGGCAGTCATTCCGAGAGTGGGTCTACATGCTAAACAAAGGTCTAGCTGCTTCAGAATTGATACAAGAATTTGAAGAGTTGTATAGTCAGGTTGATGCCATTGAACAAAGATCATTGGATGTTGAGAAAGTTGAGCTTTTCTTGCAAGCTGCAGATCCTGCTCTTCAGGAAGAATTAGGAGAGCTTCTTGAGGATCGCACGAAGCCTATGGGTCTTAAAACGGATTGGCAAGATGCCCAGATGCGGTCTCGACTTTGACCAAGAGGCAGATATGGAAGACCCGCTTACAGAATGAATCCATGACACCGACGCTGTCTTCTGCTCCTATGTCTGCTTCTACCCCTATCATTTCTTCTCTTCCTCATCTAGTTACTTGGCCTATGCCAGTGCCTACTGTTTCTACTCCTCCTGTTCCTCCTGTTCCAAGACCGATGCCTGCTCCTTCTGCTCCAAAACCATCCGCTCCATCAGTTCCTTCCTCTCTTGATGACATAATCAAAGGCATAACGGATTTGACACTGGAGTCAGTTAAAGCAAAATTGGTGGGAAAATTGAAAGAGCAGTTTGCTTCGACTGCGCCTACTATTTCTTCTAGTGCTCCTATTGTACCTAGGAGAGATCGAAGATGTATTTTGTGTGAAAGTACAGATCATCAGCATTGCAGGGATTGTGAATCTTTTCAAGATGCAAGGAGGAAGAATTTGGTATTTTGGGGACAAGATGGCAAGATCTGGTTGACTGAAACAGGAGCTCCGCTTGCTACCAATTTTGGGAAAGGCGGAATGAAGAAATTAGTAGATGATATGGCTGTGCGTACTTCTTTTGTGGCAACTAGAGGAGATGCTTCTGCATATGCAGTCCAGATTGAGAAAGGATTAGAGAATCAGCCAGCATTACAGACCTATGCTATGGAGACGGCAAACAAGGGGAAAATTCAACAGACTGTTTTGACTAGTGCAGGTTCTAGCATCAGATCTGAGACAGGTTGGGATTCGCCTGTTGACAGGTACACTATTTATGCCTACTTGGCTAAGTCTCAGGGAGCAGATGTACTTGTTGAGGAGAAGCGTAAGAGGGATGAAGAGAATCCAAATGCAGCTAAAAAGACTAGAGGGGGTGAGTTTGTTATTCCACCTATTGCAGGGTCGTCTTTGAGACGAGGCCCAGAACAACAGATGGAAGATGCTCAAAAGAAAGAAAATAGGCAAGAGCCTAGAGAGAGAAAGCAGCCAGGCTTTAGATTGATGTCCGATATTGAGACATCTACGGACATGAAGAAAATCTTTAATGATAAGATACTTGGCAGTGAGGTGACTTTTACTATTTTTGAGGTTTTGGGCATCTCGAAAAGAGAGTTTCAAGATCAGTTCCAAGAAGTCCTGAAGAGGAAAAGACATGCATTGCCTACTATTGATACACAGCGAGTTTTGATTGGGGAGTTGGATGAGGATGAGGATGAGGTTATGGTTGAGAATGCTTCTGTTTTTCTGCAGACATAGAAGAGGGTTCAGCCTATGCATTATGTTGAAACTGATGAGCCTATCTTGGTATCGCGTAGTCACTTTTCGCGGAGTCATTGGGCTAGAGAAACTACAGAAACAATGGTAAAAATTGGAGAGAAACATGTGCCTTATGTTGCTTTGGTGGATCATGGTTCAGAGATTAATCTCATAGTTTGTGGAGTTTATGAAAGTAATAGATGGCCTATGGATGCAGAGCATGGGTGGCGTATGAGAGCCGACAACAATACTGCAGGTGATTTGTATGCTGCCTGTCCCAGTGTCAGGATTTCTACTGGAGATGTAGAGGAGGATTTCCATTTCTTTGTGTAGGATTCATGCTCTTATCCCATAATTCTTGGACAGCCATTCATCACAGAGATGCGCATGGAGACGAAAGTAGTGGATGATGGATCTGCTTATGTACGGATTCGAAGTAAAGATGGTATGAGAGCAGTTTAGTTTATGACTGTGTGTGTTAACCATGCAAGAAACAGGGATACTCTTCGAGATGCACCATTGCCCACTGTGAGGGATTCAGGTTTTCATTAGGTACTGCTGTCCCGCGAGACGACGGTGGTACAGAGTAGAGGAGATTGGAGTTCTCGCCTCCTGGTAGCAGTGTTTGCTCCTCCAGTTTTGTTGGAATTTCAGCAAACAGTTCGATGAGTTATTAGAAGATTTCTAAGTTTGCTAGAGTTGCCAGGCAGTACATATGCAGGAATGATAAAATTTTGAAAAATGCAGGTATTTTAGAGGATGATGAGCATATAGATGGGATGTATGATAGTATGGTTTGTGCAGATACGATGATAGAGATGGAAAATATGCTGAAAACTGATATGCAGAGTTGTCACAGTAATGTATCAGTGCAGTCTCTAGAGATGTTTCATGAAATTTTAGATTTTGTGTCACAAATAGAGTCAGAGGCTGAGGTGACTCAGCAAAAAGTGTTGAGTGTTGAAGAAATTCAGCAAACAAAGTTTCCGATTGATTATGATCAGCCTATAGAGACACAGAGGACTGAAAACTTTCAGCCAACTGAGTTTACTATTGAAATATTTCAGCATCCAGAGTTTAGGGCTGTTCCTATGCAGTCCATAGAGTAGAGGGATGAGGATATTCAACCACCAGAGTGCTGAATTACTGATTTACAACAAGATTTGAGTAATGCAGAGGATCATAATGAAGCCAGGGTTGACATGAAATACAAGACTGTGGATAAGAAGGTGAAGCCGGTAGCTGTACGCTTCCACCTGACAGTGATCAGCAAATAGAGAGGGCTGCCAAACAGCTAATTTTCAACAAAGACTCTTGCTGAATTAAAAATTGGAAATGGTGATTTCTTGCTACCCACAGAGAAGCAATGCTTTCAGGATATGCTTGAGCGACATGGAAGGGGGTTTGCTTTTTTCTCGCATGAGATTGGATGTGTGAATCCAAATATTATTGCTCCTATGGTGATCTTTACTATTCCTCATATTCCATGGAACCTCTGACCTATTCCAGTGCCTAAGGCACACCTGCCAAAGTTAATTGACTTGTGGAATGAGAAAATGAGGATGGGAATCCTAGATCCGTCATCTGCACCATACTCAAATAGGTGGTTTACGGTTCCAAAGAAGAATGGTACTCTCCGATTTATACAGGACATGCAGCCAATAAACATAATTATTATCAGAAATGTTGGTATAGGTCCAGTTGTGGATGAGTTTGCAGAAGCATTTGCTGGATGTGCCATCTATTCTTTAGGTGATCTGTATTCGGGATATGACCAGTTTCAGCTGGCTTTGGAAAGCAGGGACATAACCACTATGAGAACTCCTATTGGGCTTGTCAAGATGTATACCTTGCCTCAAGGTGCCACTAATTCTGTTGCGCATATGATGAATGCCATGCATAAGGTCCTTCGTGAGTATATACCTCAGCTTACCATGCCTTTCTTGGATGATGTGCCCATTAGGGGGTGTGCAGAAGAAGAGAAGAATGAGAGTCTAAATGAGCAGGGATGCAGATACTTTGTGGCTGATCATATTTCAGCTTGTGAGAAGATTTTGGCCAGGTTAGAAGAAGTGACCTTGACACTATCAGGGCAAAAATCTGTTTTTGGAGTAAATGAGGTTGTCATTGTTGGACATATGTGTGGGTATTATGGCAGGAAACCTTCACTTGAGAAGATGGATGCTATAGGCAAGATTACGGAGTATTGTTCTACCACTTCAGAGGTACAGAGATTCATTGGAGCCTGTGTGTTTTACATGATTTGGATTCCCCATTTTACACACATAGCAGATTGTTTATATCAACTGCTTCGAAAGGGGCAAAATTTTTATTGGGATGAGAGCCACACTAGAGCCATGCAAAAATTGAAGAAGTTATTGCAGATTGCTCCTACTCTCAGGAAAGCAGATTATAATTGGGGAAGGCCTATTGTATTGACAGTTGACACTAGTCCAATTGGCATAGGTTGGGCTATGGGTCAAGATGATGCAGATGGAAACATGTATGCTATTCGGTTTGGGGCGAAAGTCCTAAACGAGAGACAGAGGAGGTTTCTGCAAATCAAGAGGGAATTATTGGGAATTGTTACAGCTTTCAAATGTGACAAGGAGTACTTTATTGGAGCCTTAGTTGTGGTAGAGACAGATTGCTTGCCATTGATAGGTATGATTATGAGTTGCTCTACTTCGGATATAGCTATGCTGAGATGGATTGCATACATCAAGTCATTAAATCCAGAATCTAAACACATAGCAGGGAAGGATAATCCAGTGGCAGATATGCTGTCTAGAGCCAGATATGATGATGAGGAGACACTATTTGCAGAAGAGGATGATGCAAAAATTTCAGTCGCTATGGTTGATCATGTTTGTCATGTCTATGATATTGTGGCTTTTATAGAAGAACTCTATGTTGGAGATTGGTTGTAAATTGGCAAATAGCTTAGTACACTAAGCAAAAGAGATGAATGGACAGATAAAGAGTTCAAGAAGATAAGAAGAAAATCCTATGGTTATTTCCTCAAAGACGGATTTCTTTGGAAGCACCCGAAGAAAAGAGGTGGATTACCATTGCGGGTTGTCTGCGATAAAGAGACCCAGTTACAGGTGATGAGGGAGTTTCATAAGAGTCCTTGGGCTGGTCATAGAGGAGTGTGGGCTACTTATGAGAAAATCAAGGAGAAATATTGGTGGAAAGACATGTATAAAGATGTTTCTCACTTTGTAGAGATTTGCAGAGACTATCAGATGTATTCCGTAGTGCGTCATCGAGATGAGCTTCATCCGACCTATCCATTATGCGTTCATTACAAGTGGGTAGTTGACTTGGTTACTATGCCAATGGGTCTATGGCAGATGAGGTATATTGTTTTGGCTAGAGAGGATCTTACCAATCATGTTGAGGGTAGACCTTTGAGAACGAAGACCACTAGTGCAGTGTGTAAGTTCTTATTGGAAGAAATTTTCTACAGGTATGGCTGTGTGGGTAAGGTCACTGCAGATCGTGGAGAATTGGATGCAGATGAAGCTAGGGAGTTTTTCTCTCAACTAGGAATCAAGTTGACTCTAACCACAGCATATAATCCAGAGGGAAATGGAAAGAGTGAAAGAGGGCATCCGTTGATAGCGAAAACATTAGCCAAAGCATGCAGAGGAAGGTTTGGAGAATGGCCGAGACTTCTACCATTTGCTTTGTGGGCTGATCGTACGACTCAGTGTTACCACAAGATATATGCGTGCAGAGTTGATGTATGGTCAGAAACCGATTATGCCGACTGAGACTTGTGCTTTGACTTGGTCAGTTTTACCTTGGCAGGAGGATTTGATGAGAGAGGAACTTTTAGCTCTTCAGATTCGGTAGTTGGAGAGAAGACCAGAGGATATTCAGCTAGCTATTGACAGGTTGAAGGTTGCTAGACTAAGAAATAAGGACAGGTTTGACAACAGGCATCAATTGCAGCCTAGAGCAATAGAAGAGGGAGACTGGGTATTAATCTTTGATAGCAGCCTTGAAAACCAGCATACTGCACTTCGGAAGATGGTGAAAAGATGGTTTGGGCCGTACATAGTCAGACATGTCTTTGATAATGCAGCATATGAGCTAATAGAATTGGATGGGACAGTGCTTAGAGTGCCTATTGCAGGAAAAAGAATAAAGATTTTCAAGAAAAGAGATGATGAGGATTATGCATTGGAAGAATTTGCAAGAGAAGAGCAACGAGAAGAAACTCCAATAGAAGAGACAGATGATATGACAGATAATCTTGCTGATATACCGGAAATACACAATGAACAGATTGATCTATTCATGGATCTTGATGATAATGATCCTGGATAGTTGGCCCATCCGGAGGATGCGTAGGATCAGAGGGGGTGGATATCGTACTGCTGCGCATTCGAGGTGTGGAATCCACCAAAAAGTTGTGTGTGACATTTGTTACTTTGTACATACTTAGTTGTTGTGTTTGCATTTTTGTTCTGCGTGCCAGTATAGTGGAGAGGGGTTTGGAAGTGAATATATTTGTGGGAAGCATAGTGGTGGAGATTTTTGGAAAGTTTGGCTCAGTTTCAGAAGCAGTAGAAGATCGATTACCATCTACCTTGGATCTTGCAATGGAGATGAAGAGGAAGAAGAAACACTGAGCTTGTACATTCAAACTTTGCAAGGGGTTGTTGTTCATAGTCTTAAGGGGCACAAAGATATCGTGTATTGTGTGGCCTATTCAAGGGATGGTAAAAGATTTGCATCAGGAGGAGCGGACAAGACAGTGATTACCTGGATTTATAAAGCGTCGGGCATAGATCTGGCCAGATTTGCTAGTAGATCAGTGAACTACATTTGCAATCAATTTGTTAATAATGCAAATATATGCTGAAAGTATAAATCAAGTGAAGGCCATTTTGCAGCATATGTGGAACATGGCCTTGGTGATGAGGCACTGAAATGTTCTCAACAAATGCAACTTGAAGGTTGCAGCCTTGATCCCATCACATTCGTTTCCATCTTGAAGGCATCTAGTATCACAGGAGCTCGAGAAACAAGTTATCAAATACATAGAGAAGTAATTACTAGGGGATTTGGAATAGATGTGTACATCGGCAGCACACTGGTAGACATGTACATCAATTGTGGATCATTGGCAAAGGCATGCCAAATTTTTTATGCACTACCTGTTCGAGATGTAGTTGTCTGATTTGCATTGATTGCAGGATACGCTGAACATGGTCTCAATGAGAAAGTACTGGAATGTTTCCAACGTCTACAGCTGGATGGTATTTCTGCAGATGCTGTCACATTTATTATCTGCTTGAAAGCATGTGGCAGTAGAGGAGCCATAAAAGCAGGTCGAGAGATCCATGCTGAGATCAGGAAATCAAGATTAGAAACAGCTTTTTTAATAGGAAACACGCTGATAGACATGTATGGTAGATGTGGGTTGTATGCAGAAGGGCAGAAAGTGTTTTACAAACTGCTTGTTAAAGACATTGTCTCATGGACTGTAATGATAAAGGCATACGTTGATAACCATGAGGGCAATTTGGCTTTACAATGTTTTGAGGAAATGAAAGAGCAGGGTATATCTGTGGATACTGTCCTAGTTGTTCCCTGGTTAAAAGCTTGTGATACTACTCAAGCCTTGGAGACAGGTCGAGAAATACATGCAGTGTTGAGGAAATCAGGGCTGGAAAAAAACATTTTTGTTGGTAACACATTGATTGGCATGTATGGGAAGTGTGGATCAGTTGCAGAAGGACGAGAGGTGTTTGATCAGTTGCTTGTTTGAGATGCAATGTCATGGGCTGCATTGGTTGCATCTTATGCTCAGCATGGGCTTGGTGAATAAATTTTAGATTGTTTTAAACAAATGGTAGTGGAAGGTGTGTCTGTGGGTGCCATTACTTTGCTCTTTGTTTGAGAGCTTGTGCCACCTTAGGAGCTTTAGATACAGGCCGAGAACTCCATGTAGAGATATACAAAAGGGGACTGGATAAAGAGCTTCATGTTGGCAACACACTTGTGACTTTGTACAACATAGTTGTGGCTTGTTTACAGAATCACGGCAGGTGTTGAGTTCAAGACATAGTTTCATGGAATGCACTTATCATAGGAATTACTGGAGGTGGGCGGCAAATTGTTGAAAACGGTGAAAGAGGGGAGGGGGCTATTGTGGGATTTTCTGGGAAAAAAGGAGGAGAGTGATCAGGAAAGGAAAAAACAAATGATTGCTAATAAGGAGAGGACGCCAAGTTTGTGCGTTAAAAAAAAAATTACCCGTTTAATCTCGCAGAACAACAGGGGGATTATCAATTGCGATCCCAGCAGAATTCCTGAACGTATTGTCCATGCCAGAGGTACCAGCGCAAAGGGCTTCTTTGAAGTGACTCATGATATTTCACACCTCATATGTGCAGATTTTCTACGTGCTCCTGGTGTGCAGAGACCATTACTTGTCAGGTTTTCAACTGTGATTCATGAGCGGGGCAGTCCTGAGACACGGTTTTGCTGTGAAATTCTACACTGAGAAGGAAACTTTGACATGGTGTGGCAAATGGTCCAAAATTGTTCGAAAGCTTCCAGATCCTAAAATTCAATGCTACTCCTGTTGAGAAAGAAGTCCTCTTTATGCTGACTGTTCTTTCTTTTAGCAAATCAAAGAGCTATCTGCACTTCTAAGTGGCATAATTCCGGCAAAGTGCTAGGGGGAGTAAATTACTGAACAGCCATAACAGATTCTGCTTTCAGATGATAACTCCCAATGATTGATACAATGATGCTGATTGATGCATTACTTATGGTTTTGATTAAACACTCTTTCTATAGTAATCTTCCACTGCTTGCAACCAAGTTCTGCTTCACCAAGGCTTAAACAATTGGGTCAAACCTTTGGAATTGTGCGAAATTGACAATTACCTGCATGTTTACCACTCATTACTTCCAAAACCCCTGAGAAACCATTGATGGATCTGGTCTGATTTGCCATTAAATCACTCTTCTGTACCTGAATACAAAGATGTCTTCTTGATCCTATTCCAACCTCTTAGATCTTACTTCAGATTACTTTGTTCCTTTTGGGAGAGACATGCTATTTATATGACATGAGTTTTTGTCAAGACGTTTATTGGAGATGCTCCCAATCAGATGTAGCTGATTGTATGTCTCATATTATCTGAAATTGAGCTTTCAAATTGAATCTGATCTCACTAGATTGATCTTCTATCCTGAAATTAGACAAGGTCCTCCGTGGTTGCGACTTTGCTTTTGAAAACCCTTCGACAGCGCCTCGACTAGTACGTGGTGCATTTCGTGCTCACACATGCATCTCCGCAACAATCTGTCTTGCCCTAGCTGATAGAGTTGGCCTATTATTAACTAATAGGGTTGGATTTTGAGAATGAGTCGCCTCAGTCAAGCCTTCTCTATGGGTTGGTCAAGTAGTCTATACTCAAGCACTTGAACCATGTTGTATGCCTAGTATGGCATCAAGTTGGTTCTAAACATGTCTCTTTCGCTAGTAGATAGGGTGTATAGATGTGCATCTAGCAATTTGTCTCCAATGCCCTATCATCTAACGACTTCTCACCTAGGTATGTAAGACATATGATTAGCCATATAGTGTTTCTTTCCCTTGCATACGATGAAAAAGAAGTCAAATTCAAGAAGCAAAAGTAATCGTTGAGCTATATGCATCCTATAGCGCAAGGTTTGTTTACTAGATACAGCAAGGCTTGATGGTCAACAAAGAAAATAAAGGGCATAGCCAGAAGATAATGCTGAATTTTCTTTATGAAAAACACCATCACTAGCCCCTCTCCTTTGTTTGTGTGAGTAATTCATTTCTGTATAACTATGAGTTATTTGCTAGCAAATTTTAGTAGATAGTCGAGATTGTGGTCACCAAGCTAGCACAACACAGCTCCTAGTGTGGATTTCGATCACCAGGATGATTGTCCCTCTTGGTAGCAGCGTTTAACTTCTTGTAGTTGACGCACACTCTAATCTTTCCATTCTTCTTCAGTATGGTCACTATAGGCGAGACCCAATCTGTGTGCTCAATCTCATAAATGAAACGTGCCCTTAGCAGCTTGTCAATTTCTTTCTTGATAGAGTGAGCATGCTTGGGATTCATAGGGTACGATCGCTACTTTTGATCAGCATTGCATCGGGGGTCATGGGGATATTATGAGGTACGACACTTGGATCTACCCCTTTCAGCTCATCGAGGGACCAAGCAAAGACATCCACATACTCTCACACAAGAGGGCAATGAGACTTTCTTCCTCTTCCTTGGTCAAGGAATCCGCAATAAAGACAAGTGAGGGTATCTCCCCTTCCTTAGGGAGATTAACCTCATTGACTTTGGTTAGCACCTCTATTAGTTCGCTTGCTTGCCCTTGTCATTTGGCTCCTAGCAAGATCACTACCCTCTTGCCTTTCTTAAACTTAGTAAATTGCTTTGGCAAGTCTTGTGGTTTCCTTTGATCTTCAGCCTGTATATCCCTAGACTACTTGTGTTGTTCTTCCTTCAACCTTCGACGCCTTAGGTGGAGTGGCAGGTCCCCTTTGGTGCGTCTGGTCTTAGGTGGTTGTGGCACCTCAAGATCATTGTGTGAACCTATGTCTTCTAGCAATAAGGCCCCCTAGGGATTTCCTCCTACTCACATGACTATGTTACCAAAGACTGTAGAACCCTCGGCTTCAATTTGTGTAGTAGGCTAGTCTCCGACTCTAGTAGTGTATCCCCCCAAGATAACCATAGCCTCGGATACTTGTGGAATTATTCCAATCACACCTTATTGATCTAAGATGTATCTTTCTTTAAAAATATACCAACATGGCTACTAAACTACCTCTTGTTTTCTCTTATTCTGCAGGTAGTTCTACTTTTCCAAGTGGCTGAGTCATAAGAGCGGCCCCTTCATATTGCAACTCCATCTCAATCCATGTATTTGGCCACTCTCTCATAAAGCCTCACGATCTAAAGATATGGCATCCTCAAGACCCTAGTGATTACACCATACTCAAGACACAAAGTTGCAATACAAGTTGGCAATTCGAACGTCAAATATATAACCCTTTTTTTGTACAAAATTTGTTACTGGAAATGTAAAAGCATGAAATGATTTGATTTAGGAAAAACAAATAAACACTACAATTTGTATATAAGCTAGAGTGATGGTTATAAAGAAAAACACCTACCTACCAACCTCTTAAGGGTAGGATGCCTAGATAAAACAAGGTAGAAGAGGGAGCACACCTCATCAGATAGCCATGCATAGTGGGCTATGAATTTATTAGGCACTTTAACAAAAATTATTTTATCATTGTAGCCTCCCTGTAAAGTTGTAGAAAGAAATCTTATGATGTAAGTAAGAGAAAAGCCTTATTGAGAAGACTCGTCCAAAGTGTTTTCCCTTTTTTTTTTTGGGGGGGGGGGGGGGGGGGTGGATTGAAAGGAACATCGATGTCTTTGGGTAAGAAAAAATTTAACATGTTTTTGTCATGTAATGGTAATTTATGATGTGTTGATATTCTTGCTAAAAGGAAGAGGTTGTGATGAACTTTGTTTGAAAAAGAAGAATTGAAAAGAGTTTCTTCTTGATCCTAAGCTTTGAATAGTTTTATATTTTAAAAAAATCTTGGATCCAAAAAATCAAGAGTTATTATAGCAGTTACAAATCCATAAAAACCTATTGAGAAAAAAGGAGCATGCTTTCCATGTGTGTCTCATGCCCCAAGCTAAATATTCTTGGTAATAAAAGCTACAACCAAACAAACAAACAAACAACAATTTAAAATAAAAATACAACAAAAGACCTTAGATCCTTACTTTGATCACTAGGAAGAAAACCTATGAAACAAAGTAAAATAAAGTCCAACCTAGAGACCATAAAGAGAATAGGAAAATATGTTCCAAGAATAGAGAGTGAGACCCTACACTCAGAATATTATGAAGGATAGATTATGGGTTGTGATCATAGATTACACTTCATCCTTAGAAACAATGAATGGTGGTAGATAAAAGAGTTTTTTTTTTGGCATTCAAGATTAGGGCCTTCCTAGAAATGATTGCTTCTAGATTTTGTATCATCTCAAAGATAAGATAAATCATTAGAGTGAACCAGATAGTTTGAATATATGGATGAACCCCACTGTCTCTAAAAGAATTAGAGTATGAGCAATACCCTTTTACAAGGAAAAGAGCACTCTAGGGTCTTAGGAAAGTGGATCAACATGGAAAACCTCAACTTCTCTTTTTCTATGAAAATGTACATGTTATATATGGGTTTGTTTCAAGTCTTTGAGTTTTTTTTACCTACTACTTGGGTTTAAAAAGCTAGTTGTCAAGGGCAAAAGTTTAGTTGCAGTTTTCTTTTGTGGTGTAATCGTAATTTGAATGTATAAAGTGCATTTAAGAGGAATGTGAAAGGAGGAAACACACTTTGAAATCCAACTCAGACTGAAAGGAAAGTTTGAAGCATGGTTCAAGATCTTGAGAGAATTTTCCAAATAAGTTTCGAACGAAAGATTGTGAAGCAAGAAACCATGGAAGTGCACCTAACTAAGGGAAGCCAGGATCTTTTGAAAGAGATCGAGGAAGAAACTATCTAAGGGTTTAATCAAAGAAGCGTTTTGCCAAGGAAAGAGCCACAATTGTTCCCTACAATCCTAATGATTGAAATGTGAAACGAAAAAGTTTAACAAAACCCTCAAAAGATTCTTATTGGAGCATCTTTGCAATAATTTGATTTAGGAAAGACCCTAATAATTCTTCTACAGGAAAATCCTTGGCTTGTTTGAGGAAATATTGCAAGGAGCAAGTTGGAATTGTGAGTGGAAAGTTTCAAGACAACTCGACAATAAGAGGTGTCTTTCATGAGCTTCAAGGCATGAGAAATTATTAAAGAGCATAAAAATATATTTTGTCAATACTGAAAGATTGAGATTTCCTTAAATTGGGGAGGGAGCTCCTACTATGTTTAAGTTCAAACATTTTATCGATAAACCCCATGGAGACATCAAGATGAAACTTGAGGTTAAGAACCTTGGCACAATTAAAGAAGTTCTAGCTATATCCATTGAAAAGGAACATAAACATGGAATAGATGAGAAAGAGGGATTATAGCAAAAGCTCCAAAGAAAAAAGACCCATGCTAAGGGCTAGAGAGAAAACCATAGAAGTAGATTGTAGCAATTTCTCATTGCTAGCTAGATAGGAAATGACTGTCACAAAAAATGGAGAATTTTCTAGAAGCTGAAAGAATGTATAATATGAATCTTGAAGCTATAAAAGGTAGATCTTGGAGAAGAGGGTTTGATGGTCCTATAAATTTGATTGGTTAAGAAGGAGTGAACAGAGTTGGAAGATAGGATGAAGGAGGCTATTATAGATATGTACCCTCTTCTTATAAATTTTCCAACAAAAAAAAAGATTACAGAGTCAAATCTATGAGCCTATGACATCTCAAGGTCCATCAAATAAAGAAAAGTGTAAATGCGAGCTCATGCTCAACCGCGAAGATCCATATACCACTTATTGTTTCAAGCAAACACCTATGGCTATCTCTCACCTAGCCGATTTACCTTTGCTCCTACCGGGGTATAGTGAGCTTACCTCAATGACCGAATGAGTTTCCCCCTCCCTCAAGCACACAGGTAGCTCCATGATTTGAGATGTGAGCTAAAACATCCTCAAGCCTCCACCTCCAAGCTCCATCCTCCATAGCCGTGTGCGAGACAAGAGAAGAGAAGAAGAGAGGAGATGATGGAAAGCTTCACCTCCAATATCCTGGACCCTCACACACTCACTCTCTTACACTCCCTCTATCAAGCACACACAAGCAAGCAAGAAGGAGATGATAAGAAGAGAAGAAGATGAGTCCACTTTGCCACACACCAAAGAATGATCTTCTCTATTCACTTTTTGGCTTTTATACATGCCCTAAATCCCTTGGGCATCGATCCCCTTTTTTACATGACCAACCATTGTGGCAAGGTTCTATTTTCTCATTCCCTTCTATTTGCCCTATCTCTTTACCTATGCACATTTACCTTTTATACAATCTGCACAGGTTGGATCCTGGTGCTCTTTCACAAAATTTTAAGGGACGCCTTGCATTTAAAAATTCACCTTTGTCTTTGACTTGATTTTTGAGGCCGCCCTCATGCTTTTGGTTGTTCTTCATCTTGCTTCTTCCTTTGCATCTACATTCTTGACTTATTTTTTATCCGTCTCGAATTGGGGTTAACATTACCTGGTTCCTAGAGGAGTGCTAGTCCCATGGCACTTGCGGGTGTTTATTGATGAGGGCTTGATTCTTTGAAGGGTGGTTCCCAAGTTGATGGTGGCGCCTTATGTGGATTAGCACTGGGTGAGAAGCTTTGGCAAATGGTTGCACTGTTGGAGGCCAGGGGTATGTAGAGTGGATGACGGGGCTTCTGATATTAGTGATTTGCAATATTCGTCTTTACCTAAAAAGAGATGAAGTGCGCCACCTATGGGGAGGTTCTACCTTACCATGTGGTGAATTTTCTTGTGCTAGTGGAATTGGAAGTTGGGTTGAGCCTAGGTGTTGACCCACACTTGAGGGCCTAGTTTGTGTATAAGGGAGATGCGGTGGGTGTAGCTTAGGGTGACAGGTCTAACCATAGGAAAGTGTGACCTTCCTAGGTATGTATTTCCCTTGATGTGCCCTAAGCGTGATGTGTGGGGAATCAAAATAGGGGCTAGGGGGTTAGACATGGAGCTAGCCGACCGAGGCCATCGGACACACATAACTTGAGAACCCCTCGATGTAGTGACTATAGTCAATGTGGAGTTAATTGCTTTTCTTGTGATTTCATTCTCTTTTCATTTTGATTCTCTTCTTTCTTTTCTTTTTCTTTTTCTTTTTGTTTTTTTAAATTTTATTGGGAGAGGGTGGAGTTGGGGGCTTACGAGATTTAATCAGGAATTTCCAGCTCTACATGTACCCTCTGAGGTTCACATGCATACTTGGAGAGTGGTAGTGGAAAGAAATGGATGATTTCAATGGGTGAAGTGGCTATCATTCATGTCTTCCAAGAGGGCTAAGAAAAATGAAGGAAGTAGAGCAGCTCGCATCATCAATCTAGCCATGGCACAGCTATCTATTCCATTGGGATCAAAAAAGAGGGGTGGAAGCGATGCTCTTGTGGTGCGGGATCCTGTCTAAGTAGTATCCTAAGAAATCTTAGATAATTACAGGTTTTGATGAAGGTGGGAATCGGGACAGGAAGAGAATTCGTCGATGAAGCAGACTATTGAATCACATAGGTCCTCTAACATGAAAATGAGGGCCTCTTTGGGTTTAGTAGCATTGGCATTGTAGCTCCATGGAAAGTCGTAGCGGCTGTGGATGCTTGGGTTAAAATCCACTCCTACCCTTCTCGAATATGGCATGAAGGTTGCATTATTCCTCTCAAAGGGTGGGGTGTTACAAAAAGCTATCCATGTATCCATGTTTACATAAAAAATGTGCCTCCTCCATGTGGGTTCGCATCCATGGACCTTCATAGCCCTAGGCACTTCAAAAACTTTATCTTGCCAAAAATCTACATCCTCGGTCCCTCATAGGGTGGGATTCTGCTTTGTCTTCTTGTCTCCTAGCCTGCTTCCAACATTAGTCCCCTCTTTCACCACCTTGACTGGTAGTACTCTACGCAAGTGGGTGGGGAATTGAAAAGTAAAGTCGAAGGGCTCCCTAGCACTCTCCCGTTGCTCCCAAATCATAAGTTTAGCATTAAATATTGATGAAAAGTCATCTTGGCTTGGTGGGATAGGCATAGTGGGCACCACTACTGACTGGGCATTCAATCTTCTCTTTACATGCTCCACCATCTGTTGTCTCTTCCTTTTAAGCTCCGCTTTTCTTTCAGTAGAGTTGTCCACCTATTGTTGTTGTTCTTCTGGGCCTGGGGAAGGAATTTGTGGGACAATTTCTTCTTCATGAGGTCCCGTGTCAAAGCTTGTGCTAGCCTCTTCTCCTTGTTGGTCTTACTTTTCTGTCCCCCTCAACAAACCCTAGTGCATCAACTTCTTGTGGGGTCAGGCTTGCTTGTTGTAGTAGATAGTTTCATTGCTCCTCAAGGGCAAGGCTCGCACCTATGGGTTGTGCTGACATCTATAGGCCTACTCTTAGGGGCTTGCATGCAATCCCTAGCTTCTTCTTTATGGAGTCAACGACCTCCCCTTCCTCCATTTGAATGACATCTAGTAGTGTGTTCAAGAAGGCGCATTGCTAGGCTTCAAAACTCACTTGGGCGGCATGTGCCTTGCTCTTAGCTAGCACTTTGTTCTTTTCCACCTGAGTGAGACGATGCCCCAAAACATTGACTCTTATCTCATTATGGTTTGCCTAGTCTTCTGCTCTCTTCTTCATTTCCGCAAAGGCTTTCTCCTTGCCTTTGACTAGTATCATCAACCTTTGCTCTTGATCTTCAATCTCTCTTTCCAGCCTCTGTTCCTCCTGTTGCTCCGAGGTTGCCTCTCTTTTCAAATTCTCTATCTCGTCTCGGTACCTACGTGCCCTTTCCTCTCTTGCCACCTCTAACTCTTCTGGGCTTTATGCAACTTTTCCATCTCCCCTTTCAGATCTTCATAGAGCCCTACAAGCTCATCATTCATTATGGTATCGTAGGCTCACTAGGCTTGAGTCTCTTCATCCAGCCTTGCATGCCAATTGGTTTTTTCTTTGTCCTTGGCTTGCAGTTGCTCCTTCAGCTCACTTATCTCCCTTTGGCACATGGTTACTTGACAAGTTTTCTCTAATTGGGATGCATCCATGGCCTCCTTTTTTGCCTCTAGTTCAGCCACCCACTACTATCTTCTTATCCTCCTTTTCCTTCTCTAGCTCTGAAAGAAGCTCCTTAACGTATTTTTCATAGTCTCTGCAGGTGTGTGGCAACTTTGTCGTGGGAATGGAGGTTGTGGAGGTTTCCACCTTCTACCTCTTGGAATCTTGCCTAGACTCGGTTTATGCTCTGCCATTGGTGTTTTAGTTCTTGGTATGGGGGTATATTCCCCCATTCCTTGGGCCATTTCTTTATTAACAAACTACTGTACCCGAGCCATGAGGTTGCTAGCATGCACTTTGGCTATGGAGCTTAGAGTGGATATAGTTGTGGGGGTCGTGGGCACTAGGAGAGTAGGGATGGGATCGATTGGGGCCTTGCCCTTGCCTTTTTTCACTACGGGTGGCGTGATCTCTAGTGCTTGTGTGCTTGAGCTAGGGTCTTCATCTCTAGTCGGCTCTCATGGCACACAACTCATCCTGTCTACACTGCTCCTCTATAGATATACGTGTTTCTAGAACCATGTCTTCATCTTCCTTCCTTTTCAACTCTTCCTCTTATTGAGTTGCCTTCCCTTTTCTCTCCTCCTCAGATTTTCTTGATTCTTCTTTCAGCCTCTCTGACTCCTTGTTTTCTTTCTTCTTCCTCTCTTCCTCTTTCTTCTTAGACTCTTTTTTAGCTTTTTGTAAGTCTAATTTTTCTTTCTTCCTGCTTTCCTCCTCATCCTTCTCTTGCAAATCCTTCTTCTTTGGCTTCCGTTGGGCTTCTTGGCATTTATTTTTCTCCTTCCTCATCATCACTCACACTGTCCTTTCACCAGAGTGTGGCTACTATTCATTGTGAGGAGGTGACCTCTCTAGTGTTTCTCCAATACCTTCTCCTTCACCCTGTCCTTCCCCCAATGCTTCGCTTATTACAGTTGTCAAAACCCCACCCAATCCGATGGTAGAGGCCTTTGAGGATGACACTTTTCTTTTTGCCCTGGTAGTAGGGGACTCTCCTCCTAGCGGTCTTCCTCCCTCCTGTAGCTAGTTCTTTTGCTGAAGACTCAATGGTCTTCCACACAAAGCCATTTACATTTACTTCATCAATGGATCTTCCTGCAATGCTCTCCAGCATAGGCACATTGATTCGGCTCATTATTGAGTTGTACCTTTGGCTAGAGAATAGTGTGTGCATCATTTTGGCTTGGAGTTGGATTTCAGGGTTGGGGATGTTTGCCAAGTTGATGCCATCATTTATGTAGACCATCAACTTGTCCATTCCTAACATGGCATACACATCTCTCTTCAGCTGCCTTTCCACCTTATCATTGGCTAGACCCAATGCTTTCTCCACCAACTCTGGAGTCAATTCGATCTCGACTTGGCGGGTTTCTTCTATTTTCTGCACTGTCATGGTGCCATGGCTCCTACCAAAGGTCCGAAGGAACTCCACACACTAGCTGTAGTCCACTCCTTGACCAACTACCTCCATGTACTTTTGCAAATGGCATTGTTCGACAATCTGCTTCACTCCTTGTTGCTCCCTGGCAACATCCTCCAAGTTCAAGACAGGGCCTGGACTTGAACTGGTTAAAGGCCCTTATTTTCACGGAAAGGCCATATTTTGCTTGCTCTTCTTGTGAAAATGGCAACTTGCTGGCTTTCTCTTGGCCTGTCATCATGCTGGGTGCCTGTCATGAATCCGTGTTCACCATTAGTTCTTTTCAAAACAATTATATGCAGAGGAAAAAGATCAGATGCTAATGGAATTGAAATGCTTAATTATAGAATTAAACGTCTCCCTCAAGTAGTCCATACATTCCAAATTTTATGACCCTTTTTCTTAGCCATGAATTGGTTTTGATTTGTTTTCATTTTCTTTTGCATTTTATTCTTATTTCCACCTTACCCCCTTCCCCTGCAGAAATAAGAAGAATCCTTCCTAGGATTATAGATTAAGGGGGTTCCACGCATGGTTATTGTGCTTACTTTTGCATAAGCCAAGGATAAAAATTGGGGTTTTATTGCATTTGGGCATATTGGTCCATGTTGTAGGGTGGTCGAATGCTTTGAAAAATACGAATTCAGATTCCTCCCATGAGCAAGGTAGCATTCACACTTCCATTGCTAAAGGCTCATCCAAAAGACCTAAGTCTAGTCGATTGTAGCTTTCAGCAAGCATGGTAAACGTGGCATCCAAGCATCTGCGGAAAGCAACCAAGACATCGCATGTATTCTCACCTAAGTCTGCGGCCAAGGTTAGAATGGATCCCCTCAGGCTGACAAGTGATTGAGGTTTGGTTGGGCTTGACAGTTCAGTAGCTGACAGGTGCAACTGTGGTTG
The DNA here is from genome assembly GCF_053477565.2 of Lygodium microphyllum. Classification (NCBI taxonomy): domain Eukaryota; kingdom Viridiplantae; phylum Streptophyta; class Polypodiopsida; order Schizaeales; family Lygodiaceae; genus Lygodium; species Lygodium microphyllum. The sequence continues at coordinate 85,192,672 of NC_141150.1, read as the reverse complement.
CGGTTCTGGTTGGGGTTGTGGCCTTCGTACACTTGGCATGGCCAGTGAGGTTGGTGGTGCACTACTAGATGCTTGGGCGGTGGTTGGGGTACTACCAGGGCAAGGTTGAGGTAGTTTAGGAGTAGCAGGCTACGATTTGGGTCTATAGACTTATTGAGTCTTGATGGATTTAGGTTTTCAAATGGCAATGGGCCTTGTAGCACAGCCAAAGGCTTTTGTGGCATTGATGCTTGATTCGTCTTGATGTTTGGTGTGCTCATGCTTGAGGGTAGCGTTTCAATAGTGTCCTTGGCCATATTCACTGTAGGTATCCAAATCCAAGTATTACCTTCATAATAGCCTTACGCTCGCAATATGGTTTCTTCTAGGCGTCCTAGGTTTTGAGGGGAGGTTTCTAGCATTGCAAGCTCATGGTTGGGTGCTCCTAGGCGGCAGTCTTGGATGTTTTTGTACCCATTTGAACTAGTATTCAAGGGTTTTAGATTTGTGGTTGGCTTTTTTTTGGTGCTGAGGTTTGGTGGGTAGTGACGACAAATCACGATCCCCCTCCTTAGGCTTGATGGTGGATTTCTCTACCGATGGTGATGGAGTCGCATAGCCCTTGCTGAAAGCTACGACGATTCGTACGTTGCCGATGGCTAGGTGAATACACTATGACTAGTAGTCAACATCACAGTGGGCCTACTTCTTAAAGGTTTGTCCTAACAACGATTTTGCACCTACATCTTTCGTGTTTGGAAACACATAAAAGATCATGAGCAAGATTTTTGACTTGATAGAGACTGCAACTTTGCACTTTCCCAGAAGTTCATATGATCGGCCCCCAAATGGGCTAAGTTTGGCATTAGTGGGCTATAGCTATGGTTTGGCAATTTGAGTCCAATGATCGTGAGTCGTGATATTAAAGTTAACGCCCTCATCGATCAATGCATCAATGGCGTGCGTCTCCTGGGTTGTAATGGTCATGTGTAGGTAAGCGGACGGAGCTACAGCTTCCTCATCCTCATCTTTAATCTCCGTAATGGTGGCTACTCCTACATTGACAGGGGCTTCTAGCATAGGGGGTTCATGTAATAGATGTGTGGGAGGGTAGTACTTTTTTTTGTGGCTATCATTAAAGAAGCCTATGCCCTGACCCTCTAGGGTTTCAAGTTCTACATTACCAGTTTGGCGTATGGTGCAAACTCTAAAAGGTCTTAACCCCCTAAAATTCATTTTCTGCTTATGTCCCTTGACCGAGTAGAACAATACGAAGTCACCTTGTTTGAAATTTTACTACTTGACATGCTTGTCAAACTAGCTCTTGCATCGTGCCTTTTTGCAGATCAGCGCATGGGTGGCTAGAAGTCAAGTTTTTTATAAGAGTTTTAGCTCAACTAGACATTCTGTCCATGCTTTCTTTCCCTCCCATATCTCTTGAATAGCGATTCTCAAGCTAGAAATGGAGAATTCCATAGTTCAACCTAAAGGGAGTCTATCCCACAGCTACTTTATAAGCTATTTGATAGGCCCACAAGGCTGCCATTAGCTTGTTATCCTAGTTTCTACAAGAATAAGAGAATACCTTGGTCAGGACATTTACTAGAGTCTTATTTTTCGATTCCGCATCACCATTTTCTTGAGGGTAGTAGGGTGGGGATTTTCAATGGATGATCAAGAAGGTGGACAGGAGATGAGCAATCACCTCATTGATGAAGTGCATGCCTTGATCACTGACAAGTTCGATGGGGCAACCAAATCGAGAGATTACCTGCTCACATAATAACTTAGCAGTGGCTTGTGCGTCATTCTTCCTGGTGGCTCGAGCTTTCGCCCACTTTGTGAGATAATTGGGGCAATGATGATGTATTTGGCTTGCAAATATTGAGCTGTGGGATTGATAGGCCCAATGAAGTCAATCCTCCATTTCTCGAATGATTGTCTTGCAATGATGGGACTTAGCTCCATTGTGTCCTTGAAAACTGGCACCTTGGTCCATTGGAACTCATCACATTGTTTCACAAATCATGTTGTATCTTGGAAAAGCGTGGGCTACCACAGTTGAGACTATAGCACCTTGCGGGGTGTCGTATCTCCCCCCTAAAGTGTCCTCTGCGGCAATTCCACCGTGCACTGTCGTACTACTGCGCATCCGAGGTGTGGAATCCACCAAAAAGTTGTGTGTGTGACATTTGTTACTTTGTACATACTTAGTTGTTGTGTTTACATTTTTGTTCTGCGTGCTAGTATAGTGGAGAGGGGTTTGGAAGTGAATATATTTGTGGGAAGCATAGTGGTGGAGATTTTTGGGAAGTTTGGCTCAGTTTCAGAAGCACTAGAAGATCGATTACCATCTACCTTGGATCTTGCAATGGAGGTGAAGAGGAAGAAGAAAAACTGAGCTTGTACATTCAAAATTTGCAAGGGATTGTTGTTCATAGTCTTAAGGGGCACAAAGATATCGTGTATTGTGTGGCCTATTCAAGGGATGGTAAAAGATTTGCATCAGGAGGAGCGGACAAGACAGTGATTACCTGGATTTATAAAGCCTCGGGCATAGATCTGGTCAGATTTTCTAGTAGATCAGTGAATTGCATTTGCAATCAATTTGTTAATAATGCAAATATATGTTGAAAGTATAAATCAATTGAAGGCCATTTTGCAGCATATGTGGAACATGGCCTTGGTGAGAGGCACTGAAATGTTCTCAACAAATGCAAGTTGAAGGTTGCAGCCCTGATCCCATCACATTCATTTCCATCTTGAAGGCATCTAGTATCACAAGAGCTCTAGAAATAGGTTATCAAATACATAGAGAAGTAATTACTAGGGGATTTGGAACATATGTGTACATGGGCAGCACACTGGTAGACATCTACATCAATTGTGGATCATTGGCAGAGGCATGCCAAATTTTTTATGCACTACTTGTTCAAGATGCAGTTGTGTGGTCTGCATTGATTGCAGGATACGCTGAACATGGTCTCAATGAGGAAGTACTAGAATGTTTCCAACGTCTACAGCTGGATGGTATTTCTGCAGATGCTGTCACATTTATTATCTGCTTGAAAGCATGTGGCAGTAGAGGAGCCATAAACGCAGGTCGAGAGATCCATGCTGAGATCAGGAAATCAGGATTAGAAACAGATCTTTTAATAGGAAACACGCTGATAGACATGTATGGCAGATGTGGGTTGTATGCAGAAGGGCGGAAAGTGTTTGACAAACTACTTGTTAAAGACATTGTCTCATGGACTGTAATGATAAAGGCATACGTTGATAACCATGAGGGCAATTTGGCTTTACAATGTTTTGAGGAAATGAAAGAGCAGGGTATATCTGTGGATACTGTCCTAGTTGTTCTCTGGTTAAAAGCTTGTGATACTACTCAAGCCTTGGAGACAGGTCGAGAAATACATGCAGAGTTGAGGAAATCAGGGCTGGAAAAAAACATTTTTGTTGGTAACACATTGATTGGCATGTATGGGAAGTGTGGATCAGTTTGCAGAAGGATGAGAGGTGTTTGATCAGTTGCTTGTTTGAGATGCAGTGTCATGGGCTGCATTGGTTGCATCTTATGCTCAGCATGGGCTTGGTGAATAAATTTTAGATTGTTTTAAACAAATGGTAGTGGAAGGTGTCTGTGGGTGCCATTACTTTGCTCTTTGTTTGAGAGCTTGTGCCACCTTAGGAGCTTTAGATACAGGCCGAGAACTCCATGTAGAGATATACAAAAGGGGACTGGATAAAGAGCTTCATGTTGGCAACACACTTGTGACTTTGTACAACACAGCTGTGGCTTGTTTACAGAATCACGACAGGTGTTTAGCAAGCTTCCGATTCAAGACATAGTTTCATGGAATGCACTTATCATAGGAATTACTGGAGGTGGGCGGCAAATTGTTGAAAATGGTGAAACAAGGGAGGGGGCTATTGTGGGAGGAGGCCGCTTTTCTGGGAAAAAATGAGGAGAGTGATCAGGAAGGGAAAAAAAAAACGATTGCTAATAAGGAGAGGACACCAAGTTTGTGCGTTAAAAAAAAGAATTATTACCCATCTAATCTCGCAGAACAGCAGGGGGATTATCAATTGCGATCCCAGCAGAAATGGGAATTCTTTCCTTCTTCTCCTTTGCTCTGCTCATCAGTAGAGGATTCCTGAACGTATTGTCCACGCCAGAGATACCAACGCAAAGGGCTTCTTTGAAGTGACTCATGATATTTCACACCTCATATGTGCAGATTTCCTACGTGCTCCTGGTGTGCAGAGACCATTACTTGTGAGGTTTTCAACTGTGATTCATGAGCGGGGCAATCCTAAGACACGGTTTTGCTGTGAAATTCTACACTAGAGAAGGAAACTTTGACATGGTGTGGCAAATGGTCCAAAATTGTTCGAAAGCTTCCAGATCCTGAAATTCAATGCTACTCTTGTTGTGATAGAAGTCCTCTTTATGCTCACTGTTCTTTCTTTGCTAGCAAATTTTAGTACATAGTCGAGATTGTGGTCACCAAGCTGGCACAACACAGCTCCTAGTGTGGATTTCGATCACCAGGATGATTGTCCCTCTTGGTAGCAGCGTTTAACTTCTTGTAGTTGACGCACACTCTAATCTTTCCATTCTTCTTCAGTATGGTCACTATAGGCGAGACCCAATCTGTGTGCTCAATCTCATAAATGAAACGTGCCCTTAGTAGCTTGTCAATTTCTTTCTTGATAGCATGAGCATGCTTGGGATTCATAGGGTACGATCATTACTTTTGATCAGCATTGCATCGGGGGTCATGGGGATATTATGAGGTACGACACTTGGATCTACCCCTTTCAGCTCATCGAGGGACCAAGCAAAGACATCCATGTACTCTCACACAAGAGGGCAATGAGACTTTCTTCCTCTTCCTTGGTCAAGGAATCCGCAATAAAGACAAGTGAGGGTATCTCCCCTTCCTTAGGGAGATTAACCTCATTGACTTTGGTTAGCACCTCTATTAGTTCGCTTGCTTGCCCTTGTCATTTGGCTCCTAGCAAGATCACTACCCTCTTGCCTTTCTTAAACTTAGTAAATTGCTTTGGCAAGTCTTGCGGTTTCCTTTGATCTTCAGCCTGTATATCCCTAGACTACTTGTGTTGTTCTTCCTTCAACCTTCGACACCTTAGGTGGAGTGGCAGGTCCCCTTTGGTGCGTCTGGTCTTAGGTGGTTGTGGCACCTCAAGATCACTGTGTGAACTTACCTCCGACTCATCACCGGTCAACTTGTACAACAACTCAAATTTGACAAGAGAAATTTCCTATGATTTATAGAAATTCAAAGAATAAAGAGAATTTGAACTCCTAAGGTGTTAGAAGGTTGAGTTTTATTGGGTATCCAAACCAACAAGCATTAACCAAATCTTTGTACAAGGTCTTCAAAAACCCAAAGTTAGGGGTTTTTAGGATTTTCACAAAAAGCATCACACCATAAAGGTGAAGGGAGTGAGCCCTAAAGTGAAAGCATGGAGCAGAAGCAAGAGCTATGGTGGAAGAAGCAAGAGTAAGAGAGAGAGACACACATAAGATATGGGAACTCTACTAATCACAATGTGTGATTACTCTTTCCTTTATTCAAATGTCATTGAAAGAATAAAGAATGAAGTGACAATGTGATGAGTATCCACCACTTGCAATGTATAAGTGTGCAGGTATGTAGGTACTGCCAGTGTAACTAATATACGAGTGGCTAGACATAGGCACCTTTATCCCCAACAACCTTCCACTTAAAGGAAAGTTTTCCCACTAATGAGGAGAGAATAAGAAAAAAGTGACAAAGTAAAAATCTACATTATTACCACAAGATGAGAAAAGACGTCATCTCATCCAATGGCCATCAACTTCCTAAGGAAGGAAAAATGCTCCGCCGCTGCTGCTGAGAGACTTTTATTGAGCATATCTCTATGATTTTGATTACTTGAGATCTTGACAAGCTCAATAAACTTATCCTCAATGACCTCTTGAATAAAGTGGTAACACACCTCGATGTGCTTCATTTTCACATGAAAGACTGGATTCTTGGCTGAGTAAATAGCACTCATAGAACCTGAATATAGTGTAGGGATTGCATCAATAATACCAAGGTCTTTGCCACCACTAGATAGCCTAAGGAAAGGCTTCCCTTGCAAGTCTTAGTGGCAGCAATATAATCTGCCTCTATAGTAGATAGGGCGATGTATTTCTGCACCTTCGACATCCAAGAAACAACACCTTCAGCAAAGATAAAGACATAGCCAAAGGTGGACTTCTTCCTGCTATCTACATGTCCTGCACAATCAAAGTTAATGTATCCCATGACTCCTATATCCTAGCCACCATAATAGATGCACATAGCTGTTGTGCCCTTTAAATATCTTATGATATCCTTGGTAGCATCCCAATGCCATCTTCCAGGTGTAGCCATATAGCATGTCACAACTCCCATTGCAAATGCTATGTCACACGATGAGTGTTGCTAGTGTCCACCTGGGTTGTAGAGCTAGGTGTGGATATGGTGGTGGTAGTGGTGGCCACCAAGAGAGTAACGTCATATTCATTCAACATTTGGTGGATCTTCTCTGGGAAACCTCCCAGATCAAGCTCCTCATTACGTGCGCGATCTAAGATGTATCCTCTGTGCCCCAAAGGGTGGGGTTCTACACTCTCTCAACCAGTTGTTTCTCCCCAAGCCTTGCATTTGTACAAAAGGCATCTTGGCCATCTCAGCCTTCTACTCATCACATTGTGGAAAATCGGCTTGACTAACCTTCATGTGAGAAGGTAAAAGACAACCAATCCTACATATGAAACTGCTCAAGGACCTTTTGGATGTACTCCTTCTGCGATAAGTAGAGGATCCCCTTAGAGAAATTGTGCATAATGTGCATCCCAAGAATATGTGAGGCCTATCGCATGTCCTTGATTTCAAATATCTTCTTAATTTGACCTTTCAAGGCATTCAACTCATCATGAGCTCTCCCAACAATCGACATATCATCCACATAAAGGATCAAAATCATAAGGTTTTCATTACGAGCCTCACATAATACCACTAGAGAGTTGCTATTACATATGTTTAAAGGAGAGGAAAATACAAAGTAGAGAATGGTGGTTGGTTCTCGGCGTGTCGACGGGTGGTACTTCTCTACTTTTCCTCATTTCTTTCACGTGCTTCGCTTGAATGCAATGATTCTTCTTTTTCTTTTATTTCCTTATCTGTATTTATTACTCATTCTCCTATTTCTATGCAAGTATGAATCAATCCAAATGCTTACAAGGGCCTTCTGACCTCAAAATTGGCGAGGCGGGTATTGCGTTACTCGGTGTCTTTGTATACGCAAATGGTTACTTCAGGTACAATGCATGCGGCCTCTTCGTAGGAGCCAACTCAACCATCCATCTGTTTTTATGTATGAGTCAAACTAAAAACAGAAAACGGTGGGTGGGATCGTTGGCCGTGGCCGGGCAGCTAGGGGGTCAATTTTCTTCATTTCTTTCTTTTGCTCCCTTATTTTTTTATTAATTATTACTTTTCTTACTCTTCTCTTCTTGTGGTTTGTTGTTGTTGTGTTGTTCCGTTCGTTGTTATGTTAAGGTAAGTAAGGTGGTGGCAGGGGGCCGTCCCAAGCCTCCCGCGACAAGGCCGAGCATCCCCGTCCATGCCTTACCCCTCGCGAGAGACAAGCTCTCGGACGGCGGGTATCACCTTAGAACTTGACATTGCCCTGTCCACTAATCAACATTGTCATTTTTCTCAGGATCTATCATGTGGCCTCCATAGCCAAGCAATACCTAGGCATCTTGGAGCCTATGGATCTCACACTGCAAGACACCATTCATCATGATGTCTTCTCGGGAAATCTTCCTCAACATCAGGCGCATCTCTATGGCACATCATGCTGCAACATTGGCCATCATATGCTTCAGCATTGCTGAAGATTCGTCACGTTGTCAAAATATGTGCCCATGTTGATCGAATGCTTTGATCCATCTCTGTGCATCACGATTTTAGTTGCCATCATAGGAGAATGATAGCCCATGAAGTAAGCTTCATCCTCATATAAGAAATTTTCAAAATGATCAAGTATAGCTCCCACAATCAGTAAAAAACCAAGGCTGGGTCAAAACCCTAATCTAGGAAGCCATAGCAAAACTTCACCAAGCTCAAAAATCTCATCATTTTCTAAAATACTTGTTTATGACATCTAATATCTCTTGCATTTCTTTAGGCTATATACCATAGTAATCTCAAATCCTACTCTAGATATTGAGAGCATGGGTTTGGTAGAAATATATAGCCAATGGTGTTGCATCTTCTACTATGAGTAGCAACACTTTATGCACTTGTGAAACCTTTTCATTGGATTTTAACTCAATAACTACATTATATTTTTCAAAATCAGAAAAAGAACAAGTCAAGTTATCCATAATAATATCCTCATCGAGGAAACCATGATCCTTAAACTTGTCACCCATGAAAATATCATATCTTATCAGTTTTAATCATGAATTCAGATCCCATTAAATAGTGCTTCCATTGACGTAAAGCTTGTACTACAGCTAGCAATTCCTTATCATAGGTAGAATACTTGAGTTTAGAGGGCTTAAGCTTGCGGCTAGAGTAGGCTATGGGATGGGAATCTTGCATAAGGACAGCTCCTATTCCAGATCCACTAGCGTCAGTGACTACTAGGAAAAATGGCCTATTAAAGTCAGGGAGTTGCAATACAGGAGCACGTGTTAAGTCATGTTTTAATAAATCAAAAGACTTTTTTTAATTTTCAAACCAATGATATACAATACCTTTCTTTAATAATTTTGTCAAAGGTAATGCAACCAATTAAAAATTTTTCACAAATTTTCTATAAAAGCTAGCAAGACCTAAGAAAGAAAGTAATTCATGCACATTTTTAGGTATCAGCCAATTCAAAATTGCTTCTATCTTTTTAGGGTCAACTTTAATACATTCAAAATTGCTTCTATCTTTTCTGATTTTGAAAAATATAATGTAGTTATTGAGTCAAAATCCAATGAAAAGGTTTCACAAGTGCATAAAGTGTTGCTACTCATAGTAGAAGATGCAACGCCATTGGCTATATATTTCTACCAAACCCATGCTCTCAATATCTAGAGTAGGATTTGAGATTACTATGGTATATAGCCTAAAGAAATGCAAGAGATATTAGATGTCATAAACAAGTGCCCCTAGTCCACGGCCATCGACAGTCCAGGGAATATTCCCTCGCTAACTAGGGGAGGTTCATAATATAGTTAGAGAGGCTGATCAGACTATTCTCTCAAGCTATAAAAGGAAGATCCTTCCAAAGCTATCATCAATCTATCTTTCAACTAGTTCGAGTTCTTCCAGCTATCCTTAAGCTCTTCACCTATTATCTATATAGATCACCATCTATGCTTCAAAGTAGAAGCACATGGGTGGATAGAACCATCTTCGTATTAGTTTGTTTGAACTTAAAGAAGTTTTTATTCTCCTTATAGTTGTTATGTGTTCTCTACTCATTGCTCAAACTCTGCCCGTTGTGCCATGTAGTTTCTACATATGTTTCAGCCCTTGCTGTAGAAATAAAATTGAAGTATGAAATCAAAGGACGAGGAAGTGGGTAAAGTTGAGGTCTCTCTAATGATATAGAGAAGAGGGATAAATGTAATTGAGAAATAGAAGATGATAATAAAAGTATGGAAGGTGATTAGCTTGGCAAAGTTGAGCTCTCTCTAATGATAGAGAGAAGAGGGATAAGCGTAATTAAGAAATCAATGAAAACGTATGTTGAAAGAGATAGGAAATTAGATTCCAATAGAAGATAAAAGAGGTCTTTTGCTTTTATTTAAGAGATGAGAAAGAAATCTCCAAACTTTTAAAGTAAGAGATGAAAAAGAAAAGCAAGAGATTAAATTATATGGAAATCTGAGAAGAAGAGAGTCAATTGGAAGAGAATATAAATCCTTTTATCACAGTGGACTCACTATAAAGTTGGAAAAAGAAAGCTTAGAATGTAAGCAAGAGAGAATCGTTTTAAAAAAACTCTTCAGTCAATAGTTCTTAGTACATGTATAAAGTTAATGTTAGTGCTACTCAGGTAAGTTTCATAACCTTCTTTTTGGGATTTGGACTTAAGGAACATTGAGGTCTCTTGGTAAGAAAAAATTATGAATGTTTATAGTTTACTTAGTTATTTAAAAATACCTTTGATGTTCTTAAATATCTACATAATTATTGGATTTAATAATTAAACCTTGGGTGAGCATGTGGAAAGTGGCAAGCCCAATCTTAATTACTAACTCTTATGGATGGGTGGACACACTCAATCGACTAACTTCTCAATCAAAGAAATTTTAGGAAGAATCATAGGAGCATAATCACCTTTAGTAGGATAGAACCCAAGCTAATACTATCTTAGGGGAGTGAGCTGAAATAATGCTAGGTTAATGGACGCAACTACCCCTCTCTAGAATTAAGTAATTTTTGGCTACTTGCATATATTCATTGGCTGCAAAGTGACAAATCTTAGATGGGTATTAGAATACTATGAGGATGACTCTCTAGGCTTTCTTTATAGACCATGTTTTTGCTAAGTTTGTTCTTCAACATAGTTGCAAACCTTTCAAGTAAGCTGCATGTTTCTCCTAAGGAGATTCCCTTGGATTCTTTAAAAAAACTTAAGAGAATGACTCATTTTTAAAAATTGGGTAAAAAATAACATATAAGTTTCTAATAATTTTAATTTTGTGCATTTCAAAATAAAAACTACTATGACACAAGGATGTTGATTTATAAACTAGATCATTTTTAAAGGATTTTTTTTCTAAGCAAGCTAGTATCTTAATATCATAAAGTTTATATAGCATAAATTTATATTTTTTCTAGAAATTAATAATAAATTAGGCATGCTACATTATAATTATCTCAAAACCTAAAAAATTAATTAGCAAAATTTTGATACTTAATTGACAAGAAATTTATTCATATATATCAATCTTGTATGAAAAAATGTGAAAATAACAATTTTCAAATGCTAATATGGGTTAATAACTTCATATGCAAGAAGAGGTGTCCAACTTCTCATGGGTACTCAATAAATCTAACAATTTGCATTGTCCAAGAATGCATAATTTGATGTCAAAGAGCTAGATGGAGACTCTTGAGTTTTACATGTCTGTGGATGCTCTTTAGGTTTTCATTTTACACATGAGGACTTTGATGGAGACTCTTGAGTTTTACATGTCAGTGGATCCTCTCTAGGTTTTCATTTTATACATGAGGACTTTGAAGGTAGAGCATGTTTTTGTTCAACACCTAAGGGTCCCTAGGTCCTTCATTATTATTTTGCCTCAATGCTTGTGCGGTCTTACTTTGTTCAGTAGAAGCATCACATGGGAAAAATGCTATCTTGCTTGGGGTTTGATACGTTAATGTGTTACCCAATTTGCTACCACTATCTCTATTGCCACCAATTTCAATTTTGGTACTCTTCTTTGTCATGGTAGAGAGGGGAGGAGAATCAAATGGACCGGAGATATCCTATTTAAGAATATACTCCCATGTTCTCTTTGACTTCTTGCTACTTTCTTCTTGACTCCTCTCTGTGACAAAAATGATTTAAAATTAGTGCAATAATTGCTCAATGTCTCTATTGTCCTTTGTCCATGGATGTGTTAGATGGGTACCTCACCTCTTTTGCAAGAAAATTTTTGAGAGATAGAGTTCTTGTGGTGGTCCTCTTTTCTAAGGCTTTTTAAAATGATCGTATTTTTTTACAATGTCAAGTAAGCTTCAACATATCCTTAAAATATTCCATCTTACAAAAGGTCTCAACCTTTATTTTCTAAGGAGGCATCTTTCTTTCCCTCTTGAATGATGCACATATAAGTTCCCTACCATATAATCAATTCAAATGTCTTCAAATGAGGTAAAATTTAGAGGCTATGTGCCAGATTCATCTTAACACCCAACGTTGAAGGTTTCACAAGTAAAAATCCATATATGCTCTCTATCCATAGTGATAAGGCCCTTTGCAACCATAAGATGATTGTCTTTTTTAGAGATTTTTTTTTTGAAACCATTGGATGCTTTTCATGTAAGTGATACCAAGGGCAATGGAATGTCAGTCAGGCCCACATTTTCTTAAAAATGCCTCCCCGTCCAAAAATAGATTACCCATATACATATTGTCATCGTAGTTGCCCATGTTACTCTCAACATGCAGCTCGATCAGCATTCCTATTGTCAGAGGTGAGAATGCATGACCCCTGAGTTTTATAATTATAGAGGGGGTGAGACTCAGACTTAACTCCTCTACATAGCTTGTTCAAATCAACTAAAGTTGCAGCCATTGAGATGAAGCTCTGCTATCAGCTTTGCAACTAATTGGTTACAATAAAAAAGGCAATCATCCCATGGCACATCCCTCCATATTTTGTCACCTATGGTGCTTCTAGGCGGGACGTGTGAAGGGGAGACGCTTTTGCACATTCTCCCTTAGGTGAATAGTTATGATTTTTCTACATGAAATCTCACTTGCAACTCAATTTTTCTCATCCTACCAATAATAGAACAGAATAGTTAGCCATTGAGTTATAGAGGGAGTATTTTACACATTGGAGATTGTGATCATCTCTCTTTTTGTCATCTTTTGGTACCCCCATAAAGGATTCAATATATTTTTATTTAAGAACTCAAGGAAACCTTCAATTGTATGAAGATGATGAGCTTATCGAGTCGAGTGTTTATGGGTAAGGAAGATCCAACGAAGTGGCTTGCACATTGTGAATGGTTTATGTTTATGAGTCACATGGTAACTCATGAAGAGAAGCTTTATGATTTTCATCTAGTTATGCAGGGAGAAGTAAAGATTTGGTATGAAGCTTTGGATGATGCTGTGAAGCAAGATTGGGATAAACTAACAAGTTCTCTTGTATCACACTTTGCTCATCATGAAACAGCAATACAAGTTGATGAGAAGCTTCAACGTCTTCATCAAAATCCAAGAGAGGATTTCCAAAGTTTTCTACATCGATTTGAAGCTCTTTAGTTGAAGATAGGGAAGAATACTCATATTTAACATGAAAACAACCTCAAGCTTGACAAGTTTAAGGCTTGTCTTCACCAAACAGTTTGTGAAAAGGTGGAATTGGAAAAACCACATGTGCACGCCCAGAGCTCAGATTTCCTTTCGATGTCTTTGGGTAGGAAAAAATTTAACATGTTTTTATAATGTAATGGTAATTTATGATGTGTTGATATTCTTGCTAAAAGGAAGAGGTTGTGATGAACTTTTTTTGAAAAAGAAGAATTGAAAAGAGTTTCTTCTTGATCCTAAGCTTTGAATAGTTTTATATTTTAAAAAAATCTTGGATCCAAAAAATCAAGAGTTATTATAGCAGTTACAAATCCATAAAAACCTATTGAGAAAAAAGGAGCATGCTTTCTATGTGTGTCTCATGCCCCAAGCTAAATATTCTTGGTAATAAAAGCTACAACCAAACAAACAAACAAACAACAATTTAAAATAAAAATACAACAAAAGACCTTAGATCCTTACTTTGATCACTAGGAAGAAAACCTATGAAACAAAGTAAAATAAAGTCCAACCTAGAGACCATAAAGAGAATAGGAAAATATGTTCCAATAATAGAGAGTGAGACCCTACACTCAGAATATTATGAAGGATAGATTATGGGTTGTGATCATAGATTACACTTCATCCTTAGAAACAATGAATGGTGGTAGATAAAAGAGTTTTTTTTTTTTGCATTCAAGATTAGGGCCTTCCTAGAAATGATTGCTTCTAGATTTTGTATCATCTCAAAGATAACCGCCCTCATGCTTTTGGTTGTTCTTCATCTTGCTTCTTCCTTTGCATCTACATTCTTGACTTATTTTTTATTCGTCTCGAATTGGGGTTAACATTACCTAGTTCCTAGAGGAGTGCTAGTCCCATGGCACTTGCGGGTGTTTATTGATGAGGGCTTGATTCTTTGAAGGGTGGTTCCCAAGTTGATGGTGGCGCCTTATGTGGATTAGCACTGGGTGAGAAGCTTTGGCAAATGGTTGCACTGTTGGAGGCCAGGGGTATGTAGAGTGGATGGCGGGGCTTCTGATATTAGTGATTTGCAATATTCGTCTTTACCTAAAAAGAGATTAAGTGCGCCACCTATGGGGAGGTTCTACCTTACCATGTGGTGAATTTTCTTGTGCTAGTGGAATTGGAAGTTGGGTTGAGCCTAGGTGTTGACCCACACTTGAGGACCTAGTTTGTGTATAAGGGAGATGCGGTGGGTGTAGCTTAGGGTGACAGGTCTAACCATAGGCAAGTGTGACCTTCCTAGGTATGTATTTCCCTTGATGTGCCCTAAGCGTGATGTGTGGGGAATCAAAATAAGGGCTAGGGGGTTAGACATGGAGCTAGCCGACCGAGGCCATCGGACACACATAACTTGAGAACCCCTCGATGTAGTGACTGTAGTCAATGTGGAGTTAATTGCTTTTCTTGTGATTTCATTCTCTTTTCATTTTGATTCTCTTCTTTCTTTTCTTTTTCTTTTGCTTTTTGTTTTTTTAAATTTTATTGGGAGAGGGTGGAGTTGGGGGCTTACGAGATTTAATCAGGAATTTCCAGCTCTACATGTACCCTCTGAGGTTCACATGCATACTTGGAGAGTGGTAGTGGAAAGAAATGGATGATTTCAATGGGTGAAGCGGCTATCATTCATGTCTTCCAAGAGGGCTAAGAAAAATGAAGTTAGTAGAGCAGCTCGCATCATCAATCTAGCCATGGCAAAGCTATCTATTCCATTGGGATCAAAAAAGAGGGGTGGAAGCGATACTCTTGTGGTGCGGGATCCTGTCTAAGTAGTATCCTAAGAAATCTTAGATAATTACAGGTTCTGATGAAGGTGGGAATCGGGACAAGAAGAGAATTCGTCGATGAAGTAGACTATTGAATTACATAGGTTCTCTAACATGAAAATGAGGGCCTCTTTGGGTTTAGTAGCATTGGCATTGTAGCTCCATGGAAAGTCGTAGCGGCTGTGGATGCTTGGGTTAAAATCCACTCCTACCCTTCTCGAATATGGCATGAAGGTTGCATTATTCCTCTCAAAGGGTGGGGTGTTACAAAAAGCTATCCATGTATCCATGTTTACATAAAAAATGTGCCTCCTCCATGTGGGTTCACATCCATGGACCTTCACAGCCCTGGGCACTTCAAAAACTTTATCTTGCCAAAAATCTACATCCTTGGTCCCTCATAGGGTGGGATTCTACTTTGTCTTCTTGTCTCCTAGCTTGCTTCCAACATTAGTCCCCTCTTTCACCACCTTGACTAGTAGTACTCTACGCAAGTGGGTGGGGAATTGAAAAGTAAAGTCGAAGGGCTCCCTACCACTCTCCCGTTGCTCCCAAATCATAAGTTTAGCATTAAATATTGCTGAAAAGTCATCTTGGCTTGGTGGGATAGGCATAGTGGGCACCACTACTGACTGGGCATTCAATCTTCTCTTTACATGCTCCACCATCTGTTGTCTCTTCCTTTTAAGCTCCGCTTTTCTTTCAACAGAGGTGTCCACCTATTGTTGTTGTTCTTCTGCGCCTGGGGAAGGAATTTGTGGGACAATTTCTTCTTCGTGAGGTCCCGTGTCAAAGCTTGTGCTAGCCTCTTCTCCTTGTTGGTCTTCCTTTTCTGTCCCCCTCAACAAACCCTAGTGCATCAACTTCTTGTGGGGTCAGGCTTGCTTGTTGTAGTAGATAGTTTCATTGCTCCTCAAGGGCAAGGCTCGCACCTACGGGTTGCGCTGACATCTATAGGCCTGCTCTTAGGGCCTTGCATGCAATCCCTAGCTTCTTCTTTATGGAGTCAACGACCTCCCCTTCCTCCATTTGAATGACATCTAGTAGTGTGTTCAAGAAGGTGCATTGCTAGGCTTCAAAACTCACTTGGGCGGCATGTGCCTTGCTCTTTGCTAGCACTTTGTTCTTTTCCACCTGAGCGAGACGACGCCCCAAAACATTGACTCTTATCTCATTATTGTTTGCCTAGTCTTCTGCTCTCTTCTTCATTTCCGCAAAGGCTTTCTCCTTGCCTTTGACTAGTATCATCAACCTTTGCTCTTGATCTTCAATCTCTCTTTCCAGCCTCTGTTCCTCCTGTTGCTCCGAGGTTGCCTCTCTTTTCAAATTCTCTATCTGTTCTCGGTACCTACGTGCCCTTTCCTCTCTTGCCACCTCTAACTCTTCTGGGCTTTATGCAACTTTTCCATCTCCCCTTTCAGATCTTCATAGAGCCCTACAAGCTCATCACTCATTATGGTATCGTAGGCTCACTCGGCTTGAGTCTCTTCATCCAGCCTTGCATGCCAATTGGTTTTTTCTTTGTCCTTGGCTTGCAGTTGCTCCTTCAGCTCACTTATCTCCCTTTGGCACATGGCTACTTGACAAGTTTTCTCTAATTGGGATGCATCCATGGCCTCCTTTTCTGCCTCTAGTTCAGCCACCCACTACTATCTTCTTATCCTCCTTTTCCTTCTCTAGCTCTGAAAGAAGCTCCTTAACGTATTTTTCATAGTCTCTGCAGGTGTGTGGCAACTTTGTCGTGGGAATGGAGGTTGTGGAGGTTTCCACCTTCTACCTCTTGGAATCTTGCCTAGACTCGATTTATGCTCTGCCATCGGTGTTTTAGTTCCTGGTATGGGGGTATCTTCCCCCATTCCTTGGGCCATTTCTTTATTAACAAACTACTGTACCCGAGCCATGAGGTTGCTAGCATGCACTTTGGCTATGGAGCTTAGAGTGGATATAGTTGTTGGGGTCGTGGGCACTAGGAGAGTAGGGATGGGATCGATTGGGGCCTTGCCCTTGCCTTTTTTCACTATGGGTGGCGTGATCTCTAGTGCTTGTGTGCTTGAGCTAGGGTCTTCATCTCTAGTCGGCTCTCATGGCACACAACTCATCCTGTCTACACTGCTCCTCTATAGATATACGTGTTTCTAGAACCATGTCTTCATCTTCCTTCCTTTTAAACTCTTCCTCTTATTCAGTTGCCTTCCCTTTTCTCTCCTCCTCAGATTTTCTTGATTCTTCTTTCAGCCTCTCTGACTCCTCGTTTTCTTTCTTCTTCCTCTCTTCCTCTTTCTTCTTAGACTCTTTTTTAGCTTTTTGTAAGTCTAATTTTTCTTTCTTCCTGCTTTCCTCCTCATCCTTCTCTTGCAAATCCTTCTTCAGGCTTTCGTTGGGCTTCTTGGCATTTATTTTTCTCCTTCCTCATCATCACTCACTGTCCTTTCACTAGAGTGTGGCTACTATTCATTGTGGAGGTGACCTCTCTAGTGTTTCTCCAATTCCTTCTCCTTCACCCTGTCCTTCCCCCAATGCTTCGCTTATTACAGTTGTCAAAACCCCACCGAATCCGATGGTAGAGGCCTTTGAGGATGACACTTTTCTTTTTGCCCTGGTAGTAGGGGACTCTCCTCCTAGCGGTATTCCTCCCTCCTGTAGCTAGTTCTTTTGCTGAAGACTCAATGGTCTTCCACACAAAGCCATTTACATTTACTTCATCAATGGATCTTGCTGCAATGCTCTCCAGCATAGGCATATTGATTCGGCTCATTATTGAGTTGTACCTTTGGCTAGAGAATAGTGTGTGCATCATTTTGGCTTGGAGTTGGATTTCGGGGTTGGGGATGTTTGCCAAGTTGATGCCATCATTTATGTGGACCATCAACTTGTCCATTCCTAACATGGCATACACATCTCTCTTCAGCTGCCTTTCCACCTTATCATTGGCTAGACCCAATGCTTTCTCCACCAACTCTGGAGTCAATTCGATCTCGACTTGGCGGGTTTCTTCTATTTTCTGCACTGTCATGGTGCCATGGCTCCTACCAAAGGTCCGAAGGAACTCCACACACTAGCTGTAGTCCACTCCTTGACCAACTACCTCCATGTACTTTTGCAGATGGCATTGTTCGACAATCTGCTTCACTGCTTGTTGCTCCCTGGCAACATCCTCCAAGTTCAAGATAGGGCCTGGACTTGAACTGGTTAAAGGCCCTTATTTTCACGGAAAGGCCATATTTTGCTTGCTCTTCTTGTGAAAATGGCAACTTGCTGGCTTTCTCTTGGCCTGTCATCATGCTGGGTGCCTGTCATGAATCCGTGTTCACCATTAGTTCTTTTCAAAACAATTATATGCAGAGGAAAAAGATCAGATGCTAATGGAATTGAAATGCTTAATTATAGAATTAAACGTCTCCCTCAAGTAGTCCATACATTCCAAATTTTATGACCCTTTTTCTTAGCCATGAATTGGTTTTGATTTGTTTTCATTTTCTTTTGCATTTTATTCTTATTTCCACCTTACCCCCTTCCCCTGCAGAAATAAGAAGAATTATATCCAAGATGCACAAGTCAATGGAAAAGGTTGATAAACCCGAAAGCCAAATAAAAAAAAATGAAAGGAACAATCAGAGTGGTAAGTGTAGAAGAGCTTCCCAATATATTGTTGAGATATTTTGCAATCACACCTACTTCAGTCCCTTTGTAAGGAGCAATGAGGGCTCATGACCAAAATCCCATACATGCACAGTAGGAGAAAGTGCCACCACTCAATTCCTATAAAGCATTGTACTTGCACTCGTTTTCTAATGCAATGATAGTACTCTTTTCTTTCCAGTAAAGTGTCTATGTCAATGTACACACACAAGCTTGTGTTTATGAGTCCAAGTCTCAATCTTGGAACCTAATTCAGTTGTGTGACAATTTTTCCTTGTCTGGGTCAATGTCTTCATGAGTTTCTTCTTCCTCTTTCAACCTCCATAGCTTTCGCAATGCCATGCTCTAGATCCCGCATATTTTAATACGGTATCAGAGACCAGTTGGGCATGCTTCTCCAGCTCCATTCTACTCTCATCTAGCTTAGCTTTAGCTTAGTCCAGATCAAGTCTAGGAGCTCATCTCCCACTCCTTCTTCTCCAAATTTCGACCTTGTGGCAGCCATAGCCACCCTGCACATATCCTGCTTCAAGCCCTTACAACTCTTCAACCAGAAGAGATCTTGATAAACTTTCTTTTGGATAAGTGTTGTTTTGCTCCTAGAGCTTCTCTGTATCACCTTAGAACTTGACATTGCCCTGTCCACTAATCAACATTGTCATTTTTCTCAGGATCTATCATGTGGCCTCCATAGCCAAGCAATACCTAGGCATCTTGGAGCCTATGGATCTCACACTACAAGACACCATTCATCATGATGTCTTCTCGGGAAATCTTCCTCAACATCAGGCGCATCTCTATGGCACATCATGCTGCAACATTGGCCATCATATGCTTCAGCATTGCTGGAGATTCGCCACGTTGTCAAAATATGTGCCCATGTTGATCGAATGCTTTGATCCATCTCTGTGCAGCACGATTTTAGTTGCCATCATAGGAGAATGATAGCCCATGAAGTAAGCTTCATCCTCATATAAGAAATTTTCAAAATGATCAAGTATAGCTCCCACAATCAGTAAAAAACCAAGGCTGGGTCAAAATCCTAATCTAGGAAGCCATAGCAAAACTTCACCAAGCTCAAAAATCTCATCATTTTCTCTATCCTGCCACTTAGAACAAACCACTACCACTCCAATCTACTATCCCAGTATCAAATCAAGGAGGAGAAGAGCTTGGATTTATTGAGAGAAGATCAACGACCCCGAACTAAGAAGATTTGAGTTCCCGGATATAGTCTTTACATAGTGTGTTTTCACATTGTCATTACTTGTGTCTCTTGACACACTATAATCTGCTCTTTCACTGATAAAATCTAAGAATTATGGAGTTATTTTCTATTGCTCTAGCCATTTAACATGGGCAAAGACTCTCCAACTTCTCGCTTCAAAGGATTCGGATTTCATACCTGGCAGACCCACATCAAACTCATCCTGATGAAGAAGGGCCTCTGGGCCATTACTACTGGAAAAGAAAAGAAGCCTCGTGATGTGGACCTTGCAATCACTTGGAAAAAGAATGATGATAAGGCTCATGCCATTATGAAATTGGAGCTAGACGATAGCTATATCCACCATGTGGATAATTGTGACACTTTACAGGATACATGGAAGAGATTTGACACCTTGTTTAGTGCATAATCTAAATCATCAAAGTATGGTCTCCTGATTGAGTTTTCTAGGCTTGAAATGAAGTCCAGAACATCACTTGCCACACATTTGAATTACATGGAAGGACTTCTAACCCAACTTGCAGGAATCAACATTAAAATGGAAGAAGATGTTTGCATCAGCGCTCTACTTAAAAGTTTACCTCCTGAATATAATAATATATCAACAACTCTAATCAATATGCCAAACCCTGAACTTGTTGATATCCAGGCATCACTGTTAGAGGAGGAAAAGAAGCTAAAAACTAAGGAAGAACCAAGCATCTCTAGAGATGAACATGCATTATATGCTGGCAACAGGTACAAAGGCAAGAGGGATCAACTCTTTTGTGACTTCTACAAAAGGACCGAACACATTGAGAAGTTCTACCAAGCCAAAAAGAGGTCTCAAAAGGCCTATCTAGTTGCAGTCAAAGAAGAAGAATAAAACGGACCAAAGAAAGAAGAAGAAGAAGTAGACTGTTCAGATTCAAAGAGGCAGATAGATGACAGACAGAGTGAAGCAACACGCTTCCTCTCTCACACTCTATTATTTATACCACACTCAATAGTGAAAGATACAACCTACGATCATAAGACCATTCACACCAAAGGCACCGACTTATTTAATGTATCTAACTACTATGGCTAGACTAGCTGTGTCCAGCTCATGTCGGTCAACACACACTAAATGAGCTTGATATTCTAACACTCCCCCTCAAGCTCAAGACAGCATATGTACTCCAAGTAGCTGTCTAAAACCACATAACTTATCTTTACCCAGAGACTTGGTAAAGATATCTGCTACCTGCTCATCAGTCCTCACATGCATAAGATCAACCTTTCCTACAAGGACCATCTCACGAATAAAGTGGTAGTGTACCTCTATGGGTTTTGTCCTAGCATGGTAAACTGGATTCATGGCCAGGAGTACACTACTCAGATTATCACATAACAGTTTCACTGGAGCATCAACCTGAATATCCAAGTCAGCCATAAGCTTGAGCAGCCAAGCAATCTCACATGCTGCCAATGCAGCCCCCCTGTACTCTGCCTCAGTACTAGATAAAGCAACCGTAGGCTGCTTCTTGCTGCTCCAACTGATCATGCCGCTACCAAAGCCAAAGGCATAGCCACTCGTAGATCGTCTGTCAGTTGAGCATCCTGCCCAATCTGCATCTGTGTATCCAATCAGTATCAAGGGCTTATCTCTGACATAGAACAGCCCATAGTCTACAGTGGACTTAACATACCTCATGATGCGTCTAACTGCATCCAAGTGCGGCTTTCTCGGCTTTTGCATAAACTGGCTTATAAGCCCTACTGCATAGCTCAAGTCAGGCCTAGTGATGGTCAAGTAAATCAGACTGCCGACCATCTGCCTGTACATAGTCACATCTTCTACTTCAGCCCCAGTGTTCATGTCTAGCTTTACATTCTGGTCCAGAGGTGTATCCAGTGGTTTGCATTCAGCCATGCCATACTTCTTAAGCATTTCCATGGCATAGTGCTTCTGCATCAGCCATAATCCATTTTCAGCTGGTACGACCTCAATACCCAAGAAATACTTCAGATCTCCCAGATCTTTCATGTCAAATTCAGATTTCAGCATCTTCATAGCATGCTGAATTCCCATGTCATCATTTCCAGTGATTATCAAGTCATCAACATATATGACCAGCACTACCAAGCCACTGTCAGTCTTCTTTGTAAACAGGCTTTGATCAGCCCTGCCAACAACAAATCCAAGACTCTGCAAGTAACTGCTGATCCTAGCATGCCAGGCTCTCGGAGCCTGCTTCAGCCCATACAGTGCCTTTTTCAGCCTGCACACATAATGCTGAAAATCAGGGTGCTCATACCCTTCCGGCTGAACCATGTATACATCCTCTGTTAAATCACCATTGAGGAATGCATTCTTAACATCCATCTGATGCAATTTCCAGCCTTTTGCAGCAGCCAAGGCAATAACAGTTCGTATGGTTGCCATTTTTGCAACCGGGCTGAATGTTTCATCATAATCCAAGCCATACTGCTGAGCATATCCTTTAGCGACCAGCCTAGCTTTGTACCTTTCTACACTGCCATCAGACTTACATTTGATTTTATACACCCATTTGCAGCCAACAGGCTTTTTCCCTTCAGGCAGTGGTACCAAATCCCAAGTCTGATTTTCAGCCAAGGCTTTTATCTCTTCGTCCATAGCCACGCACCAGTTTTCATCCTTTGCAGCTTCAGCATAAGTACCTGGTTCTTTGATCTCCATCACTTTTGTCATGTATGCATAATGCTTTGCAGAATAACCAGAGTACGTCAACCTGTCAACAGGGTATCTGACCCTCTGCGATCGTCTAGGCTGTGGTGCACTACTCGATTCACCTCTCTCATGAGGCGGAATGTACCTGTTCTGCCTCGTGCCAGGCGTATAGACAGTCGGAATACCAAGTTCGCTGTCTAAAGTATCACTAGACTCATAGCCCGAAGTCATTCTGCCAGGTGTCATCATACCATCCTCACTAACTTTCTCTTTTCCTTTGCTGTCCAAGACATCATGTCTCCCCCTCACTGACATACCCGTGTCAGTGGACGGTGAGCTCCTCAATCTCCCTGTCCATGGGGATATTGTCTGACTGATAGGGCCTGTCATAGCAGTGCTCTGCTGCATATCAATTGTAGAGACATGAGTGGAAGACAGATCGGATAGCACTGCAACTGGTGAGACATACCAAGAGCCCAGCTCATCAAAGATGACATCCCTGCTTACCAAAGTCTCCCTGGTAGAGGGATCATAACATTTGTATGCCTTCTTCTCCTGCGAGTATCCAATGAACACACTCTTATGCGCTTTGGGATCCAGCTTTTTCCTCTTCTCATCTGGAATGTGCACATAAGCAAGACAGCCAAAGACCTTCATGTGTCTTACATCCGGCTTATAGCCGTAGAGCCTCTCAAACGGTGTCATGTCATGAATGCCTGCAGTGGGAGTCCTGTTCAGAATATATGCGGCTGTCACAACAGCCTCTGCCCAATAGTAAAGCGGCATATGCTTCTCATTCATCATGGCCCTGGCAGCTTCCATTAGAACCCTGTTCTTCCTTTCAGCTACTCCGTTTTGCTGCGGAGTATAGCTGCAGGTTAGCTGCCTACGAATGCCATTTTCAGCCAAAAAATCAGCAAATTCATTTGAGACATACTCCCCACCGCTATCAGATCTCAAGCAAGAGATGTAACACTCAAATTCCTTCTCAACCTGTGCCTTAAATTTCTGAAAAACAGCAAAGACCTCATCTTTTGTTTTCAATATGTAAAGCCAGGTATATCGACTGTAGTCATCAATGAAGGATACATAGTATCTGGAACCCCCCATAGATGCATTATGAGCTGGTCCCCAAACATCAGAGTGCACTAACTGCAGTGGTCGTGTACTCTGTCTTACATGCCTGACAAACGGCAATCGTGACTGCTTACCAAACTGGCAAGCCTCGCAGACATGACCAATATCTGAATATTGGAATCTAGGTAGCCCTGTTACCAGCTGCTTCTTCTGCATGGTCTGCAGCCTCTGCAAATTGACATGCCCCACTCTCTTGTGCCAAATCTCTAAGTCCCTGATAGTGCCACTACCCTGAGCAAACATAGCGGAATTCAGCTCTGGCAGTGTAGCATCAAGAGTGAACATTCTTCCATTTCTGTGGCCTTTCGCGATCAACTTGCATCCATTGCCAAACTCTTCAATAAAGCAGCCATGCTTATTGAAGCGAACCTGCAAGTTCTGCTCTGTCATTTGACCCACAGACAATAGGTTCTTCGTAATCGAAGAAACATGCAAAACATCATGAAGATTCTTCTTCCTGCCATCATGTACAACCAGAGGCACTTTGCCTTTATGCTCAATGCTATGTTGCGCGTCATCACCTGTGCATACATAGCCATGCTTTTCAGCCACCATATCCGTGAACCAATCACCATGAGGGGTCATGTGATTCGACACCCCCGAGTCAATGTACCACACTACATCATCAGATGATTTTTGAGCAGCCTTATCTTTGACATATTGCATGGCAAACAGTCTATCACCAGAGTCATCTGCCTGACTGGACGTAGCATAATGTCCATGCTGCTTGCCCTTCTGATTTCCCTGCTTCTTCCAGCAATCCTTTGCAATATGCCCATACTTTCCGCAGTAGTGACAATCCTTGTCCTTATTTGGATTGTCTGACTGACGCTGCTGCTGCCATGAGCCTCTGCCACGGGAGTTCGATCTCCCCCTACCTCGAAAGCTGCCACTACCTCTTGCATTTGATGACTGCTGATTGCTATTACTATAGGATGCATTCTGCTGGCCTCCTCTGCCAGATCCATAGCCTCTACCATGGCTACCACGACCACGCTGATTCGAATAAAAAACTGCATCCTTATTCTTAGAGCTGCTTGACCCTGTAGCTAAGCCAAGCTTCACCTCTTCATGAATCAATAATGCAACCAGCTCATTAAAATCAGGCATCTCAGCCCGCACAGATACTGAAGTGTCAAAAGACTTATACTCCGGACCCAAGCCATTTAAGGTCACTGCAACCATATCCTCATCTTCTACCTGTGAGCCAACAGATGCGAGCTGATCTGCTAAGGTTTTAATCTCCGTGACATAGTCCTGTATGGATCTGTTCTTCCTCTCTATGTTGTTGAATTTTTGCTTCAGTTGTATCTTCCTGGCACTTGTAGTTGTGCCATAGTACCTGACCAATATGTTCCATGCATCTGCTGGGGATTTACAGTTCATGATCTGCATCACCATAGCATCCGATATACATAATGACAGCCAATGTAAAACTCTGCGAGCTCTTTCCGTCCAAGCTCGATGTGCTCGTCTTTGATCAGCTGTAGGATTCCTATCTGGAACTTCAGGTTCAGCCTCAACACCTGTCACTAAGTCCCAGTATCCTTTGCTTATCAGAAAGTTCTCCATGCGGAACTTCCATATTGCATAGTTGTTGCTATCAAGCTTTTCTCCCACAATCTGGGTTACATTATCAGTTCTATCAGCATTTGCCATGTTGCAGGCCTTGCCTGACTACCTGCAAACCAAGATTTTCTTAACAGTTCAACTTCAGCCCGAAACTGTTTATGACAGTTTTCTGCAATTAATTGCAGTAAAAAAACCAGAGTATTTCAGCCCACTGACACCCCAAAACAACCCACAAACAAGTGGTCTCAACTGTAGATATAACTGTCAATACATAAGCTATGTGTTTGCTTCAGCTTAAGCTTATGTAACCTCACTGCGAGGGTACATACATGCAGTCTGAAAACTGTAAACTGTGAGTAACCAGCAGCAATTTCAAGTCCAAAACTGAGTGTGTCAACAAATTCAGTTTCAGGTTGTAGTCAACCAGAATTCAGCATACCAAGCTCCAAGCAGCTCCAAAATTGTAATTAGCCAGGACAGTGTAACTGCATTTACTTCAGCTTCAAAATTCAGTTTTCAATGATGCTCATTGCTTGCTTCAATTCTCCATGCATTAGCATGTATAGGCCAGTTCATATAGATGATGGAACCCCCAAGATGACCTGTATTGCTTCAGTAATGCACAATACTTGTCATTGACTGTGTATGACAGTTTTCAGCTTGTCATTGATTTTCAGATCTGAGTATTCTGTCATTGGTTGTGTATGACAGTTTTCAGCCTATCATTGATTTTCAGATCTGAGTATTCTGTCATTGACTGTGTATGACAGTTTTCAGATTTTCAGATCTGAGTATTCTGTCATTGACTGTGTATGACAGTTTTCAGATTTTCAGATCTGAGTATTCTGTCATTGACTATGTATGACAGTTTTCAGATTTTCAGATCTGAGTATTCTGTCATTGACTGTGTATGACAGTTTTCAGATTTTCAGATCTGAGTATTCTGAGCAAGAGATCTCAGCTCCAAGACATTTGATCCAATGTATACATGCTTTGACACATTCTTGTGCTCCAAAGATGCTTTCTGAGTGTAGTATAAGGCTCCTGTGTGTCAGTAATGACTGAATGCATGCTGTCCATTCATGTTTATAGCAGTTCAGAAATGATTACAGGTCTGTGTCTGTCACTCTAGCTCATAACAGAGCTCCCACACAAGCATTTACTCCTTGCACACTTCAAATACCTTCAATAGTGAGCATACATGCTCTATGAACCTTGTCCAGGTGCCCCACTGAAGATTGACAGGTTGCTATTCGCTCAGATCAGCAAGCGCAGATTTTCAGATACAGGTTGCTATCCATTCAGATCAGCAGGCGCAGATTTTTAGATACAGGTTGCTGTCCATTCAGGAGGCAGTCCACGATTTTCAGACACAGGTTGCAGTCCACGATTTCAGGACACAGATTTCAGGAGGCAGTCCACGATTTTCAAACACAGGTTTCAGGAGGCAGTCCACGATTTTTCCTGATTCCTTACTTCCATCTCCTTTGCACTGCAAGTTGTCATGCCCATTCTCCCACAGCCTCATGGATGAAGCTCTGATACCATGTTCAGATTCAAAGAGGCAAATAGATGACAGACAGAGTGAAGCAACACGCTTCCTCTCTCACACTCTATTATTTATACCACACTCAATAGTGAAAGATACAACCTACGGTCATAAGACCATTCACACCAAAGGCACCGACTTATTTAATGTATCTAACTACTATGGCTAGACTAGCTGTGTCCAGCTCATGTCGGTCAACACACACTAAATGAGCTTGATATTCTAACATAGACCACCACGAGAAAGACAAACCTCATCAGTCCTTCTATTCAGATAGACTTTTTTAGCTTTGTATTTCCTAGCCCTAATGCTTCAGACATAAACTTGTAAACTCCTCAGTTAGCCTTCTACTACAGCCTCTGTACACTTTGTGAGGCCCCTGCTACAGCCTCTAGATGACCACCATGTTTGTGGTATCCATACTTAGCCTTTTTTGCGATAGCCTCTGGTGTTTTGCCTTGTTTATGGTGTGCCAACACTTTACAAGTGTTGCTCTCACTAAAGCCTCTACACACTTTGTTCTTCTGATTGTGATTGAGGAGGGGTGTTGAGATATTTTACAATCATACCTACTTCAATCCCTTTGTAAGGAGCAGTGAGGGCTCAGGACAAGAACCCCATATGCACAATTAAAAAAAAGGGCTACCACTAAATTCCTAAAAAGCATTGTACTTGCACTCTTTTTCTAATGCAATGATAGTACTCTTTTCTTTTCAGTGAAGTGTCTATGTAACTATACACACATAATATTTGAAACAAGTATTTACGAGGCACCTATCAAGGTAAATTGTTATATAACTATATATGGTTTAGGATCATTTCCTTTTATATTAGAGAGGTACTATCTTAGAAATACATGAGTGATATAAGACTTGATAACAATATACGAAAAATGTAGAGTGCTAAGAATATTTTAAATGACAATAAGAAAGAAATTCACTCAAGATGATATAGAAGAGAAAAGGGATTTGTAAAGTTCAAGAGAAGAAGAAAAAGAAGATCAAAGCTCTGAGATCAAGAAGCCCGATGTTTTTAGATATGCTCAATGTCGCACCCTTGTAAGGTGCCACCAAAGGTCCATGGTGCTCTAAGATGTAACATCCCCATTATGAGGGGAAGCCATGTGTGAGCATAGACATTTGTTGGGTCTTGACTTGTATATCAGATGAGGTATATATGATTAGATGGAAAAAAGGTGACATTTGTGGATCTAGCCTTTGGGTTAGATACAGTAGTTATGATGGTAGCAACTGGAGGCACAATCCATCGAGTTGCCAGGTAGGTGTGGGAGTTATCAGGGACCCCTATTTTGGGATCTAGGGACCGCCAAAGTGGTCCTTCGCTAGGGGGAATCTTAGGGGGGTCAACAAGCCCCTTGACAAGGATCGGAGAGTAGCACCCTTGGCCCCTTGGCCCAACCTTAAAGAAAATATTTCTTGGAATATTCCCTAGCCGACTAATGAAGGTTCATAATATGGTTGGACATGCCGACTAGATTACAAGCAAAGCCCCTCAAAATCCATCACCAATCTATCTTTCACCCAATCAGAGTTCTTCCAGCTATCCTTAAGGCCTTTGTCTATCATTTTTTTGGATCACCATCTAAGCCTCACAGTGAAAGCACAAGGATGACTAAATCTATCTTTGTATCAATTGGTTTGAAATTAAAGTACTTTTTTTATTCTCATAGTTGTTGTATGGTCTCTACTCCTTGCTAAGATTTTGTTTATTACGTTGTGTAGTTTCTACATGGTAGGGGGCTCTAAGGAGTAAAGAGTTCTTGAGAGGCAAGGGCTTCAATATGAAAGATAAGAAATTTCATTTGCTACATCAGGTAGTGGTGCTGGCACATCAAGTGGTAGTGGTATTGTATCGATAATTCAAACACTTAGGATTGGTCCACCAGCCTTCAATGAAGGCAAGTTAGATGGTAGAAACTACACTTTGTGAAAGTTTAAAATTACAACTATCATTGATTCTTATAAGCTTCTTAAGATAATGATGAGGGCATACCCAACACCCCAACCCATCCCTGGCCCATCAAATTTGAGTATCATGATTCCTCCAAATATAGATGCATTGTGTGACTTAGTTACACAATATTCTAACTTTATTTTGACCTTGATTCAGCATACAACCAAGGCATCAAAAGCTTGAAACATACTGAGGAGAAAATAGAAAACGCAAAATCAAGCATAGATTTAAAACTTGGAGACTCGACTAGTAGTAGAGAAGTTTGCTAAAGGAGAGATAGATGAAGCATTCATCATTGTGATCAAGAATTTATGTGACTAGATGGTTGATGTTAGGATATAAAAGACTAGTGAGGAGCTAGATTAGAGATGTCTTCAAATTTTCCCACTAAAGTTTAATCGACAAATAACTACCCTAAACACTCAAGTGCGATTCCAAGCTTTGATGTTTAAGGAGTTTTGTACACTACAAATGGAGGAGGAGTTGCAGGTAAAAGCTCACGAGAAGATAGCAATAGTGGAGATGCTGCATTATCTACAAATGAAAGGCAAAGGTGATTTCTCTACGAATGGTGACAAAAAGAAGAAGGGTGGAAAGAAAAAGGTGTTGCATTTTCTATGAACATGAAAGGAAAAGATTATTTCTCTACGAATGGTGACAAAAAGAAGAAGTGTGGAAAAAAAAAAGTTTCAAGAAGAGTGCTTCTACTACAAGAAGTAAGGATATGCGATTGTAGATTGCGTGTTAATAAGGCAGATGAAAAGAATAGCACCCTGAAGAGTAAAGGAAAGGAGAGAAGTCAATATGGCTGACAAGAGTTGGATTTATTCATGGCAAGCATTGAGAAAGTTTGTTCCTTTAGTGCAAGAAATACCTACCATTGACTCATGGGTATTGGATAGTTGTGTCTCTTGTTGCATGACCAATAAGAAAGGTCTGATAGTTCTATAATGCCTTTGCAAGAATCCATTACTATGACTCTTGGAAATAATGCAAAATGTCCTACTAAGGATACAGGTACTTTTTTCTTTATTTTTCAAATGGTGATTTAAAAAATCCTTCATTGGCCATGAGGTGAGGTTCATTAAGACAAGTGTAAAAATCATTTACAGTTCTAGCAAAGCTATTGGCAAAGAAGAAATAAGGAACAACATGTATTAGCTCAGTGCTCTTACAGCCAGTGTTGGTGTGGGTGCAAGTAAGCCTCGGTATGAAAGATTTGGTCACATTGATTTTGCAGTGTTAAAAGAGATGCTTAAGCAATGTATGATTGCTCACCTACTTGCACTAGCTGAAATAAAGGACAAGAAAGCAAGATTATAGTGAGGGATCCTCTAGAGTTAGTGCATGCTGACTTGTATGGTAAAAGGCCTACACATGCATAATTTGGGAGGATCCTCTTGTTTTATGTTGATTGTTGACGACAATAGTAAGAAGATGTGGGTGTAAATCCTTCGTGATAAGGCTCAAGATTTTGGTAAGTTTAAAGGATGTCTAAAACTTGTTGAGAATGAAATAGGGCAAAGTGTGAAGAAGTTTAAAATAGATGGTGGTGCTAAGCTCAAATCAAAGGAGCTTGAAGTCTTGATCACGTATTAAACACGTTCAAATCCAGTATCACTATGTGCGTGACTTGATCGAGGATGGGATAGTAGAGGTCATCTACTATCCAAGGAAGGATAATGGAGCATATATCTTCATCAAAGCTCTTATACAAAGGATCTGCTTCGAGTTTATCTTTAGAGACTCACCATTAGGCTGACGATGTAGTTCAAGGACATTGAGGGGGGATATTAGATATCCTCAATGGCTAACCTTCGTAAGGTGCCACATCAATGGTCCATGATAGTCTAAGTTGTAAGGCCCTCATTATAGGGAGAAGCCATGTGTGAGCATGAATATTGGTTGGGTCTGGACTTGTATTTTAGATAAGGTCAATGTGGTTGGATGGCAAAAAGGTGACCTTTGTGGATCTAGCCTTTGGGTTTGATAGAGTACTTATGCTAGTAGCAACTAGAGTCATAATGTATTGAGTTGTGGGGTGTGGAACTTATCAAGACCCTTATTTTGGAGTGTCAAGGTAGTGCCCCTAGTCCGCGGCCGTCGACAGTCCAGGGAATATTCCCTCACTAACTAGGGGAGGTTCATAATATAGTTAGAGAGGCTGATCAGACTATTCTCTCAAGCTTTAAAAGGAAGATCCTTCCAAAGCTATCATCAATCTATCTTTCAACTAGTTCGAGTTCTTCCAGCTATCCTTAAGCTCTTCGCCTATTATGTATATAGATCACCATCTATGCTTCAAAGTAGAAGCACATGGGTGGATACAACCATCTTCGTATTAGTTTGTTTGAACTTAAAGCAGTTTTTATTCTCCTTATAGTTGTTATGTGTTCTCTACTCATTGCTCAAACTCTGCCCGTTGTGCCATGTAATTTCTACATATGTTTCACCCCTTGCTGTAGAAATAAAATTGAAGTATGAAATCAAAGGATGAGGAAGTGGGTAAAGTTGAGGTCTCTCTAATGATATAAAGAAGAGGGATAAATGTAATTGAGAAATAGAAGATGATAATAAAAGTATGGAAGGTGATTAGCTTGGCAAAGTTGAGCTCTCTCTAATGATAGAGAGAAGAGGGATAAGCGTAATTAAGAAATCAATGAAAACGTATGTTGAAAGAGATAGGAAATTAGATTCCAATAGAAGATAAAAGAGGTCTTCTGCTTTTATTTAAGAGATGAGAAAGAAATCTCCAAACTTTTAAAGTAAGAGATGAAAAAGAAAAGCAAGAGATTAAATTATATGGAAATCTGAGAAGAAGAGAGTCAATCGGAAGAGAATATAAATCCTTTTATCATAGTGGACTCACTATAAAGTTGGAAAAAGAAAGCTTAGAATGTAAGCAAGAGAGAATCGTTTTAAAAAAACTCTTCAGTCAATAGTTCTTAGTACATGTATAAAGTTAATGTTAGTGCTACTCAGGTAAGTTTCATAACCTTCTTTTTGGGATTTGGACTTAAGGAACATCGAGGTCTCTTGGTAAGAAAATTTATGAATGTTTATAGTTTACTTAGTTATTTAAAAATACCTTTGATGTTCTTAAATATTTACATAATTATTGGATTTAATAATTAAACCTTGGGTGAGCATGTGGAAAGTGGCAAGCCCAATCTTAATTACTAACTCTTATGGATGGGTGGACACACTCAATCAAGTAACTTCTCAATCAAAGAAATTTTAGGAAGAATCATAGGAGCATAATCACCTTTAGTAGGATAGAACCCATGCTAATACTATCTTAGGGGAGTGAGCTGAAATAATGCTAGGTTAATGGACGCAACTACCCCTCTCTAGAATTAAGTAATTTTTGGCTACTTGCATATTTCATTGGTTGCAAAGTGACAAATCTTAGATGGGTATTTAGAATACTATGAGGATGACTCTCTAGGCTTTCTTTATAGACCATGTTTTCGCTAAGATTGTTCTTCAACATAGTTGCAAACCTTTCAAGTAAGTTGCATGTTTCTCCTAAGGAGATTCCCTTGGATTCTCTAAAAAAACTTAAGAGAATGACTCATTTTTAAAAATTGGGTAAAAAATAACATATAAGTTTCTAATAATTTTAATTTTGTGCATTTCAAAATAAAAACTACTATGACACAAGGATGTTGATTTATAAACTAGATCATTTTTAAAGGATTTTTTTTCTAGGCAAGGTAGTATCTTAATATCATAAAGTTTATATAGCATAAATTTATATTTTTTCTAGAAATTAATAATAAATTAGGCATGATACATTATAATTATCTCAAAACCTAAAAAATTAATTAGCAAAATTTTGATACTTAATTGACAAGAAATTTATTCATATATATCAATCTTGTATGAAAAAATGTGAAAATAACAATTTTCAAATGCTAATATGGGTTAATAACTTCATATGCAAGAAGAGGTGTCCAACTTCTCATGGCTACTCAATAAATCTAACAATTTGCATTGTCCAAGAATGCATAATTTGATGTCAAAGAGCTAGATGGAGACTCTTGAGTTTTACATGTCTGTGGATGCTCTTTAGGTTTTCATTTTATACATGAGGACTTTGATGGAGACTCTTGAGTTTTACATGTCAGTGGATCCTCTTTAGGTTTTCATTTTATACATGAGGACTTTGAAGATAGAGCATGTTTTTGTTCAACACCTAAGGGTCCCTAGCTCCTTCATTATTATTTTGCCTCAATGCTTGTGCAGTCTTACTTTGTTCAGTAGAAGCATCACATGGGAAAAATGCTATCTTGCTTGGGGTTTGATACGTTAATGTGTTACCCAATTTGCTACCACTATCTCTCTTGCCACCAATTTCAATTTTGGTACTCTTCTTTGTCATGGTAGAGAGGGGAGGAGAATCAAATGGACCGGAGATATCCTATTTAAGAGTATACTCCCATGTTCTCTTTGACTTCTTGCTACTTTCTTCTTGACTCCTCTCTGTGACAAAAATGATTTAAAATTAGTGCAATAATTGCTCAATGTCTCTATTGTCCTTTGTCCATGGATGTGTTAGATGGGTACCTCACCTCTTTTGTAAGAAAATTTTTGAGAGATAGAGTTCTTGTGGTGGTCCTCTTTTCTAAGGCTTTCTAAAATGATCGTATTTTTTTACAATGTCAAGTAAGCTTCAACATATCCTTAAAATATTCCATCTTACAAAAGGTCTCAACCTTTATTTTCTAAGGAGGCATCTTTCTTTCCCTCTTGAATGATGCACATATAAGTTCCCTACCATGTAATCAATTCAAATGTCTTCAAATGAGGTAAAATTTAGAGGCTATGTGCTAGATTCATCTTAACACCCAACGTTGAAGGTTTCACAAGTAAAAATCCATATATGCTCTCTATCCATAGTGATAAGGCCCTTTGCAACCATAAGATGATTGTCTTTTTTAGAGTTTTTTTTTTTGAAACCATTGGATGCTTTTCATGTAAGTGATACCAAGGGCAATGGAATGTCAGTCAGGCCCACATTTTCTTAAAAATGCCTCCCCGTCCAAAAATAGATTACCCATATACATATTGTCATCGTAGTTGCCCATGTTACTCTCAACATGCAGCTCGATCAGCGTTCCTATTGTCAGAGGTGAGAGTGCATGACCCCTGAGTTTTATAATTATAGAGGGGGTGAGACTCAGACTTAACTCCTCTACATAGCTTGTTCAAATCAACTAAAAGTTGCAGCCATTGAGATTAAGCTGTGCTATCAGCTTTGCAACTAATTGGTTACAATAAAAAAGGCAATCATCCCATGGCACATCCCTCCATATTTTGTCACCTATGGTGCTTCTAGGAGGGACATGTGAAGGGGAGACACTTTTGCACATTCTCCCTTAGGTGAATAGTTATGATTTTTCTACATGAAATCTCACTTGCAACTCAATTTTTCTCATCCTACCAATAATAGAAGAGAATAGTTAGCCATTGAGTTATAAAGGGAGTATTTTACACATTGGTGATTGTGATCATCTCCCTTTTTGTCATCTTTTGGTACCCCCATAAAGGATTCAATATATTTTTATTTAAGAACTCAAGGAAACCTTCAATTGTATGAAGATGATGAGCTTATCGAGTCGAGTGTTTATGGGTAAGGAAGATCCAACGAAGTGGCTTGCACATTGTGAATGGTTTATGTTTATGAGTCACATGGTAACTCATGAAGAGAAGCTTTATGATTTTCGTCTAGTTATGCAGGGAGAAGTGAAGATTTGGTATGAAGCTTTGGATGATGCTGTGAAGCAAGATTGGGATAAACTAACAAGTTCTCTTGTATCACACTTTGCTCATCATGAAACAGCAATACAAGTTGATGAGAAGCTTCAACGTCTTCATCAAAATCCAAGAGAGGATTTCCAAAGTTTTCTACATCGATTTGAAGCTCTTTAGTTGAAGATAGGGAAGAATACTCATATTTAACATGAAAACAACCTCAAGCTTGACAAGTTTAAGGCTTGTCTTCACCAAACAGTTTGTGAAAAGGTGGAATTGGAAAAACCACATGTGCATGCCCAGAGCTCAGACATGAGGTCTACATTGTTGGAAACCTTATTTGCAACTCTCCTATGTCTGTTTGTGTCTTTGTACCAAGCCTAAGTAAAGAAAGCGGTTCTATGTTGCCTAGTCAAACATGGGATCTATATTCTTGGACACCTTCTCTCTGGCTCTCCTGTGTCTGTCTATGCCTTTGTGTTCACCCTATACTACGGGTCTCTATATAAAAGGGCCACCCTTTTTAGCGGGTCAGCCCCTACCCCATTATATGGGCGTCCTCTCCATTAAATGGGTCTATAGATTTGTACATAAGACTCCACTTCAACGCAAAATATCTCATCACTCTTCTCCTCGGACTTGTCTAGCCACTCCTTGATTTTTGAATCGATAACTATGGCATGAGACAAGTAACCTGTGCATCATGGTCATGCATCCTCTTACATCCTTGCTTTGTTGCCTCCTAGCTATTCCTACAAGTGGCATCCATGGCTATGGTACTATACAAGCATCTTTGAGGAGATCTATAGGATGAGAAGCTTTCTATCCACACTTGAGTTTTTTGGGTTGATGCGGAGTTATGAATATATCTACCCATCTAGGTCACTTTTCGAGTGCTCACCCATGGATTCCTCTTCTGTGAGTGTTGACCCACTTAATAGATAGTTGTAGGTGACAATGTAAGGATGAAAGAGGATGCACGCTAGGACAAATTGGTACCTCATCCAGTACCATAGCCATCGATCCCAAAGTCAATGAGTGGCTAGACAAGTTCGAGGAGAAGATTGATTAGATCCTTGTGGAAGCCATGATAAAGACCTTGTAAAAAGTCACACTTTTAAGCCTTAGAATGCATAAAATGATGTGCCCTAGTAGACATATACAATGCAAGGATGAAAGAGGATGCACCACTAGGACAAACTAGTTTCTCATCTAGTACCACAGCCATTGATCCAAAAGTCAATGAGTGGCTAGACAAGTTCAAGAAGATGACTAATTAGAACCTTTGGGACGCCATGATAAAGGCCTTGTAAAATGTCACACTTTTAAGCTTTGTGGATAAAATGATGTGCCCTAGACATATACATAAGGGTTTGGGAAGCACACATCACAATAGGATCATCCTAGCATCAATAAACATCACCTTTGACTACTACTCAACATGCTACTCTTCAACATTGAACAAGGCATAATGCTGCATTTGCTAGGGCCCCCAAGATAATTACAACCATAGCTACACTCAGAATATTATGAAGGATAGATTATGGGTTGTGATCATAGATTACACTTCATCCTTAGAAACAATGAATGGTGGTAGATAAAAGAGTTTTTTTTTTGGCATTCAAGATTAGGGCCTCCCTAGAAATGATTGCTTCTAGATTTTGTATCATCTCAAAGATAAGATAAATCATTTGAGTGAACCAGATAGTTTGAATATACGGATGAACCCCACTGTCTCTAAAAGAATTAGAGTATGAGCAATACCCTTTTACAAGGAAAAGAGCACTCTAGGGTCTTAGGAAAGTGGATCAACATGGAAAACCTCAACTTCTCTTTTTCTATGAAAATGTACTTGTTATATATGGGTTTGTTTCAAGTCTTTGAGTTTTTTTTACCTACTACTTGGGTTTAAAAAGCTAGTTGTCAAGGGCAAAAGTTTAGTTGCAGTTTTCTTTTGTGGTGTAATTGTAATTTGAATGTATAAAGTGCATTTAAGAGGAATGTGAAAGGAGGAAACACACTTTGAAATCCAACTCAGATTGAAAGGAAAGTTTGAAGCATGGTTCGAGATCTTGAGAGAATTTTCCAAATAAGTTCCGAACGAAAGATTGTGAAGCAAGAAACCATGGAAGTGCACCTAACTAAGGGAAGCCAGGATCTTTTGAAAGAGATCGAGGAAGAAACTATCTAAAGGTTTAATCAAAGAAGCGTTTTGCCAAGGAAAGAGCCACAATTGTTCCCTACAATCCTAATGATTGAAATGTGAAACGAAAAAGTTTAACAAAACCCTCAAAAGATTCTTATTGGAGCATCTTTGCAATAATTTGATTTAGAAAAGACCCTAATAATTCTTCTACAGGAAAATCCTTGGCTTGTTTGAGGAAACATTGCAAGGAGCAAGTTGGAATTGTGAGTGGAAAGTTTCAAGACAACTCGACAATAAGAGGTGTCTTTCATGAGCTTCAAGGCATGAGAAATTATTAAAGAGCATAAAAATATATTTTGTCAATACTGAAAGATTGAGATTTCCTTAAATTGGGGAGGGAGCTCCTACTATGTTTAAGATCAAACATTTTATCGATAAACCCCATGGAGACATCAAGATGAAACTTGAGGTTAAGAGCCTTGGCACAATTAAAGAAGTTCTAGCTATATCCATTGAAAAGGAACATAAACATGGAATAGATGAGAAAGAGGGATTATAGCAAAAGCTCCAAAGAAAAAAGACCCATGCTAAGGGCTAGAGAGAAAACCATAGAAGTAGATTGTAGCAATTTCTCGTTGCTAGCTAGATAGGATAGGACTGTCACAAAAAATGGAGAATTTTCTAGAAGCTGAAAGAATGTATAATATGAGTCTTGAAGCTATAAAAGGTAGATCTTGGAGAAGAGGGTTTGATGGTCCTATAAATTTGATTGGTTAAGAAGGAGTGAACAGAGTTGGAAGATAGGATGAAGGAGGCTATTATAGATATGTACCCTCTTCTTATAAATTTTCCAGCAAAAAAAAAAGATTACAGAGTCAAATCTATGAGCCTATGACATCTCAAGGTCCATCAAATAAAGAAAAGTGTAAATGCGAGCTCATGCTCAACCGCCAAGATCCATATACCACTTATTGTTTCAAGCGAACACCTATGGCTATCTCTCACCTAGCCGATCTACCTTTGCTCCTACCGGGGTATAGTGAGCTTACCTCAATGACCGAATGAGTTTCCCCCTCCCTCAAGCACACAGGTAGCTCCATGATTTGAGATGTGAGCTAAAACATCCTCAAGCCTCCACCTCCAAGCTCCATCCTCCATAGCCGCGTGCAAGACAAGAGAAGAGAAGAAGAGAGGAGATGATGGAAAGCTTCACCTCCAATATCCCTGACCCTCACACACTCACTCTCTTACACTCCCTCTATCAAGCACACACAAGCAAGCAAGAAGGAGATGATAAGAAGAGAAGAAGATGAGTCCACTTTGCCACACACCAAAGAATGATCTTCTCTATTCACTTTTTGGCTTTTATACATGCCCTAAATCCCTTGGGCACCGATCCCCTTTTTTACATGACCAGCCATTGTGGCAAGGTTCTATTTTCTCATTCCCTTCTATTTGCCCTATCTCTTTACCTATGCACGTTTACCTTTTATACAATCTGCACAGGTTGGATCCTGGTGCTCTTTCACAAAATTTTAAGGGACGCCTTGCATTTAAAAATTCACCTTTGTCTTTGACTTGATTTTTGAGGCCGCCCTCATGCTTTTGGTTGTTCTTCATCTTGCTTCTTCCTTTGCATCTACATTCTTGACTTATTTTTTATCCGTCTCGAATTGGGGTTAACATTACCTGGTTCCTAGAGGAGTGCTAGTCCCATGGCACTTGCGGGTGTTTATTGATGAGGGCTTGATTCTTTGAAGGGTGGTTCCCAAGTTGATGGTGGCGCCTTATGTGGATTAGCACTGGGTGAGAAGCTTTGGCAAATGGTTGCACTGTTGGAGGCCAGGGGTATGTAGAGTGGATGGCGGGGCTTCTGATATTAGTGATTTGCAATATTCGTCTTTACCTAAAAAGAGATGAAGTGCGCCACCTATGGGGAGGTTCTACCTTACCATGTGGTGAATTTTCTTGTGCTAGTGGAATTGGGAGTTGGGTTGAGCCTAGGTGTTGACCCACACTTGAGGACCTAGTTTGTGTATAAGGGAGATGCGGTGGGTGTAGCTTAGGGTGACAGGTCTAACCATAGGCAAGTGTGACCTTCCTAGGTATGTATTTCCCTTGATGTGTCCTAAGCGTGATGTGTGGGGAATCAAAATAGGGGCTAGGGGGTTAGACATGGAGCTAGCCGACCGAGGCCATCGGACACACATAACTTGAGAACCCCTCGATGTAGTGACTGTAGTCAATGTGGAGTTAATTGCTTTTCTTGTGATTTCATTCTCTTTTCATTTTGATTCTCTTGTTTCTTTTCTTTTTCTTTTGCTTTTTGTTTTTTTAAATTTTTTAGGGAGAGGGTGGAGTTGGGGGCTTACGAGATTTAATCAGGAATTTCTAGCTCTACATGTACCCTTTGAGGTTCACATGCATACTTGGAGAGTGGTATTGGAAAGAAATGGATGATTTCAATGGGTGAAGCGGCTATCATTCATGTCTTCCAAGAGGGCTAAGAAAAATGAAGTTAGTAGAGCAGCTCGCATCATCAATCTAGCCATGGCACAGCTATCTATTCCATTGGGATCAAAAAAGAGGGGTGGAAGCGATGCTCTTGTGGTGCAGGATCCTGTCTAAGTAGTATCCTAAGAAATCTTAGATAATTACAGGTTCTGATGAAGGTGGGAATCGGGATAGGAAGAGAATTCGTCGATGAAGTTGACTATTGAATCACATAGGTCCTCTAACATGAAAATGAGGGCCTCTTTGGGTTTAGTAGCATTGGCATTGTAGCTCCATGGAAAGTCGTAGCGGCTGTGGATGCTTGGGTTAAAATCCACTCCTACCCTTCTCGAATATGGCATGAAGGTTGCATTATTCCTCTCAAAGGGTGGGGTGTTACAAAAAGCTATCCATGTATCCATGTTTACATAAAAAATGTGCCTCCTCCATGTGGGTTCGCATCCATGGACCTTCATAGCCCTGGGCACTTCAAAAACTTTATCTTGCCAAAAATCTACATCCTCGGTCCCTCATAGGGTGGGATTTTGCTTTGTCTTCGAGGTTAGTTTGTCTCCTAGCTTGCTTCCAACATTAGTCCCCTCTTTCACCACCTTGACTGGTAGTACTCTACGCAAGTGGGTGGGGAATTGAAAAGTAAAGTCGAAGGGCTCCCTACCACTCTCCCGTTGCTCCCAAATCATAAGTTTAGCATTAAATATTGCTGAAAAGTCATCTTGGCTTGGTGGGATAGGCATAGTGGGCACCACTACTGACTGGGCATTCAATCTTCTCTTTACATGCTCCACCATCTGTTGTCTCTTCCTTTTAAGCTCCGCTTTTCTTTCAGCAGAGGTGTCCACCTATTGTTGTTGTTCTTCTGCGCCTGGGGAAGGAATTTGTGGGACAATTTCTTCTTCATGAGGTCCCGTGTCAAAGCTTGTGCTAGCCTCTTCTCCTTGTTGGTCTTCCTTTCCTGTCCCCCTCAACAAACCCTAGTGCATCAACTTCTTGTGGGGTCAGGCTTGCTTGTTGTAGTAGATAGTTTCATTGCTCCTCAAGGGCAAGGCTCGCACCTACGGGTTGCGCTGACACCTATAGGCCTGCTCTTAGGGGCTTGCATGCAATCCCTAGCTTCTTCTTTATGGAGTCAACGACCTCCCCTTCCTCCATTTGAATGACATCTAGTAGTGTGTTCAAGAAGGCGCATTGCTAGGTTGGATCCTGGTGCTCTTTCACAAAATTTTAAGGGACGCCTTGCATTTAAAAATTCACCTTTGTTGTTGACTTGATTTTTGAGGCCGCCCTCATGCTTTTGGTTGTTCTTCATCTTGCTTCTTCCTTTGCATCTACATTCTTGACTTATTTTTTATCCGTCTCGAATTGGGATTAACATTACCTGGTTCCTAGAGGAGAGCTAGTCCCATGGCACTTGCGGGTGTTTATTGATGAGGGCTTGATTCTTTGAAGGGTGGTTCCCAAGTTGATGGTGGCGCCTTATGTGGATTAGCACTGGGTGAGAAGCTTTGGCAAATGGTTGCACTGTTGGAGGCCAGGGGTATGTAGAGTGGATGGCGGGGCTTCTGATATTAGTGATTTGCAATATTCGTCTTTACCTAAAAAGAGATTAAGTGCGCCACCTATGGGGAGGTTCTACCTTACCATGTGGTGAATTTTCTTGTGCTAGTGGAATTGGAAGTTGGGTTGAGCCTAGGTGTTGACCCACACTTGAGGACCTAGTTTGTGTATAAGGGAGATGCGGTGGGTGTAGCTTAGGGTGACAGGTCTAACCATAGGCAAGTGTGACCTTCCTAGGTATGTATTTCCCTTGATGTGCCCTAAGCGTGATGTGTGAGGAATCAAAATAAGGGCTAGGGGGTTAGACATGGAGCTAGCCGACCGAGGCCATCGGACACACATAACTTGAGAACCCCTCGATGTAGTGACTGTAGTCAATGTGGAGTTAATTGCTTTTCTTGTGATTTCATTCTCTTTTCATTTTGATTCTCTTCTTTCTTTTTTTTTTTTTTGCTTTTTTTTTTTAAATTTTATTGGGAGAGGGTGGAGTTGGGGGCTTACGAGATTTAATCAGGAATTTCCAGCTCTACATGTACCCTCTGAGGTTCACATGCATACTTGGAGAGTGGTAGTGGAAAGAAATGGATGATTTCAATGGGTGAAGCGGCTATCATTCATGTCTTCCAAGAGGGCTAAAAAAAATGAAGTTAGTAGAGCAGCTCGCATCATCAATCTAGCCATGGCACAGCTATCTATTCCATTGGGATCAAAAAAGAGGGGTGGAAGCGATGCTCTTGTGGTGCAGGATCCTGTCTAAGTAGTATCCTAAGAAATCTTAGATAATTACAGGTTCTGATGAAGGTGGGAATCGGGACAGGAAGAGAATTCGTCGATGAAGCAGACTATTGAATCACATAGGTCCTCTAACATGAAAATGAGGGCCTCTTTGGGTTTAGTAGCATTGGCATTGTAGCTCCATGGAAAGTCGTAGCGGCTGTGGATGCTTGGGTTAAAATCCACTCCTACCCTTCTCGAATATGGCATGAAGGTTGCATTATTCCTCTCAAAGGGTGGGGTGTTACAAAAAGCTATCCATGTATCCATGTTTACATGAAAAATGTGCCTCCTCCATGTGGGTTCGCATCCATGGACCTTCACAGCCCTGGGCACTTCAAAAACTTTAACTTGCCAAAAATCTACATCCTCGGTCCCTCATAGGGTGGGATTCTGCTTTGTCTTCTTGTCTCCTAGCTTGCTTCCAACATTAGTCCCCTCTTTCACCACCTTGACTGGTAGTACTCTACGAAAGTGGGTGGGGAATTGAAAAGTAAAGTCGAAGGGCTCCCTACCACTCTCCCGTTGCTCCCAAATCATAAGTTTAGCATTAAATATTGCTGAAAAGTCATCTTGGCTTGGTGGGATAGGCATAGTGGGCACCACTACTGACTGGGCATTCAATCTTCTCTTTACATGCTCCACCATCTGTTGTCTCTTCCTTTTAAGCTCCGCTTTTCTTTCAACAGAGGTGTCCACCTATTGTTGTTGTTCTTCTGCGCCTGGGGAAGGAATTTGTGGGACAATTTCTTCTTCATGAGGTCCCGTGTCAAAGCTTGTGCTAGCCTCTTCTCCTTGTTGGTCTTCCTTTTCTGTCCCCCTCAACAAACCCTAGTGCATCAACTTCTTGTGGGGTCAGGCTTGCTTGTTGTAGTAGATAGTTTCATTGCTCCTCAAGGGCAAGGCTTGCACCTACGGGTTGCGCTGACATCTATAGGCCTGCTCTTAGGGTCTTGCATGCAATCCCTAGCTTCTTCTTTATGGAGTCAACGACCTCCCCTTCCTCCATTTGAATGACATCTAGTAGTGTGTTCAAGAAGGTGCATTGCTAGGCTTCAAAACTCACTTGGGCGGCATGTGCCTTGCTCTTAGCTAGCACTTTGTTCTTTTCCACCTGAGCGAGACGACGCCCCAAAACTTTGACTCTTATCTCATTATTGTTTGCCTAGTCTTCTGCTCTCTTCTTCATTTCCGCAAAGGCTTTCTCCTTGCCTTTGACTAGTATCATCAACCTTTGCTCTTGATCTTCAATCTCTCTTTCCAGCCTCTGTTCCTCCTGTTGCTCCGAGGTTGCCTCTCTTTTCAAATTCTCTATCTCTTCTCGGTACCTATGTGCCCTTTCCTCTCTTGCCACCTCTAACTCTTCTGGGCTTTATGCAACTTTTCCATCTCCCCTTTCAGATCTTCATAGAGCCCTACAAGCTCATCACTCATTATGGTATCGTAGGCTCACTAGGCTTGAGTCTCTTCATCCAGCCTTGTGTGCCAATTGGTTTTTTCTTTGTCCTTGGCTTGCAGTTTCTCCTTCAGCTCACTTATCTCCCTTTGGCACATGGCTACTTGACAAGTTTTCTCTAATTGGGATGCATCCATGGCCTCCTTTTCTGCCTCTAGTTCAGCCACCCACTACTATCTTCTTATCCTCCTTTTCCTTCTCTAGCTCTGAAAGAAGCTCCTTAACGTATTTTTCATAGTCTCTGCAGGTGTGTGGCAACTTTGTTGTGGGAATGGAGGTTGTGGAGGTTTCCACCTTCTACCTCTTGGAATCTTGCCTAGACTCGGTTTATGCTCTGCCATCGTATTGAGTGTTGAAATGACTTGTTTTTTGGCTGA
This sequence comes from Lygodium microphyllum, assembly GCF_053477565.2. Lineage (NCBI taxonomy): Eukaryota > Viridiplantae > Streptophyta > Polypodiopsida > Schizaeales > Lygodiaceae > Lygodium > Lygodium microphyllum. Next base: position 85,149,469 of record NC_141150.1, on the reverse strand, counting down.
TTTTTGTTGTTTTTGAGAGCTGAATGGTTGATTTTATGAGATGATTGATTGGTTTGGAAGTGGTTTGAGAGTTTTTTGGATGATATTGATTGTGTTTTGGAAGTTCATGATGTTTATTGGTGGTTCTATGATGTTCTGATAGGTTCTGATTGGTTCTGTATACCTTCTGTTTTGCTCTGTTTTGGTCTGTTTTGTTCTTATTGTCTTCTGTAAGGAGGGATGGAGTGTTGATTGATGAAGATTGAGATCTTGTGAAAGCTTATTGAATGGTTTGTGAAAGTTTGGAATGGTTTGAGTATGAGTTATGTGGTTTTGATGACCTTTTGTAACCTTCTGTAGGTCTTCTGTAGAGCTTCTGTCTCTGTTCTGTACTGTAGCTGTTCTGGTACTGTTCTGTGACTGTTCTGTATGCTTCTGTATGTGTTCTGTAGAATGTATGCGTAGCTTGGGAAAGTTTTCTAGCCTTGGAAAGAGGTGAATACAAGTGCAAAAAGAGCTGGAAGAAGTAGCTGCTGAAGACTCAAGTGAAGACTAGAGTGAAGTGACAGTAGTGAGCTATGAAAAGACACTGTAGTGGCTCTGGTGACTCTTCATATCAGACATACCTCTTGGGAGGGGTATCCACGACCTAAGAAGGATTTTTGAGAGTGATTTTGAGAGATTGTAGTGAGGATATGATGTATTATTGATCGAGAGAGAGAGAGAGAGAGAGAGAGAGTCAGAGATAGCCAAATCTACTGAAACAGAGTGATTGTATATGAGAGATTGAGAGAGAAGACTATGAAGATATTGAAGATGAATACTATGTGATGTATTTCCATTCCAAGATGGTGTATTCCTTTGCTTTCTTTGTTTTATTGATGGATTTTATGAAGATATTGAAGAATATGGTTGATTCTATCAAATCCGTGGGAGATCTACATGATGCTGCATGAAGATTTGTTGTGCCTGGTGTTCTTTTCTTCATTGTGATCATATGAAACATAATAAACAAGCTTGTTGGTGTTACAAGATAGATTTTCTTGCAAGATAATTCCCTTTTCCTTGGTGTTCCTCTCGGGGCTCCATGTTTTTGGTGCGCAGCTGGGGAAACTTGCCATCAACAAGCACCAGAAGAGGCTGAAAATGAAGGACATGGCATTGCCAAGAAGAGAAGCATTCAATGGATGTTTGTAAAGTTCCTTCTTCCACTGAAGAGTTGGAATTTCTCATAATCAAAGCCACTTTCCACAAGAAGTTCATCCCACAATGGCGGAAACACATCACCATCATGATGCATGCTCTATGTGGTGGACAGTTTCCTCTTTCTGTTGAAGCAGCAGAAACTTGCATCTTGGTGGCCAACTGTTTGGGAATAAACTAAAGAGAAGAAACAGAGAGAATGACCATCAATGGAAGATTTGGCATTCATTGAGAAGTTTCCAGACAACATCAAGTGGGAGGTTGTGAAGAAGCTTCAGGAGTCTTGGTCTGTAGAGGTTCACAAAGACAAGAAGGAAAAGAGTTGGAATTTGTTCGTGGATGCTCAACAGCAAGATACATGGGATGCTTGGTGCACTGATAATCTTCTGTTTGTTCAATTAGCAACCCACTGGAAGTTGGTAGACAAAGTGTTTTTCACAACATACACTGTTGAAACCATCAGAAGCTGGCATTACTATGATGCTGGCACCACCACAATGCTTAGACGGATGCATTTTGACACCTTCAGAACCGAATACCTTCCTCTGTGCAGTGGCATGAAAGCAAAATTCAGGGACGTTGAAAAGAAAGAAGTAGAAGAAATGTTGGCAAGAGAGTCCTCCAGAGACTGAAGCCTTCTGTTAACCCTCTGTGGAGCACTAACAACATAGTGGAGCCAACCCCCTGATGAATGACGCAATAAAGAGGTAAGCGTTAGAACGAGTCCAGAGGTACGTGAGAAGAGAGAAAGCAAAAATCAAGGCTGAGAACGAGCTCACAGCAGAAGCCGCCTTTGACGCCCTTGCGGAACTCTTTACAAAAGCCCCAATGGCACATCAAGCCCTTCCTCCTCCTGCTGGAGGTCCACTTCCAAGCCAGATCCGTCCTGGAAATATTGATGACAGGCCAGCGAATGTAGTCCCATTGCCAGTTTTTAAGGGAGAGTACAATGAAGACTCTGATCTTCACGTAGCAGAGTCTATGGTAGCATGTGTGGCTAACAATGCCAGAACCCCTGAGCATTGGTTAGCAATATTCCCCGCCACTTTCAAAGGCGCGGCGTTTCAGTGGTATGAGAGACAAGCAGCAGGAACTTTTGGCACATGGGACGACCTGAAGTTGGCCTTCCTCACTAAATTCAGGCGTGAAGGTTTTGAAGAGCGGATAAGAGAGGAATTCATGAACCTAAGTCAGTCCTCTGGAGAAAGAGTAGAAGCTTATGTCTCACGAATGGAATCCATCCTGAAGAGATGGACTAACTATAATCTAGATGATGGCATTCAGAAGGGGGTGTTTCTCAGAGGATTACAACCAGAAGTCCGTAAGTTTGTGGAGCTGCAAAGACCAACCACCCTGCAAGCTGCAACAGAAGGTGCAAGATTGTACGATGAAGTGGAAGCTAGATTAGCGATGAATACAGGAAGAGGAGTCCTACCTCCTTTGATGCCAGGAATGATGTATCCACCAAATGCAGTTCCTGGGACTGTTTCCTATCCCTACCAACAGATGCCCCCGGTATCATAGTACAATGCACCAAATCCACAGTGGCCACAATCCATGCCTCAAATGATGGTTCAACCACAACAACAATGGTCCCAACCAATTTCCTCCATGACAAATCAGCAGCAACAGTGGAACCCTACCAACTGGAGCCAACAGCCAACAGTTCAAACAGGAGCTCTGAATCAGAACCAGAACAGAGACCCCTCTGTACCAGCCCAACCTGTTTTTGCAGTGATTACAGAGACTCCTCAAAACCCTCCTGCCAGTACGTCCGGAGGAGAAAGCTTGAAGGATTACTTATCCAACTCAGTTGCAAACATCAAAAAGGAGTTGATGGATGTAATTACAGAGCAGCTACAGATGCTGAAAGTGAATACCGCTAGCATATCCAACATTGCAGGAGCAGGAAGAGATGTGATGCGGTCAAATACTTGGTGTGGTAAGTGTCATCAAGCAGGCCATTTAGCCACTGAATGCACACGAAAACCAACCATTCCTGGAGCCTTCTGTTCCTACTGTTTGCGGAAGAACCATACAGAGGACATTTGCTCTTTGAAGGAGATGCATGATAGGAGAAGGAAGGAAGAAGACGCAAGATTCAACTTGCTGGAATCCAAAATGACAACACAGGATATTGGACCCAAGCCTAGAGAGTTTGGCCCTAATTTCGGACCTAGAATATTTCCTTCTCAAAGTTACAGAGGAAGACAGTTTGGTGGTGGTCAGAGATCAAAAGTGGAGTGTTATAGATGTGGAGAAAAGGGACATATCTCACCAAACTGTCCAAATCCTCGAAGGTCAGTGGATTACAAGCCCTTATGCAGTCGATGCAAAGGAGAAGGCCACACTGCAAAAGACTGTCCAAGCCCAGCCCCAGTGAAAAACAGTGCTACTGATAGTCCGACCAAGGCCCAAGAGCCTACCTCCAATTTAGTGGAATTGGAAGTTGCTGCCATCACGCGTGCAATGCAGAAGGAACCACCTATCCAGAAAGAAAATAACCCTCCTGCCAGAACAGTGAAGTTCAATCTTCCACTAGAAGAACAGAACTGAACAGAGCCTGACAGTGCCGTACAGAGCCCTACAGTGCCACAGAGAGTTACAGAGACAGTTACAGAGACAAGAGCAGAGGTCCAGGAGACAGAAGAGGAGGAAGTGCCACAAGTGGTAGAAGACGTTCCCATGATGCCTCTGTTGGAAGAAAGAGGGAAAATGAAAATGGGTGTTGCCCCATTCCCTAACCGATTAGAGAAGCCAGTGGATCCTATTAAGGAATACGATCTGGTCAGAGATCTAGATACCTTTAAACCAAACCTCACATTCCGACAATTATTGATGTTGTCTCCCAGTTGTCGAAAAAGGTTCAAAAGTATACTGACAAGAAGACGTGGTTTAAGGATTGCTCCCTCAACACCAACAAAGTCCAACAAGGCTCCAGAGCCTGTCAAAGAAGTGGACGTAGCTAACGTCTTTCTAGATCCGGGTACTCCAGAGACTGGCACGTGGATAGAAGGCTACTTCATTGCAAATGCACTGATTGATGGAGTCTCATCAGTAAACATTATGACGGATGTGACAATGAAGGATATAGGCCTACAAGGTGTGCAACCTACCCAATGGCTCATCAGACTGACGGATCAGAGCAGAATCAAGCCTTTGGGCATTCTCCCATATGTGAAGACTACAGTGGCTGGAAAAGATTATTGGCTAACCTATCTGGTGGTGAAGCCAAATTCTTATGGTACATCCTACCCTCTGTTACTGGGCAGACCATGGCTTTTTGAAGCTCGAGCAAGGACGGATTGGTTCAAAGGAACCTTGACCTTGGGTAGAGGGCCCAATAAAGTGGTGCTGAAACTGTATGGTTCTCAAAAAGGACATGGATCCACCTCCTTGGAATTATCTTCTGATTCCCCTAATGAGGCTACGGATGGAACATCAGCAGACGAAGATGCTGTCAAACAGATCCTTCCCAAGAAAACAGTGACACGTTCCTTAATAGTGGATACTGTAAGCCGACTTCCAAAAGATACAAAGCCATTATCAATGGGTGAATACTTCCTGCATGACCCAGGAATGACTTCTGAAATCACTTCTGACAGTGAGATAGAAGCATGGATGTACTACTCTCCCTATTACATGGCCATAGCAGAAGCAGAGACAAGAGGCAAAAGAGGAAACAGAGAATTTTTTCTTTGTTACAGAGCGCCTACAGAGACAGAAGCAGAGACAGAAGCAGAAGCAGAAGCAGAGACAGAGACAGAAGAGGATGAATATGATATGGACAAAGAAGGTTATGAAAGTGAGCCAGAAGAATCTATCCCACCTGCAGAGGATATATTTGAAGAAGAAGTTTCAGAAGCATCAGAAGTAGACGAGCTCATGCTATGGGACAGAATGACGATGGTACCATTTGGTCTGGTAAATGGATCTTCTTATATGCAAAATTTCTATAAGACGTGGGTTAAGAAGAACAAGCCGTCTTTTAGCAATGGCTCATGCCGCCCTCACCCATCCTTGCCAAAGAAAGATGATGATGATGCACCGTGCCAACAAGCACCAGTCCCACAAACCCAACAGGCATCAGAGGGTCCCTGTTATGTGACGTTCTTGGATGTGTCATCTTCAGAAGAGGAGTCTTCAAACCAAGAGGTAATTAATTTTGAAACCAAACCCGAAACAGCTCTAATCCCATTTCAACATCTCAAGGAGCAACTTAAGTCTCCACCAAAAGAAGAAGTTGGTTCTAGTGGGATATCAGAAGAGGACACCACTCCCTTGAAGGAGTCGGATCTGTATCCAGAAGCAGTCCATGGGACCTTCATCCGTGAAGTAGAAGGTGAAAGGCAGTTAACTTTTGTGGATGCAAAAGGCACTGAACGCCACTTGAAGGTGGGTAGCAGTCTCCCAGAAGAGGAGTTGTCAACCTTGTACAACTTGTTGAAAGAAAATTTGGACGTGTTTGCATGGTCCTATAAAGACCTAAAGGGGATTGATCCCACAATATGTCAACATCCTATTGACTTGGAGCCTGATGCCAAGCCAGTACGGCAACGACAGAGGTGAATGAACCCGAATTATTCCACATTGGTGAAAGCGGAGCTGCTGAAGCTTCTGGAAGCCGAGTTCATCTATCCAGTGGCAAATAGTGAATGGGTTTCACCCATCGTGGTTGTACCCAAGAAGAATGGAAAATTGCGAATATGTGTTGACTTCTGAAAGCTCAATTCTAAAATTAAGAAGGATCACTTTCCTATCCCTTTCACAGACCAACTGTTGGACACAGTGGCAGGACATGAGCTTTATTCCCTTTTGGATGGATTCAACGGATATAACCAAGTGCAGATAGCAGAAGAAGACCAGTCCAAAACAACCTTCACCACAGAATGGGGGACCTATGCTTACCGAGTGATGCCATTTGGGCTCTGCAATGCCCCTGCTACTTTCCAACGAGTCATGATGGCTGCATTTCAAAATCATCTGCACGACTTTATTGAGGTATATTTGGATGACTTCTGTGTCTATAGTTTGATCCGTGAACATTGGGAACACTTGGAACAATGCTTTGACCGATGCCGGGAGTATGGGATTTCCCTCAACCCCGACAAATGCATTTTTGGGGTCTCTTTTGGAGTTCTGTTGGGCCACATTGTCTCTGCACAAGGGATATCAACAGACCCTGCAAAGATCGAAAAGATTGCAGCTCTGACAGTACCCACCAACCTCAAACAGTTGAGGGGATTCTTAGGCCATGTGGGTTACTACAGAAGGTTCATAGCCCATTTTGCAACAAAGGCAACCTCCTTGCACAAGCTTCTGAGGAAAGATGCAGAGTTTACTTGGACGGAAGAATGTGACAAAGCCTTCCACACTCTGAAGCAGTGTCTGATTGAGGCACCCATTCTGCAACCTCCTGATTGGACGAAAGAGTTCCATGTACACACTGATGCATCAATTGAAGGCTTAGGTGCTGTCCTTTTCCAGAAGGGCTCCTCGAAGCTGGATCAACCGATCTATTATGCAAGCCGAAAAGTCACTGATAGGGAACGGAACTATACAGTGACAGAGCTTGAGTGCTTGGCAATGGTGTTTGCCCTAGAGAAGTTTCGCCCCTACCTCCTATCCACCCACTTTAAATTTTATGTGGATCATGAGGCCCTATCCTTCCTGATGAACAAAGCAGATGTGAAAGGACGAATGATGAGATGGCTCCTTTTATTCTAGGAGTTCGACTTTGAGGTGATTACTAAGCCTGGTCGTTCCCATGTTCTGGCTGATCATCTGTCGCGTATCCCACAAACTGCAGATGAGGAGCAAGATGACCCAGACCTCCCTGATGCTTCTCTATTCCTGGTAGAAACTGTAACTCCCTGGTATACAGACATTGCCAATCTGCTGGCAACCCAACAGTATCCTCCTGGTATTTCTAGTCGGGAAAGGAAAAAGCTCATGTTAGAATCAGTCCCCTACACCCTGCTAGGTGGCACACTGTACAAGAAAGGCAAAGATGAAGTGCTCCAAAGATGTGTTGTAGGAGATGAAATTGGGATTGTTCTGAAGGCTTGCCATGACGAGCCATGTGGAGGCCACTTTGCAGGAGAAGCTACAGCCAGAAAGGCTCTGCTAGCAAGATATTGGTGGCCTACAATTTACAAAGATGCCTATGATTACTGTAAAAGATGTGATGCTTGTCAAAGAATGGGGAAACCCACCAAGAAAAGTGCCATGCCACTGCAACCTATCCTTCCTTTGAAGCCTTTTGAGAAGTGGGGAATCGACTTCGTAGGTCCAATCGATCCTCCTACCAGAAGGAAACAGAACCGATACATCCTTGTATGTACGGATTATGTCACAAAGTGGTGTGAAGCTAAATCTCTAAAGCGGGATGATGGTAACAGCGTGGCCCTGTTCATGTACGAGAATATCATCACCCGTTTTGGCAGTCCCTTAGAGCTGGTAAGTGACAGAGGCACTCATTTCCTTAACAAAGTCATGGAAGAGTTGACAGAGTTGTATAAGATCCGCCATCGCAAGTCCACTCCTTATTACCCCAGAGCCAACGGCCAAGTCGAAGTCACCAATCGCATCCTCTGCTCGATTCTGACAAGAATGATTGCCGCACATCGTCGTGATTGGGATGATCGACTTACAGGGCCCTCTGGGAGTACAGAACCTCCCATAAAGCAGCAACAGGACAGACACCTTTCCAGCTGGTGTATGGTACAGAAGCTGTTTTTCCTGTTGAACTGGAATTACCCTCTTTGAGAGTGGCTATCAAAGAGCGTTTGGGGGATGATGATTCACTGCAATGCCATCTCTTGCACTTGGAATGTTTGGACGAAATTCGTAGGATGGCTCTACAGTGCATGGAAGCCACGCAAGCTCGACGCAAGGCTTACCATGATAGCTTCATCAAGCACAAGGAGTTCAAAGAAGGTGATTTGGTCCTAGCCTATGATTCACGATTTGGCAAGTTTCCTGGCAAGCTCCAACAGTGGTGGATGGGCCCCTATAAGGTACTTGCCGTCAACCCTAATGGCTCTGTCCAAGTGCAGACCATAGATGCCTCTGATTATCCCTTTCTGATCAATGGATATCGCCTGAAGAAGTACTTCCCTCCTTGGGGATCTTGAAAATTACGGTCACTTGATCTTTTCCCTCATTGGCGCGGCACTGTATTTCTTAGGATGCTACTTCTGATAGCCATTCTTCAGCCACTCTTGATGTGGTGGACGCAATCCTCTGTCCCCTCAAACCCCCTTCCAGCCTTGATCTTTTATCCTCTATTTTCTACCAGCGACAGTGGCGAGGTTGGTTCTGATACAGGGTCTCTCTATCTTTCCCTTGCTTAATTCGAAGAGAAAAAAAAAGAAGAAAAAAAATATATACATATCGGTCATGGGAGAAAAGGACTTAGGTCCCTGTCATGTCGACCTATTCTTCGAGAAAAGGTGGAAACACCCTCGGGAATAGGGGAAAACAAGAAAAAAAAAAAGAAAGAAAAAAAAACAAACAAAGAAACGAAAAAAAAAAGAAAAAAAAAACAAATCTGTTATGGGAGAAAAGGAAGCAATTCCCTGTCATAGTAGGCCTCGTTCCAAGAAAAGGTGGTAAACACCCTTGGGCGGGAAGCTGGCTATGGAAAAGGTGGCAACACCCAACAGTCCAGAAAGTGGATTCATTGATTAATATCCCTAGGATCCCATTTCGAAGCTACCTCCCTTGGTACGCTATGTCCTGGGTCTCTCTGCAGAGCATCTAACTGTCCTTTACCAGACGACATGTTCCTATCTAACACAATGTTCGATTTGATGGCTACCTCCCTGGTTACGCCTCTTCAACAACTGACGACATGATCTTCATCGACAAACAATCAAGTGATGTGAGCTTTCATCCTAACCGGATGGGGACGTGATAAGGGGTCGCCCTCTGTAACTTTCAACAATGAGTGGGACAGAGGGTGGGCCGAGAGACCAGTCTTTTCCCTTCAAATCAAATGAGAGGTGAGAAGTGTGAATGAAGTGTTGCACGCACGGGATGGGCCTCTCAATGCAAAGGCACGATTTGTTCTTGTGCACTGCACTATAAGGCTCCCTGGCCTTCCTTCTCGCACCGTATGCCGGCACAGGGCGGGATGCACCGTTGCACCATCAAATGTGCACAAGGCATACAACCTTTGCACAAGTGATCGTGAGGATTACCTCAATGGGTTTTAGGAAAAGGCTACTCTCTTGTATCTCTCAACAGAGCGTGAGACATAGGGGGTGGGCTGAGTGTGACTGGAGTTTCTTCAATCAATTACCGAGAGGTGAGATTGAGGGACGTTGCGATACTTGGAGTCAGGTATGTTCCCGTTTCCTTGTGCACCCACGGGATGGGTCTTTGCCATTATCACAAGACACATCACCCTGTTCTGTACACTGCACTGTAAGACTCCCTTGCCTTTCTTCTTGCACCTATGCCAGACGGGTTGGACGCACTAATGTACCATCAACTGTGCACCCTGGCATACTCCCTCTGCACCATTCCCATGTTGATTCCTCAACCGGGTACGAGATATGGGTTTCAATCCTTATTCCTCAAGTGATATTAGTCATGGGGCGAGTGACTGTTCTTTCATTCCATATGAGTGACTGTGAGTTGAGTGCAATATCCCTCATCATCGACGAATTTCCTGCGATTCCTTCAACCAGCTACCTCCCTGGGTACTGCCGCATGGTCCCTTCTATGATGGACGTGTGCCGAGAAGATGCCTTGGTACCTCCAGAAGCCAACAACAACACAGGAAGTGCCATCGACAATTGACCTTGATCCTCAACAAAATGGGCCAAGTTTTTCTAAGCCTACACCTTCTGTTTCCCCGTGATGTTCATGTTTTAAGTGTGGGGAAGTTAGTGGATGGTCTGTGGCGTGATCCTAGGTCCCTGTTGCTCGGTTAACCCTATCCGTTAAGGTCTTAAGTGTGGGGACGCGTCCCTGCGCGTCTACATTGCATACCCTTCTGCATATGCCTTAACCTGCTCATGCATGTATGCCATGACTTGCTGTTACCCTGATGGGGTCCCTTCCCACCCGACCGTTCATTTTCCACCCACCCTTGGGGCTGTTCCCTTGCAGTTTTCCTTCATTCCCTAATTTTGAGGATCTGCCATGTGAATGCATCCTACGTTTACCGAAGTCCACATCCAACCTTGTAGCCCTGTTCCTCTCTTTGAACTGACCATTTTTCCTTTTTACCTACCCTTGTTCCGGTGTATGATTTTCGCGTTATTAATTTTTGAAGCATTTTGCGCAAATTAGCCGGTTTTCCATATGAACGCGCTTTTCTTGCTTCAAAACCATGATCTGACATCATAGCCCTACCAAGCACTTTTCCCCTGACATTTTTCCTTTTTATGCTGTGTCATTTTGATGCACCGTTTGTCCAATATTAATTTTTCGGTTTTTTACAACTTTTTCGTGCGTCTTTTTGATATTTTTCCATGAGAACCTACCCTGTGTGCCTCGGAATTCCAATTTGATTTGACAGCCGTGTCCCCGTGTCTTCCCCCACCTTTTTCCTTTTTCCTCCCCCCTCTTTCGACTTCCGAATTTTTACTTATTAATTTTTCAGTGAGTTTTCAGGTGTATTTTTGGAGTTTTTCGCATGTGAACCCCACCTACTTCCACCGGCACTGCGGTTTAACGTGATAACCCTGTGCCACTCCTTCCTCCGGACATTTTTCCTTCTTACTGCATGTCATTCCGGCAAACGGTTCGTCCGATATTAATTTCCGATCCCATTTTCGGGGTTGTTTTTTGGGTTTTCTCCACGTGAATGCGTCTTATCTTCATCGGAATTATGTTTTGATGTGATAAGATTGTCGGGCACGTCTTTCTGCACAATTTTTCTTTTTTTTGCACCTCATTCCGATGCACGGATCTTCCGATATTAATTTTTAATTGCGTTTTTTGATCCGTTTTTTTTGTGTTTTTTGCACGTGAACGGCCTGTCTTTCTCCCGGAACCCCCGTTGCCTATTTTTCCTGTCATCCCCCTGCAGTCTTGTCCACTTTTTGTTTTTACGCCATTTCGTTTTGACGTCTGGATTGGGAGATATTAATTTTTCTTTATTTTTATGTGTTTTTGCGCGCCCGTCCCGCGCATGAACGCGCCCGTTTTCAATTTTACGCGTCTTAACGCGCCCCGGTCGCATCCACGTGCCTCGTCCCCGCATCCGAGCGCCCTTTCAATCCCGTCACAGCAAATTTTTTTACCCCGCCCCGCGCACGCGCGTGGGACGGGGGTACGCCTCTCTTGCCTGGGCCCCCCGCCCATTTTCTCCCTTGGGCACCCCCTATGGACCCCCCTGCCCCATCCCTTGGGTACCCTAACCCATGGGCCCCTGCCCATACCCTCCCACCCTTTCCACCCCCCCATACCCTTACCTATCCCCCCACCCTTCTCTCTCCCCGACCCTCCCCACCCCAACTACCTTTCCCTCTCCCTCTGCGTGTCCCCCCCTCCCTCCCTCCATCTCCATCTCCCTGCTCCTACCCTTCCCTCCTCCTCCTCTGTTCCATTCTCCTCCCCTCCTTCTTCTCCTCCCTCTCCTCCCCTCCTTCTTCTCCTTCCTCTCCTCCCTTCCTCCTTCTCTCCTCCCTCACGACGCCCTCCTTCCCTTCCCTCTTCCCCTCGTCCTCTTCTGCAGTCGCCGGCGCCCTTCTTTGCCAGCCCTGCAGTCGCCGGCGCCCTCCCCTCGCCACCCTGCAGCCGTCGCCTCTAGGTGCAGGACGACGACGCCCTCCTGTGGCGTCCTGCAGCGCCGCCTCTGTGGACCGCTCCGCCTCTGCTCTAGCCTGCCGCCATCGCCCGACGTCAACCGCCCCACCTTTGCTCCAGCATGCCGTTGCCCGACGTCGATCGCCTGCCCCTGCTCGCCGTGCGAATGCCGTCGCAGCGCCCGTCACAGCTGCCACGTGAGCCCCGCCGCCGCTCCACCGTGTAGCCTGCCGCCGTGACGACATCAACCGCCCGCCTCTGCCACGACCTCTCGCCACGTTGACCTCCTCCCACCCTATCCGCCCTGCCACATGCCCCCAGTTCAAACCCCTTCCCCCCCCCCCCATACAAGCCCCCCTTCCCCCCAAACACACACACCAACCCTCCCACCCCCATTACCCCACCCAAGCCCCCCATCACACACTCCCCACCCACCCCCAACCAGGCCCCCTTTTCCCCCCAGCACACACACTCTCCTCTTCACCCCCACACATGCCCTTGTTCCCACCACTGCACATACACACCCACCCCACCCCCACACTAATCCCCATTCCCCTAGCAACCACATCCACCCCCCATTTCCCTATCTTAGCCCTCATTCCCCCAGAACACACCCCTTCCCCCCCCCCCCCCCCCCCCCAATACAAGTCCCCCCTTCACACCCCCCATTAAGCACACACCTACCTCCTCTAAGCCCCCCTTCCCCCCAAACACACACACCAACCCTCCCACCCCCATTACCCCACCCAAGCCCCCCATCACACACATAACCACACCCCCCACCTAAACCCCCCTTCCCCCCTTGCAACCAAACCCAGCTACCCCATCTCAGTTCTTTCCCCCCACTATTCCACACACACACTCTACCTCCTACAAGCCCTTGTTCCTCCCCACCATTACACCTCCACCTAACCCCCACCCGCGCCCACAAACACACACAACCCCCCTACCCCACTGTAAGCCCCCTGTTCTCCCGGAGCAGCTCACCACACCCAAACCTCCATAAACCCCCGTCCCACCTGCAGCCACCCTCGAGCCGTCGACACACGCGCAGGTGTGTACGCACGAGTGCGTGATCGCGATTGCTTGTGCGATTTCGTGTGCGGGATCGTGTGCGGAAGATCATTAGCCGGTTGCCGACACGCAGCTGCCACGCAGCCTATTTCTGGGTATTTTCCTAGATTTTTAATTCAAACACCCGAAACCTTTCAAAAAAAAAAACAAACAAACAAAACCATTGACAATTAAAAATATATATTAAAAAACACTTAAAATTTTGAAAAAAAGAAAAGAAAAATCTAGACACATTCCTACTATTTCTGCAACCAATTGCCTATTTTTTCTAACCTGTCAATTTCAAGAAAAAACTTCAACCTATTTTTATAAAAAAATTCAACATTCTTTTAAAAATACTCAAAACCATGAAAAATTCTTTAAAAATGCTTAAAAATTCCAAATTAATTTCCGAAAATTTCCTAAAACTTCCATTACCATTTTTACTTATTTTTGACATATTTTCTAAGCTGAACAACTACTTCATGTAACACCTAAATTCATTAAAAAAAAATCAAAAACAAAAATAACATAAAAACTCATTTTTCATCCACACACCCACTAACCATCTAGGAAAAAAAAATCCAGATATTTTTGGATTGAGGAGAGCGCATTCTTTGCATTTTCATACACCCACTACCAGGTATTTCCCTTTTTTTTGTTATTTTTTTAAAACAAAAAAAATAATAATAATAATAATAACAAAAGCTCCCCAAAACCTACGGTTAATATAAAACTACAAAACTCCACCACGAAAACCAACCACAACAAACAAACGAAACCCATAATTAACATAAATGACACCTGACTACTACCATGGGACGCGCATTCGCGTTATATAACTACACCATATTTTTTTAATTAAAATAAACCCGCTGTTCACTTAGCACGCACTACGTGCGCTACAGAGGCACTTTAATTTTTAATTAAAATGAACCCGCCGTCACAAGCGCACGCGCTAGCAAAAAAGCGCTCCACATCACCTTAATTTGTAATCCATGAACTTCCATTTAGAGACCCAGTCTGGGTATCGAAGTCCGGGATTCGAATTAATGCACCGTTTTCACCTAATAATTGGTAATTAAATTTATAATAAGGAACCGCTGTTTTCTTGCTAAGGTTTATCACTTAATAAAAATTCACCCATTCTTAATAAATTATTAAAATCAACCCTTCATTAAATTGATTCCCCCTCACTGCACTTAATTCCCCTTTTTAATGAACCGTTTCGTGGGATGGGTATGCGCAGTCATTGGAGTTATTTCCATGGTTAACCACTGGTTTATCAACTATGTAGTCTTGATATGTGTCCAATGTGGTATTGTTTTGGTTTCCTGTCTTTGATACGGTTACGGGTACGATATGCAGTTTTTTCTTTCATTGCCTGATACGGGGTTCTGGGTGTTTGTCTGATGCATAACATGAAGCTTTCGGTCGCATTTGTCTCAAGGTCATGTCGAATTTTTTCTAGGCTGTGGTTTGCTTGGGGTTAGTTGGTTGAGTCACGTTTTATTGTTTTGGTTATTCTCTTATCCTTGGATTTTTGTCTGTTGCTTTGCAGGCATTCTCCTTGATTGTCTGTGTTTGTGGTGTGTATGTAACCATCTGAATGGCGCCTTCTCATGCTCCTCCCCCTATCCAGTACGTCCCATTAGTTAGTAGGGATTACTCTTCCCTACTTACTTTTGAGCCTCTCACGAAGAAGGGACTTGCTGCTTTTGTGGCTACCTCCTTTCCATTGCTTCCAGAGGATCCATCGTTATGTGATGAGTTTCTGGCCTCCTACAGCAAGAAGACAGGACTAGTCCAGGGAATTTCTATGACTTTGACACCTCGAGGCTTAGGGAAGGCTCTGTCTCTTCCCTCCAAAGGTGAACCTTTTGTTACCACTCGTCAGCTTTTCTCTAATGAAGAGATTCTGAAGCTGTTGCAAAAGCAAACAAGGGAAATGCTGGATGTTAAGAAGGTGATCAACTCTTCAGGAGTTTCCTTTTCCATGATCACTGATCCCATATGGAAGTCGATCTGTCATTTTCTCCAGGACAGGTTTATGCCTGCCAAAATGCCATCCCAGTACTTGTCCAAAGAGCTTTTTACAGCTTCCAGGATGGTGTTGAAAGGAGTTGCTATTGATTGGAGCACTTACCTCCTCACTAAAATGGATCAACATTTCGTCAAAGTCACTAGGGGTAATGTTACCAATGTCACATATGGATCATATTTGTCTGCCTACTTGACCTATTCAGGTTTACCGAAGACTGTGCCTC
This sequence comes from Lygodium microphyllum, assembly GCF_053477565.2. Lineage (NCBI taxonomy): Eukaryota > Viridiplantae > Streptophyta > Polypodiopsida > Schizaeales > Lygodiaceae > Lygodium > Lygodium microphyllum. The sequence goes on along the minus strand of NC_141150.1, from coordinate 85,134,203 downwards.
CACCTCCTCCATCAGATCCCGTACCTCCTCCTCCACCTTCAGATGAGTCCGAACCCATTGACATAGAGGATGATGATTCTCCGCCTCCCCTGGTCATCCAGCGCAAACGCTTGAAGAGGATAGCGGATAAAGCTCCTTCCGTACTTCCTTCAGTACCCATTCTTGCTACCTCTGGCAGTGATCTTCCTGGGTATCTCACTTGTAATAACCTGTTCAGAGCACATCGAGAAGGATCATTGGACATATCAGTTCCCTCACTGAACAGTCTAGTCTCAGGAGATGCAATTCCTTTCCTCTGTAAAGATATTCAGAGTTCCATTGAGTTGTCAGTGACAGCCTGTGTTCAACAGCTGTACGCGTCTTTTTATGAAGAACTCATGCAGTCTAAGGACCAGTTGCATAAGGCAACATCCGAGTTAGCTTCTGCTAAGGATACCCTAGCAGATTTGTTTAAGCAAATGGAACAACAAACCCAACTGGTTGCCACCCAAAGCGATGAGATCTCTTCTTTGAAGATCCAGTTACTAGAGGCTCAATCCCAGGTTACTAGCCTTTCAGAGGAGAATGAGAGGATGTCCAGAGAAGCACAGGAGTTTCAAGCTATCTTAGATGACAAACTTTCAGCTTTACAGATTGCTAATGACACAGTGGCCTCCCAAGCCTCTCAAATCCAGCAGTTGCAAGATCAACTGGCAAAATCCCACTCTGTTCCTCCAAGCCCTAATGTTCCATTGATTCCTTCTCTTTCACAGCAGGACTTGGCTACTCTTCAGAGACAGGCTACTTTGTGTCCTCTATTCCAAGATAAAGTGGAAAGATTGCAGTCCAGAATAGACTTGTTATGGTCTACATTTGAGCAGTTTCAGGAATATGTTCCACCAGACCGTTCTTTCTTTGTCCACTACCACTTACAGAAGTTGGTCTTCTACATGAAGCTTTCCACGATGGATTTACCTCTTCCAGAGAATGGATGGAGTGGGGCTTGGTCTGCTGAGTTGCTGACAGAGGTAGTAAGGATGGTGTTTGAAGATTCTGTCACGCCAGATACCATGTTGATATCCTACATGTATCTACGAGGAGACTTGTTAATTCCAGATGAGGTGGATATGGCATGGTATGTGGGGGATGTGGTCTTACAGGCTGTTTTGTATGTCAACCATTTGGAATTGCGCATAGCTGACATGTTCCAGAGTTACTCCTCCAAAGTGGCTGATTGTCATGATAATTCGTGGCATCCCATGATTGATTCTGTGGTCCTGAATCAAAGACAAAACACAGCTCCTATCTCTGCCCAGAGTACTAATCAACTGAGGATGGATCTCTTAGCCTATCTTTCAAAACATAATCCGTTTGATGCTTCCTTCTTTGATGCCTATCATCGATGATCTCTCTTAGGACCTTCTGTTCCTACCCTCCTCTATTACCAACAAATGGCTCACTGCTATGCTATATATCTTTCCCTTTGTCAATCTAATTCCACAATTATTTTACCCCTTCTTTTCCAACCTTCATCTTTCCCTCAAATTCCCATTTTTACATACTGTTCCTTTATTGAGGATAGGGTATTTTCCCCTTCTCCACCCTGTCCTTCTCCATCCATTCATGTACCCTCCACATTTCCTATTTATCAGTTAACACCCTTCCTTAGTGATTCCCTCCAAATTTCTGCCACTCCTTCTTTAACCTTTTCTTCCTTTTATGATTTTGCCTATCCCTCCCTTCATCCCCTTCCCTTATTCCACTACCCTCTCCTAACACTTCTATATCTCAACCACCTCAGTTGGTTAGTGACTGTGACGGGTTTGATAATCAGATTTCCAGGAGAAGGGGATGGAGTTCGGATGATTCCCTTACAAGACCTCAGATCAATTGGCCAGTAATTCCAGGAGAATGGACAGCTTCCAGTCAAGCTTATCAGAACTATGTTCATTTTGCTCAGCAGTATTCCCAGTCTGCGGATCCCTCAGTGAGATTAACTGCTCACTTTGCTTGGTACCTGGCGTATATGCATAGGCACTCTCATAATGATTCCAAGCCTATTCCAAAGTTGTGCATGAATGTCAATGTGAGCATTGATTCCCAACAGCTGGATATTTTGTATTTTCATGCCCTTTGTTTGCCTAGCAGATACTTGGTCCTGTTAGAAAGGATGTGATGTCTTCAGTTTTTTCAAAATCCTCCCAAAAACTTTGTAGATGAATCCTTATCTATGGATCGTTTCCGAAAACATCAATCTTTCAAGAGGGAACATCTTCATTGATACCTTTCCAATGTATGGTGGATGCTTTTTAATGAAAATCTCTCTTTTTGGAGGAGTCATTCAGATGATTGTGTTGTGTGTAGTGTTTGTGTTGTGAGTTCATTTATGTCAAACGAACGTGGTGGTTTCCTATTGGATTGGATTTCGTGTGCGAGTTACATTTTGGAGAATTGTTGTGTTGGGTCGTGGTTGCAGAGTTGAAGCTGATGCTGATGAAGAAGAAGAATCCTCTTATATCCTTTACAAATTTGTTGTGATTTTTTAGTTTGATGAGAAGTGTTACTGTAAAAAGGGTTTTCCTTTCTTTGTATTTTTATATCAGAAACAGGTTAAAAGTTGGGGTCGTGGTGGATGGATTCTTTTTGAAGAGATATTGACGATCAAAGTTGAGCTTTTCCCTGAACTTGTATTCCCTTTTTCCTGGGTCGCGAGGATGCTTCCTTATTAAGTGTGGGGATATGTTGAGTGTTGAAATGACTTGTTTTTTGGCTGATTTTTGTTATTTTTGAGAGCTGAATGGTTGATTTTATGAGATGCTTGATTGGTTTGGAAGTGGTTTGAGAGTGTTTTGGATGATATTGATTGTGTTTTGGAAGTTCATGATGTTTATTGGTGGTTCTATGATGTTCTGATAGGTTCTGATTGGTTCTGTATACCTTCTGTTTTGCTCTGTTTTGGTCTGTTTTGTTCTTATTGTCTTCTGTAAGGAGGGATGGAGTGTTGATTGATGAAGATTGAGATCTTGTGAAAGCTTATTGAATGGTTTGTGAAAGTTTGGAATGGTTTGAGTATGAGTTATGTGGTTTTGATAACCTTTTGTAACCTTCTGTAGGTCTTCTGAGCTTCTGTCTCTGTTCTGTTTCTGTTCTGTACTGTAGCTATTCTGGTACTGTTCTGTGACTGTTCTGTATGCTTCTGTATGTGTTCTGTAGAATGTATGTGTAGCTTGGGAAAGTTTTCTAGCCTTGGAAAGAGGTGAATACAAGTGCAAAAAGAGCTGGAAGAAGTAGCTACTGAAGACTCAAGTGAAGACTAGAGTGAAGTGACAGTAGTGAGCTATGAAAAGACACTGTAGTGGCTCTGGTGACTCTTCATATCAGACATACCTCTTGGGAGGGGTATCCACGACCTAAGAAGGATTTTTGAGAGTGATTTGAGAGATTGTAGTGAGGATATGATGTATTATTGATGGAGAGAGAGAGAGAGAGAGTCAGAGATAGCCAAATCTACTGAAACAGAGTGATTGTATATGAGAGATTGAGAGAGAAGACTATGAAGATATTGAAGATGAATACTATGTGATGTATTTCCATTCCAAGTTGGTGTATTCCTTTGCTTTCTTTGTTCTATTGATGGATTTTATGAAGATATTGAAGAATATGGTTGATTCTATCAAATCCGTGGGAGATCTACATGATGCTGCATGAAGATTTGTTGTGCTTGGTGTTCTTTTCTTCATTGTGATCATATGAAACATAATAAACATGCTTGTTGGTGTTACAAGATAGATTTTCTTGCAAGAGAATTCCCTTTTCCTTGGTGTTCCTCTCGGGGCTCCACATCGGTGTTTTAGTTCCTGGTATGGGGGTATCTTCCCCCATTCCTTGGGCCATTTCTTTATTAACAAACTACTGTACCCGAGCCATGAGGTTGCTAGCATGCACTTTGACTATGGAGCTTAGAGTGGGTATAGTTGTGGGGGTCGTGGGCACTAGGAGAGTAGGGATGGGATCGATTGGGGCCTTGCCCTTGCCTTTTTTCACTACGGGTGGCGTGATCTCTAGTGCTTGTGTGCTTGAGCTAGGGTCTTCATCTCTAGTCGGCTCTCATGGCACACAACTCATCCTGTCTACACTGCTCCTCTATAGATATACGTGTTTCTAGAACCATGTCTTCATCTTCCTTCCTTTTCAACTCTTCCTCTTATTCAGTTGCCTTCCCTTTTCTCTCCTCCTCAGATTTTCTTGATTCTTCTTTCAGCCTCTCTGACTCCTCGTTTTCTTTCTTCTTCCTCTCTTCCTCTTTCTTCTTAGACTCTTTTTTAGCTTTTTGTAAGTCTAATTTTTCTTTATTCCTGCTTTCCTCCTCATCCTTCTCTTGCAAATCCTTCTTCTTTGGCTTTCGTTGGGCTTCTTGGCATTTATTTTTCTCCTTCCTCATCATCACTCACTGTCCTTTCACTAGAGTGTGGCTACTATTCATTGTGAGGAGGTGACCTCTCTAGTGTTTCTCCAATTCCTTCTCCTTCACCCTGTCCTTCCCCCAATGCTTCACTTATTACAGTTGTCAAAACCCCACCAAATCCGATGGTAGAGGCCTTTGAGGATGACACTTTTCTTTTTGCCCTAGTAGTAGGGGACTCTCCTCCTAGCGGTCTTCCTCCCTCCTGTAGCTAGTTCTTTTGCTGAAGACTCAATGGTCTTCCACACAAAGCCATTTACATTTACTTCATCAAGGGATCTTGCTGCAATGCTCTCCAGCATAGGCACATTGATTCGCCTCATTATTGAGTTGTACCTTTGGCTAGAGAATAGTGTGTGCATCATTTTGGCTTGGAGTTGGATTTCGGGGTTGGGGATGTTTGCCAAGTTGATGCCATCATTTATGTGGACCATCAGCTTGTCCATTCCTAACATGGCATACACATCTCTCTTCAGCTGCCTTTCCACCTTATCATTGGCTAGACTCAATGCTTTCTCCACCAACTCTGGAGTCAATTCGATCTCGACTTGGCGGGTTTCTTCTATTTTCTGCACTATCATGGTGCCGTGGCTCCTACCAAAGGTCTGAAGGAACTCCACACACTGGCTGTAGTCCACTCCTTGACCAACTACCTCCATGTACTTTTGCAGATGGCATTGTTCGACAATCTGCTTCACTGCTTCACTACTTTTGCAAATAAGGGCCTGGACTTGAACTGGTTAAAGGCCCTTATTTTCACGAAAAGGCCATATTTTGCTTGCTCTTCTTGTGAAAATGGCAACTTGCTGGCTTTCTCTTGGCCTGTCATCATGCTGGGTGCCTGTGTTCACCATTAGTTCTTTTCAAAACAATTATATGCAGAGGAAAAAGATCAGATGCTAATGGAATTGAAATGCTTAATTATGGAATTAAACGTCTCCCTCAAGTAGTCCATACATTCCAAATTTTATGACCCTTTTTCTTAGCCATGAATTGGTTTTGATTTGTTTTCATTTTCTTTTGCATTTTATTCTTATTTCCACCTTACCCCCTTCCCCTGCAGAAATAAGAAGAATCCTTCCTAGGATTATAGATTAAGGGGGTTCCACGCATGGTTAGTGTGCTTACTTTTGCATAAGCCAAGGATAAAAATTGGGGTTTTATTGCATTTGGGCATATTGGTCCATGTTGTAGGGTGGTCGAATGCTTTGAAAAATACGAATTCAGATTCCTCCCATGAGCAAGGTAGCATTCACACTTCCATTGCTAAAGGCTCATCCAAAAGACCTCAGTCTAGTCGATCGTAGCTTTCAGCAAGCATGGTAAACGTGGCATCCAAGCATCTGCGGAAAGCAACCAAGACATCACATGTATTCTCACCTAAGTCTGTGGCCAAGGTTAGAATGGATCCCCTAAGGCTAACAAGTGATTGAGGTTTGGTTGGGCTTGACAGTTCAGTAGCTGACAGGTGCAACTCTGGTTGCGGTTCTGGTTGGGGTTGTGGCCTTCGTACACTTGGCATGGCCAGTGAGGTTGGTGGTGCACTACTAGATGCTTGGGCGGTGGTTGGGGTACTACCAGGGCAAGGTTGAGGTAGTTTAGGAGTAGCAGGCTACGATTTGGGTCTATAGACTTATTGAGTCTTGATGGATTTAGGTTTTCAAATGGCAATGGGCCTTGTAGCACAGCCAGAGGCTTTTGTGGCATTGATGCTTGATTCATCTTGATGTTTGGTGTGCTCATGCTTGAGGGTAGCGTTTCAATAGTGTCCTTGGCCATATTCACTGTAGGTATCCAAATCCAAGTATTACCTTCATAATAGCCTTACGCTCGCAATATGGTTTCTTCTAGGCGTCCTAGGTTTTGAGGGGAGGTTTCTAGCCTTGCAAGCTCATGGTTGGGTGCTCCTAGGCGGCAGTCTTGGATGTTTTTGTACCCATTTGAACTAGTATTCAAGGGTTTTAGATTTGTGGTTGGCTTTTTTTTGGTGCTGAGGTTTGGTGGGTGGTGGCGACAAATCACGATCCCCCTCCTTAGGCTTGATGGTGGATTTCTCTACCGATGGTGATGGAGTCGCATAGCCCTTGCTGAAAGCTACGACGATTTGTACGTTGCCGATGGCTAGGTGAATACACTATGACTAGTAGTCAACATCACAGTGGGCCTACTTCTTAAAGGTTTGTCCTAACAACGATTTTGCACCTACATCTTTCGTGTTTGGAAACACATAAAAGATCATGGGCAAGATTTTTGACTTGATAGAGACTGCAACTTTGCACTTTCCCAGAAGTTCATATGATCGGCCCCCAAATGGGCTAAGTTTGGCATTAGTGGGCTGTAGCTATGGTTTGCCAATTTGAGTCCAATGATCGTGAGTCGTGATATTAAAGTTAATGCCCTCATCGATCAATGCATCAATGGCGTGTGTCTCCTGGGTTGTAATGGTCATGTGTAGGTAAGCCAACGGAGCTACAACTTCCTCATCCTCATCTTTAATCTCCGTAATGGTGGCTACTCCTACATTGACAGGGGCTTCTAGCATAGGGGGTTCATGTAGTAGATGTGTGGGAGGGTAGTACTTTTTTATGTGGCTATCATTAAAGAAGCCTATGCCCTGACCCTCTAGGGTTTCAAGTTCTACATTACCAGTTTGGCGTATGGTGCGAACTCTAAAAGGTCTTAACCCCCTAAAATTCATTTTCTGCTTATGTCCCTTGACCGAGTAGAACAATACGAAGTCACCTTGTTTGAAATTTTACTGCTTGACATGCTTGTCAAACTAGCTCTTGCATCGTGCCTTTTTGCAGATCAGCGCATGGGTGGCTAGAAGTCAAGTTTTTTATAAGAGTTTTAGCTCAACTAGACATTCTGTCCATGCTTTCTTTCCCTCCCATATCTCTTGAATAGCGATTCTCAAGCTAGGAATGGAGAATTCCACAGGTAGAATTTCCTTAGTTTCATAGGTCAACCTAAAGGGAGTCTATCCCACAGCTACTTTATAAGCTATTCGATAGGCCCACAAGGCTGCCATTAGCTTGTTATCCTAGTTTCTACAAGAATAAGAGAATACCTTGGTCAGGACATTTACTAGAGTCTTATTTTTCAATTCCACATCACCATTTTCTTGAGGGTAGTAGGGTGGGGATTTTCAATGGACAGGAGATGAGCAATCACCTCATTGATGAAGTGCATGCCTTGATCACTGACAAGTTTGATGGGGCAACCAAATCGAGAGATTACTTGCTCACATAAGAACTTAGCAGTGGCTTGTGCGTCACTCTTCCTGGTGGCTCGAGCTTTCGCCCACTTTGTGAGATAATTGGGGCAATGATGATGTATTTGGCTTGCAAATATTGAGCTGTGGGATTGATAGGCCCAATGAAGTCAATCCTCCATTTCTCGAATGATTGTCTTGCAATGATGGGACTTAGCTCCATTGTGTCCTTGAAAACTGGCACCTTGGTCCATTGGAACTCATCACATTGTTTCACAAATCATGTTGTATCTTGGAAAAGCGTGGGCTACCAGAGTTGAGACTATAGCACCTTGCGGGGTGTCGTATCTCCCCCCTAAAGTGTCCTCTGCGGCAATTCCACCGTGCACTGTCGTACTACTGTGCATCCGAGGTGTGGAATCCACCAAAAAGTTGTGTGTGTGACATTTGTTACTTTGTACATACTTAATTGTTGTGTTTACATTTTTGTTCTGCGTGCTAGTATAGTGGAGAGGGGTTTGGAAGTGAATATATTTGTGGGAAGCATAGTGGTGGAGATTTTTGGGAAGTTTGGCTCAGTTTCAGAAGCACTAGAAGATCGATTACCATCTACCTTGGATCTTGCAATGGAGGTGAAGAGGAAGAAGAAAGACTGAGCTTGTACATTCAAAATTTGCAAGGGATTGTTGTTCATAGTCTTAAGGGGCACAAAGATATCGTGTATTGTGTGGCCTATTCAAGGGATGGTAAAAGATTTGCATCAGGAGGAGCGGACAAGACAGTGATTACCTGGATTTATAAAGCCTCAGGTATAGATCTGGTCAGATTTGCTAGTAGATCAGTGAATTGCATTTGCAATCAATTTGTTAATAATGCAAATATATGCTGAAAGTATAAATCAAGTGAAGGCCATTTTGCAGCATATGTGGAACATGGCCTTGGTGATGAGGCACTGAAATGTTCTCAACAAATGCAACTTGAAGGTTGCAGCCCTGATCCCATCACATTCGTTTCCATCTTGAAGGCATCTAGTATCACAGGAGCTCCAGAAACAGGTTATCAAATACATAGAGAAGTAATTACTAGGGGATTTGGAACATATGTGTACATGGGCAGCACACTGGTAGACATGTACATCAATTGTGGATCATTGGCAGAGGCATGCCAAATTTTTTATGCACTACTTGTTCGAGATGTAGTTGTGTGGTCTGCATTGATTGCAAGATACGCTGAACATGGTCTCAATGAGGAAGTACTGGAATGTTTCCAACGTCTACAGCTGGATGGTATTTCTGCAGATGTTGTCGCATTTATTATCTGCTTGAAAGCATGTGGTAGTAGAGGAGCCATAAACGCAGGTCGAGAGATCCATGCTGAGATTAGGAAATCAGGATTAGAAACAGATTTTTTAATAGGAAACACGCTGATAGACATGTATGGCAGATGTGGGTTGTATGCAGAAGGGCAGAAAGTGTTTGACAAACTGCTTGTTAAAGACATTGTCTCATGGACTGTAATGATAAAGGCATACGTTGATAACCATGAGGGCAATTTGGCTTTACAATGTTTTGAGGAAATGAAAGAGCAGGGTATATCTGTGGATACTGTCCTAGTTGTTCTCTGGTTAAAAGCTTGTGATACTACTCAAGCCTTGGAGACAGGTCGAGAAATACATGCAGAGTTGAGGAAATCAGGGCTGGAAAAAAACATTTTTGTTGGTAACACATTGATTGGCATGTATGGGAAGTGTGGATCAGTTTGCAAAAGGACGAGAGGTGTTTGATCAGTTGCTTGTTTGAGATGCAGTGTCATGGGCTGCATTGGTTGCATCTTATGCTCAGCATGGGCTTGGTGAATAAATTTTAGATTGTTTTAAACAAATGGTAGTGGAAGGTGTGTCTGTGGGTGCCATTACTTTGCTCTTTGTTTGAGAGCTTGTGCCACCTTAGGAGCTTTAGATACAGGCCGAGAACTCCATGTAGAGATATACAAAAGGGGACTGGATAAAGAGCTTCATGTTGGCAACACACTTGTGACTTTGTACAGCAGCTATGGCTTGTTTATAGAATCACGGCAGGTGTTCAGCAAGCTTCCGGTTCAAGACATAGTTTCATGGAATGCACTTATCATAGGAATTACTGGAGGTGGGCGGCAAATTGTTGAAAATGGTGAAACAAGGGAGGGGGCTATTGTGGGAGGAGGCCGCTTTTCTGGGAAAAAAGGAGGAGAGTGATTAGGAAGGGAAAAAAAAACGTTTGCTAATAAGGAGAGGACGCCAAGTTTGTGCGTTAAAAAAAAGAATTATTACCCATCTAATCTCGCAGAACAGCAGGGGGATTATCAATTGCGATCCCAGTAGAAATGGGGATTCTTTCCTTCTTCTCCTCTGCTCTACTCATCAGTAGAGGATTCCTGAACCTATTGTCCACGCCAGAGATACCAGTGCAAAGGGCTTCTTTGAAGTGACTCATGATATTTCACACCTCATATGTGCAGATTTCCTACATGCTCCTGGTGTGCAGAGACCATTACTTGTGAGGTTTTCAACTGTGATTCATGAGCGGGGCAATCCTGAGATACGGTTTTGCTGTGAAATTCTACACTAGAGAAGGAAACTTTGACATGGTGTGGAAAATGGTCCAAAATTGTTTGAAAGCTTCCAGATCTTGAAATTCAATGTTACTCTTGTTGAGATAGAAGTCCTCTTTATGCTCACTGTTCTTTCTTTCAGCAATCAAAGAGCTATCTGCACTTCTAAGTGGCAGAATTTTGGCAAAGTGCCTGGGGGAAGAAAAAGCAAGGACAGATTATGATGTGGAAATTATTGAACAGCCATAACAGATTCTGCTTCCAGATGATAACTGCCAATGATTGATACAATGATGATGATTGACATGTTACTTCTGGTATTGATTAAACACTCTTTCTACAGTACCTGCATGTTTACCACTCATTACTTCCAAAACCCCTGAGAAACCATTGATGGATCTGGTCTGATTTGCCATTAAATCACTCTTCTGTACCTGAATACAAAGATGTCTTCTTGATCCTATTCCAACCTCTTAGATCTTACTTCAGATTACTTTGTTCCTTTTGGGAGAGACAGGCTATTTATATGACATGAGTTTTTGTCAAGACGTTTATTAGAGATGCTCCCAATCAAATGTAGCTAATTGTATGTCTCATATTATCTGAAATTGAGCTTTCAAATTGAATCTGATCTCACTAATTGATCTTCTATCCTGAAATTAGACAAGGTCCTCCGTGGTCACGACTTTTCTCTCCAAAACCCTTCGATATCTTTGGTGAACCAGACGTGAAAGCGTCGCATTAAAATTTTTTTAGGATGGGAGATACTTCAGCATCAATTTCAGCCTCTTCTACGATTCTTGCTTTGTCCTCTACTTCAGCTCTGTCATTGACTGCTGCTTCAAGTACTTCAACAAATGATTTAAAGCAGATTTTGCAGAATATGTCTATGTATATGCAGCTTCAAAATCAGTAGACACAATTGTATATGCAGCAGCAGCAGCATTTGCATCAACATTAGTTGTCTCAGCAATGGCAACTATATTTAGAGCAAGAGAATGCAATCAGCGCGACTAAGACGATTGAAGCAGTTGAGAATGAAAAGAAGCTATTTGATGGCCATAATGTATCGGCTTATTTGAAGATGTATGAGATCAAGATGGGATTTTTTGGAGTACCAACAGGATTTATGAGTAAGTATTTTCTCTACCTTGTCACACCTGCCTTGAGGGTAAAAGTGACTGATCTTTTCCTTCAAAATTCGCATTGGCAAGATTTTAAGAAGGCCCTAAAAGAATAGTATTTCCTTGAGGACTTTGGGATGGCTACTCGGCAGTCATTCCGAGAGTGGGTCTACATGCTAAACAAAGGTCTAGCTGCTTCAGAATTGATACAAGAATTTGAAGAGTTGTATAGTCAGCTTGATGCCATTGAACAAAGATCATTGGATGTTGAGAAAGTTGAGCTTTTCTTGCAAGCTGCAGATCCTGCTCTTCAGGAAGAATTAGGAGAGCTTCTTGAGGATCGCACGAAGCCTATGGGTCTTAAAACGGATTGGCAAGATGCCCAGATGCGGTCTCGACTTTGACCAAGAGGCGGATATGGAAGACCCGCTTACAGAATGAATCCATGACACCGACGCTGTCTTCTGCTCCTATGTCTGCTTCTACCCCTATCATTCCTTCTCTTCCTCATCTAGTTACTTGGCCTATGCCAGTGCCTACTGTTTCTACTCCTCCTGTTTCTCCTGTTCCAAGACCGATGCCTGCTCCTTCTGCTCCAAAACCATCCGCTCCGTCAGTTCCTTTCTCTCTTGATGACATAATCAAAGGCATAACGGATTTGACACTGGAGTCAGTTAAAGCAAAATTGGTGGGAAAATTGAAAGAGCAGTTTGCTTCGACTGCGCCTACTATTTCTTCTAGTGCTCCTATTGTACCTAGGAGAGATTGAAGATGTATTTTGTGTGAAAGTACAGACCATTAGCATTGCAGGGATTGTGAATCTTTTCAAGATGCAAGGAGGAAGAATTTGGTATTTTGGGGACAAGATGGCAAGATTTGGTTGACTGAAACAGGAGCTCCGCTTGCTACCAATTTTGGGAAAGGCGGAATGAAGAAATTAGTAGATGATATGGCTGTGCATACTTCTTTTGTGGCAACTAGAGGAGATGCTTCTGCATATGCAGTCCAGATTGAGAAAGGATTAGAGAATCAGCCAGCATTATAGACCTATGCTATGGAGACGGCAAACAAGGGGAAAATTCAACAGACTGTTTTGACTAGTGCAGGTTCTAGCATCAAATCTGAGACAGGTTGGGATTCGCCTGTTGACAGGTACACTATTTATGCCTACTTGGCTAAGTCTCAGGGAGCAGATGTACTTGTTGAGGAGAAGCGTAAGAGGGATGAAGAGAATCCAAATGCAGCTAAAAATACTAGAGGGGGTGAGTTTGTTATTCCACCTATTGCAGGGTCGTCTTTGAGACGAGGCCCAAAACAACAGATGGAAGATGCTCAAAAGAAAGAAAATAGGCAAGAGCCTAGAGAGAGAAAGCAGCCAGGCTTTAGATTGATGTCCGATATTGAGACATCTACGGACATGAAGAAAATCTTTAATGATAAGATACTTGGCAGTGAGGCGACTTTTACTATTTTTGAGGTTTTGGGCATCTCGAAAACAGAGTTTCAAGATCAGTTCCAAGAAGTCCTAAAGAGGAAAAGACATGCATTGCCTACTATTGATACACAGGGAGTTTTGATTGGGGAGTTGGATGAGGATGAGGATGAGGTTATGGTTGAGAATGCTTCTGTTTTTCTGCAGACAGAGAAGAGGGTTCAGCCTATGCATTATGTTGAAACTGATGAGCCTATCTTGGTATCGCGTAGTCACTTTTCGCGGAGTCATTGGGCTAGAGAAACTACAGAAACAATGGTAAAAATTGGAGAGAAACATGTGCCTTATGTTGCTTTGGTGGATCATGGTTCAGAGATTAATCTCATAGTTTGTGGAGTTTATGAAAGTAATAGATGGCCTATGGATGCAGAGCATGGGTGGCGTATGAGAGCCGCCAACAATACTGCAGGTGATTTGTATGCTGCCTGTCCCAGTGTCAGGATTTCTACTGGAGATGTAGAGGAGGATTTCCATTTCTTTGTGTAGGATTCATGCTCTTATCCCATAATTCTTGGACAACCATTCATCACAGAGATGCGCATGGAGACGAAAGTAATGGATAATGGATCTGCTTATGTACGGATTCGAAGTAAAGATGGTATGAGAGCAGTTTAGTTTATGACTGTGTGTGTTAACCATGCAAGAAACAGGGATACTCTTCGAGATGCACCATTGCCCACTGTGAGGGATTCGGGTTTTCATTAGGTACTGCTGTCCCGCGAGACGACGGTGGTACAGAGTAGAGGAGATTGGAGTTCTCGCCTCCTGGTAGCAGTGTTTTCTCCTCCAGTTTTGTTGGAATTTCAGCAAACAGTTCGATGAGTTATTAGAAGATTTCTAAGTTTGCTAGAGTTGCCAGGCAGTACATATGCAGGAATGATAAAATTTTGAAAAATGCAGGTATTTTAGAGGATGATGAGCATATAGATGGGATGTATGATAGTATGGTTTATGCAGATACGATGACGGAGATGGAAAATATGCTGAAAACTGATATGCAGAGTTGTCACAGTAATGTATCAGTGCAGTCTCTAGAGATGTTTCATGAAATTTTAGATTTTGTGTCACAGATATAGTCAGAGGCTGAGGTGACTCAGCAAAAAGTATTGAGTGTTGAAGAAATTCAGCAAACAAAGTTTCCGATTGATTATGATCAGCCTATAGAGACACAGAGGACTGAAAACTTTCAGCCAACTGAGTTTACTGTTGAAATATTTCAGCATCCAGAGTTTAGGGCTGTTCCTATGCAGTCCATAAAGTAGAGGGATGAGGATATTCAACCACCAGAGTGCTGAATTGCTGATTTACAACAAGATTTGAGTAATGCAAAGGATCATAATGAAGCCAGGGTTGACATGAAATACAAGACTGTGGATAAGAAGGTGAAGCGGGTAGCTGTACGCTTCCACCTGACAGTGATCAGCAAATAGAGAGGGCTGCCAAACAGCTAATTTTCAACAGAGACTATTGCTGAATTAAAAATTGGAAATGGTGATTTCTTGCTACCCACAGAGAAGCAATGCTTTCAGGATATGCTTGAGCGACATGGAAGGGGGTTTACTTTTTTCTCGCATGAGATTGGATGTGTGAATCCAAATATTATTGCTCCTATGGTGATCTTTACTATTCCTCATATTCCATGGAACCTCTGACCTATTCCAGTGCCTAAGGCACACCTGCCAAAGTTAATTGACTTGTGGAATGAGAAAATCAGGATGGGAATCCTAGATCCGTCATCTGCACCATACTTAAATAGGTGGTTTACGGTTCCAAAGAAGAATGGTACTCTCCGATTTATACAGGACATGCAGCCAGTAAACATAGTTATTATCAGAAATGTTGGTATAGGTCCAGTTGTGGATGAGTTTGCAGAAGCATTTGCTAGATGTGCCATCTATTCTTTAGGTGATCTGTATTCGGGATATGACCAGTTTCAGCTGGCTTTGGAAAGCAGGGACATAACCACTATGAGAACTCCTATTGGGCTTCTCAAGATGTGTACCTTGCCTCAAGGTGCCACTAATTCTGTTGCGCATATGATGAATGCCATGCATAAGGTCCTTCGTGAGTATATACCTCAGCTTACCATGCCTTTCTTGGATGATGTGCCCATTAGGGGGTGTGCAGAAGAAGAGAAGAATGAGAGTCTAAATGAGCAGGGATGCAGATACTTTGTGGCTGATCATATTTCAGCTTGTGAGAAGATTTTGGCCAAGTTAGAAGAAGTGACCTTGACACTATCAGGGCAAAAATCTGTTTTTGGAGTAAATGAGGTTGTCATTGTTGGACATATGTGTGGGTATTATGGCAGGAAACCTTCACTTGAGAAGATGGATGCTATAGGCAAGATTACGGAGTATTGTTCTACCACTTTAGAGGTACAGAGATTCATTGGAGCCTGTGTGTTTTACATGATTTGGATTCCCCATTTTACACACATAGCAGATTGTTTATATCAACTGCTTCGAAAGGGGCAAAAATTTTATTGGGATGAGAGCCACACTAGAGCCATGCAAAAATTGAAGAAGTTATTGCAGATTTCTCCTACTCTCAGGAAAGCAGATTATAATTGGGGAAGGCCTATTGTATTGACAGTTGACACTAGTCCAATTGGCATAGGTTGGGCTATGGGTCAAGATGATGCAGATGGAAACATGTATGCTATTCGGTTTGGGGCGAAAGTCCTAAACGAGAGACAGAGGAGGTTTCTGCAAATCAAGAGGGAATTATTGGGAATTGTTACGGCTTTCAAATGTGACAAGGAGTACTTTATGGGAGCCTTAGTTGTGGTAGAGACAGATTGCTTGCCATTGATAGGTATGATTATGAGTTGCTCTACTTCGGATATAGCTATGCTGAGATGGATTGCATACATCAAGTCATTAAATCCAGAATCTAAACACATAGCAGGGAAGGATAATCCACTGGTGGCAGATATGCTGTCTAGAGCCAGATATGATGATGAGGAGACACTATTTGCAGAAGAGGATGATGCAAAAATTTCAGTCGCTATGGTTGATCATGTTTGTCATGTCTATGATATTGTGGCTTTTATAGAAGAACTCTATGTTGGAGATTGGTTGCAAATTGGCAAATAGCTTAGTACACTAAGCAAAAGAGATGAATGGACAGATAAAGAGTTCAAGAAGATAAGAAGAAAAGCCTATGGTTATTTCCTCAAAGACGGATTTCTTTGGAAGCACCCGAAGAAAAGAGGTGGATTACCATTGCGGGTTGTCTGCGATAAAGAGACCTAGTTACAGGTGATGAGGGAGTTTCATAAGAGTCCTTGGGCTGGTCATAGAGGAGTGTGGGCTACTTATGAGAAAATCAAGGAGAAATATTGGTGGAAAGACATATATAAAGATGTTTCTCACTTTGTAGAGACTTGCAGAGACTATCAGATGTATTCCGTAGTGCGTCATCGAGATGAGCTTCATCCGACCTATCCATTATGCGTTCATTACAAGTGGGTAGTTGACTTGGTTACTATGCCAATGGGTCTATGGCAGATGAGGTATATTGTTTTGGCTAGAGAGGATCTTACCAATCATGTTGAGGGTAGACCTTTGAGAACGAAGACCACTAGTGCAGTGTGTAAGTTCTTATTGGAAGAAATTTTTTGCAGGTATGGCTGCGTGGGTAAGGTCACTGCAGATCGTGGAGAATTGGATGCAGATGAAGCTAGGGAGTTTTTCTCTCAACTAGGAATCAAGTTGACTCTAACCACAGCATATAATCCAGAGGAAAATGGAAAGAGTGAAAGAGGGCATCCGTTGATAGTGAAAGCATTAGCCAAAGCATGCAGAGGAAGGTTTGGAGAATGGCTGAGACTTCTACCATTTGCTTTGTGGGCTGATCGTACGACTCAGTGTTACCACAAGATATATGCCCGCAGAGTTGATGTATGGTCAGAAACCGATTATGCCGACTGAGACTTGTGCTTTGACTTGGTCAGTTTTACCTTGGCAGGAGGATTTGATGAGAGAGGAACTTTTAGCTCTTCGGATTCGGTATTTGGAGAGAAGACCAGAGGATACTCAGCTAGCTATTGATAGGTTGAAGGTTGCTAGACTAAGAAATAAGGACAGGTTTGACAACAGGCATGGATTGCGGCCTAGAGCAATAGAAGAGGGAGACTGGGTATTAGTCTTTGATAGCAGCCTTGAAAACCAGCATACTGCACTTCGGAAGATGGTGAAAAGATGGTTTGGGCCGTACATAGTCAGACATGTCTTTGATAATGCAACATATGAGCTAATAGAATTGGATGGGACAGTGCTTAGAGTGCCTATTGCAGGAAAAAGAATCAAGATTTTCAAGAAAAGAGATGATGAGGATTATGCATTGGAAGAATTTGCAAGAGAAGAGCAACGAGAAGAAACTCTAATAGAAGAGACAGATGATATGACAGATAATCTTGCTGATATACCGGAAATACACAATGAACAGATTGATCTATTCATGGATCTTGATGATAATGATCCTGGATAGTCGGCCCATCCGGAGGATGCGCAGGATCAGAGGGGGTGGATATCGTACTGCTGCGCATTCGAGGTGTGGAATCCACCAAAAAGTTGTGTGTGGCATTTGTTACTTTGTACATACTTAGTTGTTGTGTTTGCATTTTTGTTCTGCGTGCCAGTATAGTGGAGAGGGGTTTGGAAGTGAATATATTTGTGGGAAGCATAGTGGTGGAGATTTTTGGAAAGTTTGGCTCAGTTTCAGAAGCACTAGAAGATCGATTACCATCTACCTTGGATCTTGCAATGGAGGTGAAGAGGAAGAAGAAACACTGAGCTTGTACATTCAAACTTTGCAAGGGGTTGTTGTTCATAGTCTTAAGGGGCACAAAGATATCGTGTATTGTGTGGCCTATTCAAGGGATGGTAAAAGATTTGCATCAGGAGGAGCGGACAAGACAGTGATTACCTGGATTTATAAAGCGTCGGGCATAGATCTGGTCAGATTTGCTAGTAGATCAGGGAACTACATTTGCAATCAATTTGTTAATAATGCAAATATATGCTGAAAGTATAAATCAAGTGAAGGCCATTTTGCAGCATATGTGGAACATGGCCTTGGTGATGAGGCACTGAAATGTTCTCAACAAATGCAACTTGAAGGTTGCAGCCTTGATCCCATCACATTCGTTTCCATCTTGAAGGCATCTAGTATCACAGGAGCTCGAGAAACAAGTTATCAAATACATAGAGAAGTAATTACTAGGGGATTTGGAACAGATGTGTACATCGGCAGCACACTGGTAGACATGTACATCAATTGTGGATCATTGGCAAAGGCATGCCAAATTTTTTATGCACTACCTGTTCGAGATGTAGTTGTCTGATTTGCATTGATTGCAGGATACGCTGAACATGGTCTCAATGAGAAAGTACTGGAATGTTTCCAACGTCTACAGCTGGATGGTATTTCTGCAGATGCTATCACATTTATTATCTGCTTGAAAGCATGTGGCAGTAGAGGAGCCATAAAAGCAGGTCGAGAGATCCATGCTGAGATCAGGAAATCAGGATTAGAAACAGATTTTTTAATAGGAAACACGCTGATAGACATGTATGGCAGATGTGGGTTGTATGCAGAAGGGCAGAAAGTGTTTGACAAACTGCTTGTTAAAGACATTGTCTCATGGACTGTAATGATAAAGGCATACGTTGATAACCATGAGGGCAATTTGGCTTTACAATGTTTTGAGGAAATGAAAGAGCAGGGTATATCTGTGGATACTGTCCTAGTTGTTCTCTGGTTAAAAGCTTGTGATACTACTCAAGCCTTGGAGACAGGTCGAGAAATACATGCAGAGTTGAGGAAATCAGGGCTGGAAAAAAACATTTTTGTTGGTGACACATTGATTGGCATGTATGGGAAGTGTGGATCAGTTTGCAGAAGGACGAGAGGTGTTTGATCAGTTGCTTGTTTGAGATGCAGTGTCATGGGCTGCATTGGTTGCATCTTATGCTCAGCATGGGCTTGGTGAATAAATTTTAGATTGTTTTAAACAAATGGTAGTGGAAGGTGTGTCTGTGGGTGCCATTACTTTGCTCTTTGTTTGAGAGCTTGTGCCACCTTAGGAGCTTTAGATACAGGCCGAGAACTCCATGTAGAGATATACAAAAGGGGACTGGATAAAGAGCTTCATGTTGGCAACACACTTGTGACTTTGTACAACATAGCTGTGGCTTGTTTACAGAATCACGGCAGGTGTTCAGTTCAAGACATAGTTTCATGGAATGCACTTATCATAGGAATTACTGGAGGTGGGCGGCAAATTGTTGAAAACGGTGAAAGAGGGGAGGGGGCTATTGTGGGATTTTCTGGGAAAAAAGGAGGAGAGTGATCAGGAAGGGAAAAAACAAATGATTGCTAATAAGGAGAGGACGCCAAGTTTGTGCGTTTAAAAAAAAAATTACCCGTTTAATCTCGTAGAACAGCAGGGGGATTATCAATTGCGATCCCAGCAGAATTCCTGAACGTATTGTCCATGCCAGAGGTACCAGCGCAAAGGGCTTCTTTGAAGTGACTCATGATATTTCACACCTCATATGTGCAGATTTTCTACGTGCTCCTGGTGTGCAGAGACCATTACTTGTCAGGTTTTCAACTGTGATTCATGAGCGGGGCAGTCCTGAGACACGGTTTTGCTGTGAAATTCTACACTGAGAAGGAAACTTTGACATGGTGTGGAAAATGGTCCAAAATTGTTCGAAAGCTTCCAGATCCTAAAATTCAATGCTACTCCTGTTGAGAAAGAAGTCCTCTTTATGCTGACTGTTCTTTCTTTCAGCAAATCAAAGAGCTATCTGCACTTCTAAGTGGCATAATTCCGGCAAAGTGCTAGGGGGAGTAAAAATCAAGGACAGATTATGATGTGGAAATTACTGAACAGCCATAACAGATTCTGCTTTTAGATGATAACT
This sequence comes from Lygodium microphyllum, assembly GCF_053477565.2. Lineage (NCBI taxonomy): Eukaryota > Viridiplantae > Streptophyta > Polypodiopsida > Schizaeales > Lygodiaceae > Lygodium > Lygodium microphyllum. The sequence continues at coordinate 85,114,405 of NC_141150.1, read as the reverse complement.
CCCAATGATTGATACAATGATGCTGATTGATGCATTACTTATGGTTTTGATTAAACACTCTTTCTATAGTAATCTTCCACTACTTGCAACCAAGTTCTGCTTCACCAAGGCTTAAACAATTGGGTCAAACCTTTGGAATTGTGCGAAATTGACAATTACCTGCATGTTTACCACTCATTACTTCCAAAACCCTTGAGAAACCATTGATGGATCTGGTCTGATTTGCCATTAAATCACTCTTCTGTACCTGAATACAAAGATGTCTTCTTGATCCTATTCCAACCTCTTAGATCTTACTTCAGATTACTTTGTTCCTTTTGGGAGAGACATGCTATTTATATGACATGAGTTTTTGTCAAGACGTTTATTGGAGATGCTCCCAATCAGATGTAGCTGATTGTATGTCTCATATTATCTGAAATTGAGCTTTCAAATTGAATCTGATCTCACTAGATTGATCTTCTATCCTGAAATTAGACAAGGTCCTCCGTGGTTGCGACTTTGCTTTCGAAAACCCTTCGATAGCGCCTCGACTAGTACGTGGTGCATTTCGTGCTCACACATGCATCTCCGCAACAATCTGTCTTGCCCTAGCTGATAGAGTTGGCCTATTATTAACTAATAGGGTTGGATTTTGAGAATGAGTCGCCTCAGTCAGGCCTTTTCTATGGGTTGGTCAAGTAGTCTATACTCAAGCACTTGAACCATGTTGTATGCCTAGTATGGCATCAAGTTGGTTCTAAACATGTCTCTTTCGCTAGTAGATAGGGTGTATAGATGTGCATCTAGCAATTTGTCTCCAATGCCCTATCATCTAACGACTTCTCACCTGGGTATGTAAGACATATGATTAGCCATATAGTGTTTATTTCCCTTGCGTACGATGAAAAAGAAGTCAAATTCAAGAAGCAAAAGTAATCGTCGAGCTATATGCATCCTATAGCGCAAGGTTTGTTTACTAGATACAGCAAGGCTTGATGGTCAACAAAGAAAATAAAGGGCATAGCCAGAAGATAATGCTGAATTTTCTTTATGAAAAACACCATCACTAGCCCCTCTCCTTTGTTTGTGTGAGTAATTCATTTCTGTATAACTATGAGTTATTTGCTAGCAAATTTTAGTAGATAGTCGAGATTGTGGTCACCAAGCTAGCACAACACAGCTCCTAGTGTGGATTTCGATCACCAGGATGATTGTCCCTCTTGGTAGCAGCGTTTAACTTCTTGTAGTTGACGCACACTCTAATCTTTCCATTCTTCTTCAGTATGGTCACTATAGGCGAGACCCAATCTGTGTGCTCAATCTCATAAATGAAACGTGCCCTTAGCAGCTTGTCAATTTCTTTCTTGATAAAGTGAGCATGCTTGGGATTCATAGGGTACGATCGCTACTTTTGATCAGCTTTGCATCGGGGGTCATGGGGATATTATGAGGTACGACACTTGGATCTACCCCTTTCAGCTCATCGAGGGACCAAGCAAAGACATCCATGTACTCTCACACAAGAGGGCAATGAGACTTTCTTCCTCTTCCTTGGTCAAGGAATCCGCAATAAAGACAAGTGAGGGTATCTCCCCTTCCTTAGGGAGATTAACCTCATTGACTTTGGTTAGCACCTCTATTAGTTCGCTTGCTTGCCCTTGTCATTTGGCTCCTAGCAAGATCACTACCCTCTTGCCTTTCTTAAACTTAGTAAATTGCTTTGGCAAGTCTTGTGGTTTCCTTTGATCTTCAGCCTGTATATCCCTAGACTACTTGTGTTGTTCTTCCTTCAACCTTCGACGCCTTAGGTGGAGTGGCAGGTCCCCTTTGGTGCGTCTGGTCTTAGGTGGTTGTGGCACCTCAAGATCACTGTGTGAACTTACCTCCGACTCATCACCGGTCAACTTGTACAACAACTCAAATTTGACAAGAGAAATTTCCTATGATTTATAGAAATTCAAATAATAAAGAGAATTTGAACTCCTAAGGTGTTAGAAGGTTGAGTTTTATTGGGTATCCAAACCAACAAGCATTAACCAAATCTTTGTACAAGGTCTTCAAAAACCCAAAGTTAGGGGTTTTTAGGATTTTCACAAAAAGCATCACACCATAAAGGTGAAGGGAGTGAGCCCTAAAGTGAAAGCATGGAGCAGAAGCAAGAGCTATGGTGGAAGAAGCAAGAGTAAGAGAGAGAGACACACATAAGATATGGGAACTCTACTAATCACAATGTGTGATTACTCTTTCCTTTATTCAAATGTCATTGAAAGAATAAAGAATGAAGTGACAATGTGATGGGTATCCACCACTTGCAATGTATAAGTGTGCGGGTATGTAGGTACTGCCAGTGTAACTAATATACGAGTGGCTAGACATAGGCACCTTTATCCCCAACAACCTTCCACTTAAAGGAAAGTTTTCCCACTAATGAGGAGAGAATAAGAAAAAAGTGACAAAGTACAAATCTACATTATTACCACAAGATGAGAAAAGATGTCATCTCATCCAATGGCCATCAACTTCCTAAGGAAGGAAAAATGCTCCGCCGCTGCTGCTGAGAGACTTTTATTGAGCATATCTTTATGATTTTGATTACTTGAGATCTTGACAAGCTCAATAAACTTATCCTCAATGACCTCTTGAATAAAGTGGTAACACACCTCAATGTGCTTCATTTTCACATGAAAGACTGGATTCTTGGCTGAGTGAATAGCACTCATAGAACCTGAATATAGTGTAGGGATTGCATCAATAATACCAAGGTCTTTGCCACCACTAGATAGCCTAAGGAAAGGCTTCCCTTGCAAGTCTTAGTGGCAGCAATATAATCTGCCTCTATAGTAGATAGGGCGATGTATTTCTGCACCTTCGACATCCAAGAAACAACACCTTCAGCAAAGATAAAGACATAGCCAAAGGTGGACTTCTTCCTGCTATCTACATGTCCTGCACAATCAAAGTTAATGTATCCCATGACTCCTATATCCTAGCCACCATAATAGATGCACATAGCTGTTGTGCCCTTTAAATATCTTATGATATCCTTGGTAGCATCCCAATGCCATCGTCCAGGTGTAGCCATATAGCATGTCACAACTCCCATTGCAAATGCTATGTCACACGATGAGTGTTGCTAGTGTCCACCTGGGTTGTAGAGCTAGGTGTGGATATGGTGGTGGTAGTGGTGGCCACCAAGAGAGTAACGTCATATTCATTCAACATTTGGTGGATCTTCTCTGGGAAACCTCCCAGATCAAGCTCCTCATTACGTGCGCGATCTAAGATGTATCCTCTGTGCCCCAAAGGGTGGGGTTCTACACTCTCTCAACCAGTTGTTTCTCCCCAAGCCTTGCATTTGTACAAAAGGCATCTTGGCCATCTCAGCCTTCTACTCATCACATTGTGGAAAATCGGCTTGACTAACCTTCATGTGAGAAGGTAAAAGACAACCAATCCTACATATGAAACTGCTCAAGGACCTTTTGGATGTACTCCTTCTGCGATAAGTAGAGGATCCCCTTAGAGAAATTGTGCGTAATGTGCATCCCAAGAATATGTGAGGCCTATCGCATGTCCTTGATTTCAAATATCTTCTTAATTTGACCTTTCAAGGCATTCAACTCATCATGAGCTCTCCCAACAATCGACATATCATCCACATAAAGGATCAAAATCATAAGGTTTTCATTACGAGCCTCACATAATACCACTAGAGAGTTGCTATTACATATGTTTAAAGGAGAGGAAAATACAAAGTAGAGAATGGTGGTTGGTTCTCGGCGTGCCGACGGGTGGTACTTCTCTACTTTTCCTCATTTCTTTCACGTGCTTCGCTTGAATGCAACGATTCTTCTTTTTCTTTTATTTCCTTATCTGTATTTATTACTCATTCTCCTATTTCTATGTAGCTAGGATGAATCAATCCAAATGCTTACAAGGGCCTTCTGACCTCAAAATTGGCGAGGCGGGTATTGCATTACTCGGTGTCTTTGTATACGCAAATGGTTACTTCAGGTACAATGCATGCGGCCTCTTCGTAGGAGGCAACTCAACCATCCATCTGTTTTTATGTATGAGTCAAACTAAAAACAGAAAACGGTGGGTGGGATCGTTGGCCGTGGCCGGGCAGCTAGGGGGGGGGTCAATTTTCTTCATTTCTTTCTTTTGCTTCCTTATTTTTTTATTAATTATTACTTTTCTTACTCTTCTCTTCTTGTGGTTTGTTGTTGTTGTGCTGTTCCGTTCGTTGTTATGTTAAGGTAAAGTAAGGTGGTGGCAGGGGGCCGTCCCAAGCCTCCCGCGACAAGGCCGAGCATCCCCGTCCATGCCTTACCCCTCGCGAGAGACAAGCTCTCGGACGGCGGGTGGCATGGAGAGCTCACTCGGCCAACGACGACTCCGTTGCATCGTATCTCCACCAACGCGGGGTCTGCAACAAGGAGAGCCCACCGGGGACAGACGAGGTAGGCGACGCTGCTCTCCGCACAATTTATACGCAAAGCCCGGATTGCACGCCGATGCATGTGGGATACGCGGGATGCAACATTGTTGAAGGATAAGGCATCCTACCATCCCACGTAACGAACGGTGTTATATATGGGTTCGTTGCGAGGCTTTAAAGAGCTAGTTGTTAAGGGCAAAAGTTTAGTAGCAATTTTCTTTTGTGGCACAATCCTACTACTTTGAATGTATAATGTGCATTTAAGAGGAATGTGAATGGAAGAAACACACTTTGAGATCCTACTCAGATTGAAAGGAAAGTTTGAAGCGTGGCCCAAGCTGTTGGGAGAATTTTCCTAATAAGTTCCAAAGGCAAGATTCTCAAGCAAAATGATTGCATAGTCAAATCCATGAGCTATAGCCACCCAATGTCCATCAACTAAAGAAAAAGATAAGAGTGCGCTTAATGGTGTATGGGCAAGTAGATGTAGCACCAGCACAAAGAGAATGAGAGAATGTGAGAGATGAATCCAAAACTAGCAAAGTATGTTAATGACATAGGACAAAGGCAAACAAAGATCTTAAAGAACAAAAGAAAAGGCTAAAAATGATGCAAAGAAAAAGGAGACAAAACTAGAAGCTCCTTGAAAACGTTGTCATGCGGCTAATATACCCCTAGGAGAGGGTGAAGAAGACTATAATTTATGATATGATTTAAGGGAAAGAAGAGCTAATATATCTTTCTCTTAGCTCATGGAATTATATCCAAGATGCACAAGTCAATGGAAAAGGTTGATAAACCCGAAAGCCAAAGAAAAAAAATGAAAGGAACAATCAGAGTGGTAAGTGTAGAAGAGCTTCCCAATATATTGTTGAGATATTTTGCAATCACACCTACTTCAGTCCCTTTGTAAGGAGCAATGAGGGCTCATGATCAAAATCCCATACATGCACAGTGGGAGAAAGTGCCACCACTCAATTCCTATAAAGCATTGTACTTGCACTCGTTTTCTAATGCAATGATAGTACTCTTTTCTTTCCAGTAAAGTGTCTATGTCAATGTACACACACAAGCTTGTGTTTATGAGTCCAAGTCTCAATCTTGGAACCTAATTCAGTTGTGTGACAATTTTTCCTTGTCTGGGTCAATGTCTTCATGAGTTTCTTCTTCCTCTTTCAACCTCCATAGCTTTCGCAACTGCCATGCTCTAGATCCCGCATATTTTAATACGGTATCAGAGACCAGTTGGGCATGCTCCTCCAGCTCCATTCTACTCTCATCTAGCTTAGCTTTAGCTTAGTCCAGATCAAGTCTAGGAGCTCATCTCCCACTCCTTCTTCTCCAAATTTCGACCTTGTGGCAGCCATAGCCACCCTGCACATATCCTGCTTCAAGCCCTTACAACTCTTCAACCAGAAGAGATCTTGATAAACTTTCTTTTGGATAAGTGTTGTTTTGCTCCTAGAGCTTCTCTGTATCACCTTAGAACTTGAAATTGCCCTGTCCACTAATCAACATTGTCATTTTTCTCAGGATCTATCATGTGGCCTCCATAGCCAAGCAATACCTAGGCATCTTGGAGCCTATGGATCTCACACTGCAAGACACCATTCATCATGATGTCTTCTCGGGAAATCTTCCTCAACATCAGGCGCATCTCTATGGCACATCATGCTGCAACGTTGGCCATCATATGCTTCAGCATTGCTGAAGATTCGTCACGTTGTCAAAATATGTGCCCATGTTGATCGAATGCTTTGATCCATCTCTGTGCAGCACGATTTTAGTTGCCATCATAGGAGAATGATAGCCCATGAAGTAAGCTTCATCCTCATATAAGAATTTTTCAAAATGATCAAGTATAGCTCCCACAATCAGTAAAAAACCAAGGCTGGGTCAAAACCCTAATCTAGGAAGCCATAGCAAAACTTCACCAAGCTCAAAAATCTCATCATTTTCTAAAATACTTGTTTATGACATCTAATATCTCTTGCATTTCTTTAGGCTATATACCATAGTAATCTCAAATCCTACTCTAGATATTGAGAGCATGGGTTTGGTAGAAATATATAGCCAATGGTGTTGCATCTTCTACTATGAGTAGCAACACTTTATGCACTTGTGAAACCTTTTCATTGGATTTTAACTCAATAACTACATTATATTTTTCAAAATCAGAAAAAGAACAAGTCAAGTTATCCATAATAATATCCTCATCGAGGAAACCATGATCCTTAAACTTGTCACCCATGAAAATATCATATCTTATCAGTTTTAATCATGAATTTAGATCCCATTAAATAGTGCTTCCATTGACGTAAAGCTTGTACTACAGCTAGCAATTCCTTATCATAGGTAGAATACTTGAGTTTAGAGGGCTTAAGCTTTTTTTAATTTTCAAACCAATGATATACAATACCTTTCTTTAATAATTTTGTCAAAGGTAATGCAAGCAATTAAAATTTTTTCACAAATTTTCTATAAAAGCTAGCAAGACCTAAGAAAGAAAGTAATTCATGCACATTTTTAGGTATCAGCCAATTCAAAATTGCTTCTATCTTTTTAGGGTCAACTTTAATACATTCAAAATTGCTTCTATCTTTTCTAATTTTGAAAAATATAATGTAGTTATTGAGTTAAAATCCAATGAAAAGGTTTCACAAGTGCATAAAGTGTTGCTAGTCATAGTAGAAGATGCAACACCATTGGCTATATATTTCTACCAAACCCATGCTCTCAATATCTAGAGTAGGATTTGAGATTACTATGGTATATAGCCTAAAGAAATGCAAGAGATATTAGATGTCATAAACAAATGCCCCTAGTCCGCGGCCGTCGACAGTCCAGGGAATATTCCCTCGCTAACTAGGGGAGGTTCATAATATAGTTAGAGAGGCTGATCAGACTATTCTCTCAAGCTATAAAAGGAAGATCCTTCGAAAGCTATCATCAATCTATCTTTCAACTAGTTCGAGTTCTTCCAGCTATCCTTAAGCTCTTCGCCTATTATCTATATAGATCACCATCTATGCTTCAAAGTAGAAGCACATGGGTGGATAGAACCATCTTCGTATTAGTTTGTTTGAACTTAAAGCAGTTTTTATTCTCCTTATAGTTGTTATGTGTTCTCTACTCATTGCTCAAACTCTGCCCGTTGTGCCATGTAATTTCTACATATGTTTCACCCCTTGCTGTAGAAATAAAATTGAAGTATGAAATCAAAGGACGAGGAAGTGGGTAAAGTTGAGGTCTCTCTAATGATATAGAGAAGAGGGATAAATGTAATTGAGAAATAGAAGATGATAATAAAAGTATGGAAGGTGATTAGCTTGGCAAAGTTGAGCTCTCTCTAATGATAGAGAGAAGAGGGATAAGCGTAATTAAGAAATCAATGAAAACGTATGTTGAAAAAGATAGGAAATTAGATTCCAATAGAAGATAAAAGAGGTCTTCTGCTTTTATTTAAGAGATGAGAAAGAAATCTCCAAACTTTTAAAGTAAGAGATGAAAAAGAAAAGCAAGAGATTAAATTATATGGAAATCTGAGAAGAAGAGAGTCAATTGGAAGAGAATATAAATCCTTTTATCACAGTGGACTCCCTATAAAGTTGGAAAAAGAAAGCTTAGAATGTAAGCAAGAGAGAATCGTTTTAAAAAAACTCTTCAGTCAATAGTTCTTAGTACATGTATAAAGTTAATGTTAGTGCTACTTAGGTAAGTTTCATAACCTTCTTTTTGGGATTTGGACTTAAGGAACATGGAGGTCTCTTGGTAAGAAAAAATTATGAATGTTTATAGTTTACTTAGTTATTTAAAAATACCTTTGATGTTCTTAAATATCTACATAATTATTGGATTTAATAATTAAACCTTGGGTGAGCATGTGGAAAGTGGCAAGCCCAATCTTAATTACTAACTCTTATGGATGGGTGGACACACTCAATCGACTAACTTCTCAATCAAAGAAATTTTAGGAAGAATCATAGGAGCATAATCACCTTTAGTAGGATAGAACCCAGGCTAATACTATCTTAGGGGAGTGAGCTGAAATAATGCTAGGTTAATGGACGCAAGTACCCCTCTCTAGAATTAAGTAATTTTTTGCTACTTGCATATTTCATTGGCTGCAAAGTGACAAATCTTAGATGGGTATTAGAATACTATGAGGATGACTCTCTAGGCTTTCTTTATAGACCATGTTTTCGCTAAGTTTGTTCTTCAACATAGTTGCAAACCTTTCAAGTAAGTTGCATGTTTCTCCTAAGGAGATTCCCTTGGATTCTTTAAAAAAACTTAAGAGAATGACTCATTTTTAAAAATTGGGTAAAAAATAACATATAAGTTTCTAATAATTTTAATTTTGTGCATTTCAAAATAAAAACTACTATGACACAAGGATGTTGATTTATAAACTAGATCATTTTTAAAGGATTTTTTTTCTAAGCAAGGTAGTATCTTAATATCATAAAGTTTATATAGCATAAATTTATATTTTTTCTAGAAATTAATAATAAATTAGGCATGATACATTATAATTATCTCAAAACCTAAAAAATTAATTAGCAAAATTTTGATACTTAATTGACAAGAAATTTATTCATATATATCAATCTTGTATGAAAAAATGTGAAAATAAAAATTTTCAAATGCTAATATGGGTTAATAACTTCATATGCAAGAAGAGGTGTCCAACTTCTCATCGGTACTCAATAAATCTAACAATTTGCATTGTCCAAGAATGCATAATTTGATGTCAAAGAGCTAGATGGAGACTCTTGAGTTTTACATGTCTGTGGATGCTCTTTAGGTTTTCATTTTATACATGAGGACTTTGATGGAGACTCTTGAGTTTTACATGTCAGTGGATCCTCTTTAGGTTTTCATTTTATACATGAGGACTTTGAAGGTAGAGCATGTTTTTGTTCAACACCTAAGGGTCCCTAGGTCCTTCATTATTATTTTGCCTCAATGCTTGTGTGGTCTTACTTTGTTCAGTAGAAGCATCACATGGGAAAAATGCTATCTTGCTTGGGGTTTGATACGTTAATGTGTTACCCAATTTGCTACCACTATCTCTCTTGCCACCAATTTCAATTTTGGTACTCTTCTTTGTCATGGTAGAGAGGGGAGGAGAATCAAATGGACCGGAGATATCCTATTTAAGAGTATACTCCCATGTTCTCTTTGACTTCTTGCTACTTTCTTCTTGACTCCTCTGTGTGACAAAAATGATTTAAAATTAGTGCAATAATTGCTCAATGTCTCTATTGTCCTTTGTCCATGGATGTGTTAGATGGGTCCCTCACCTCTTTTGCAAGAAAATTTTTGAGAGATAGAGTTCTTGTGGTGGTCCTCTTTTCTAAGGCTTTTTAAAATGATCGTATTTTCTTACAATGTCAAGTAAGCTTCAACATATCCTTAAAATATTCCATCTTACAAAAGGTCTCAACCTTTATTTTCTAAGGAGGCATCTTTCTTTCCCTCTTGAATGATGCACATATAAGTTCCCTACCATGTAATCAATTCAAATGTCTTCAAATGAGGTAAAATTTAGAGGCTATGTGCCAGATTCATCTTAACACCCAACGTTGAAGGTTTCACAAGTAAAAATCCATATATGCTCTCTATCCATAGTGATAAGGCCCTTTGCAACCATAAGATGATTGTCTTTTTTAGAGTTTTTTTTTTTTGAAACCATTGGATGCTTTTCATGTAAGTGATACCAAGGGCAATGGAATGTCAGTCAGGCCCACATTTTCATAAAAATGCCTCCCCGTCCAAAAATAGATTACCCATATACATATTGTCATCGTAGTTGCCCATGTTACTCTCAACATGCAGCTCGATCAGCGTTCCTATTGTCAGAGGTGAGAATGCATGACCCCTGAGTTTTATAATTATAGAGGGGGTGAGACTCAGACTTAACTCCTCTACATAGCTTGTTCAAATCAACTAAAAGTTGCAGCCATTGAGATTAAGCTGTGCTATCAGCTTTGCAACTAATTGGTTACAATAAAAAAGGCAATCATCCCATGGCACATCCCTCCATATTTTGTCACCTATGGTGCTTCTAGGAGGGACATGTGAAGGGGAGACGCTTTTGCACATTCTCCCTTAGGTGAATAGTTATGATTTTTCTACATGAAATCTCACTTGCAACTCAATTTTTCTCATCCTACCAATAATAGAACAGAATAGTTAGCCATTGAGTTATAGAGGGAGTATTTTACACATTGGAGATTGTGATCATCTCTCTTTTTGTCATCTTTTGGTACCCCCATAAAGGATTCAATATATTTTTATTTAAGAACTCAAGGAAACCTTCAATTGTATGAAGATGATGAGCTTATCGAGTCGAGTGTTTATGGGTAAGGAAGATCCAACGAAGTGGCTTGCACATTGTGAATGGTTTATGTTTATGAGTCACATGGTAACTCATGAAGAGAAGCTTTATGATTTTCTTCTAGTTATGCAGGGAGAAGTAAAGATTTGGTATGAAGCTTTGGATGATGCTGTGAAGCAAGATTGGGATAAACTAACAAGTTCTCTTGTATCACACTTTGCTCATCATGAAACAGCAATACAAGTTGATGAGAAGCTTCAACGTCTTCATCAAAATCCAAGAGAGGATTTCCAAAGTTTTCTACATCGATTTGAAGCTCTTTAGTTGAAGATAGGGAAGAATACTCATATTTAACATGAAAACAACCTCAAGCTTGACAAGTTTAAGGCTTGTCTTCACCAAACAGTTTGTGAAAAGGTGGAATTGGAAAAACCACATGTGCACGCCCAGAGCTTAGATTTCCTTTCGATGTCTTTGGGTAGGAAAAAATTTAACATGTTTTTATCATGTAATGGTAATTTATGATGTGTTGATATTCTTGCTAAAAGGAAGAGGTTGTGATGAACTTTGTTTGAAAAAGAAGAATTGAAAAGAGTTTCTTCTTGATCCTAAGCTTTGAATAGTTTTATATTTTAAAAAAATCTTGGATCCAAAAAATCAAGAGTTATTATAGCAGTTACAAATCCATAAAAACCTATTGAGAAAAAAGGAGCATGCTTTCTATGTGTGTCTCATGCCCCAAGCTAAATATTCTTGGTAATAAAAGCTACAACCAAACAAACAAACAAACAACAATTTAAAATAAAAATACAACAAAAGACCTTAGATCCTTACTTTGATCACTAGGAAGAAAACCTAAGAAACAAAGTAAAATAAAGTCCAACCTAGAGACCATAAAGAGAATAGGAAAATATGTTCCAAGAATAGAGAGTGAGACCCTACACTCAGAATATTATAAAGGATAGATTATGGGTTGTGATCATAGAGTACACTTCATCCTTAGAAACAATGAATGGTGGTAGATAAAAGAGTTTTTTTTTTTGGCATTCAAGATTAGGGCCTTCCTAGAAATGATTGCTTCTAGATTTTGTATCATCTCAAAGATAAGATAAATCATTAGAGTGAACCAGATAGTTTGAATATATGGATGAACCCCACTGTCTCTAAAAGAATTAGAGTATGAGCAATACCCTTTTACAAGGAAAAGAGCACTCTAGGGTCTTAGGAAAGTGGATCAACATGGAAAACCTCAATGTCTCTTTTTCTATGAAAATGTACATGTTATATATGGGTTTGTTTCAAGTCTTTGAGTTTTTTTTACCTACTACTTGGGTTTAAAAAGCTAGTTGTCAAGGGAAAAAGTTTAGTTGCAGTTTTCTTTTGTGGTGTAATCATAATTTGAATGTATAAAGTGCATTTAAGAGGAATGTGAAAGGAGGAAACACACTTTGAAATCCAACTCAGACTGAAAGGAAAGTTTGAAGCATGGTTCAAGATCTTGAGAGAATTTTCCAAATAAGTTCCGAACGAAAGATTGTGAAGCAAGAAACCATGGAAGTGCACCTAACTAAGGGAAGCCAGGATCTTTTGAAAGAGATCGAGGAAGAAACTATCTAAGGGTTTAATCAAAGAAGCGTTTTTCCAAGGAAAGAGCCACAATTGTTCCCTACAATCCTAATGATTGAAATGTGAAACGAAAAAAGTTTAACAAAACCCTCAAAAGATTCTTATTGGAGCATCTTTGCAATAATTTGATTTAGGAAAGACCCTAATAATTCTTCTACAGGAAAATCCTTGGCTTGTTTGAGGAAACATTGCAAGGAGCAAGTTGGAATTGTGAGTGGAAAGTTTCAAGACAACTCGACAATAAGAGGTGTCTTTCATGAGCTTCAAGGCATGAGAAATTATTAAAGAGCATAAAAATATATTTTGTCAATACTGAAAGATTGAGATTTCCTTAAATTGGGGAGGGAGCTCCTACTATGTTTAAGATCAAACATTTTATCGATAAACCCCATGGAGACATCAAGATGAAACTTGAGGTTAAGAACCTTGGCACAATTAAAGAAGTTCTAGCTATATCCATTGAAAAGGAACATAAACATGGAATAGATGAGAAAGAGGGATTATAGCAAAAGCTCCAAAGAAAAAAGACCCATGCTAAGGGCTAGAGAGAAAACCATAGAAGTAGATTGTAGCAATTTCTCATTGCTAGCTAGATAGGAAATGACTGTCACAAAAAATGGAGAATTTTCTAGAAGCTGAAACAATGTATAATATGAGTCTTGAAGCTATAAAAGGTAGATCTTGGAGAAGAGGGTTTGATGGTCCTATAAATTTGATTGGTTAAGAAGGAGTGAATAGAGTTGGAAGATAGGATGAAGGAGGCTATTATAGATATGTACCCTCTTTTTACAAATTTTCCAACAAAAAAAAAAGATTACAGAGTCAAATCTATGAGCCTATGACATCTCAAGGTCCATCAAATAAAGAAAAGTGTAAATGTGAGCTCATGCTCAACCGCGAAGATCCATATACCACTTATTGTTTCAAGCGAACACCTATGGCTATCTCTCACCTAGCCGATTTACCTTTGCTCCTACCGGGGTATAGTGAGCTTACCTCAATGATCGAATGAGTTTCCCCCTCCCTCAAGCACACAAGTAGCTCCATGATTTGAGATGTGAGCTAAAACATCCTCAAGCCTCCACCTCCAAGCTCCATCCTCCATAGCCGCGTGCGAGACAAGAGAAGAGAAGAAGAGAGGAGATGATGGAAAGCTTCACCTCCAATATCCCTGACCCTCACACACTCACTCTCTTACACTCCCTCTATCAAGCACACACAAGCAATCAAGAAGGAGATGATAAGAAGAGAAGAAGATGAGTCCACTTTGCCACACACCAAAGAATGATCTTCTCTATTCACTTTTTGGCTTTTATACATGCCCTAAATCCCTTGGGCACCGATCCCCTTTTTTACATGACCAGCCATTGTGGCAAGGTTCTATTTTCTCATTCCCTTCTATTTGCCCTATCTCTTTACCTATGCACGTTTACCTTTTATACAATCTGCACAGGTTGGATCCTGGTGCTCTTTCACAAAATTTTAAGGGACGCCTTGCATTTAAAAATTCACTTTTGTCTTTGACTTGATTTTTGAGGCCGCCCTCATGCTTTTGGTTGTTCTTCATCTTGCTTCTTCCTTTGCATCTACATTCTTGACTTATTTTTTATCCGTCTCGAATTGGGGTTAACATTACCTGGTTCCTAGAGGAGTGCTAGTCCCATGGCACTTTGTGGGTGTTTATTGATGAGGGCTTGATTCTTTGAAGGGTGGTTCCCAAGTTGATGGTGGCGCCTTATGTGGATTAGCACTGGGTGAGAAGCTTTGGCAAATGGTTGCACTGTTGGAGGCCAGGGGTATGTAGAGTGGATGGCGGGGCTTCTGATATTAGTGATTTGCAATATTCATCTTTACCTAAAAAGAGATTAAGTGCGCCACCTATGGGGAGGTTCTACCTTACCATGTGGTGAATTTTCTTGTGCTAGTGGAATTGGAAGTTGGGTTGAGCCTAGGTGTTGACCCACACTTGAGGACCTAGTTTGTGTATAAGGGAGATGCGGTGGGTGTAGCTTAGGGTGACAGGTCTAACCATAGGCAAGTGTGACCTTCCTAGGTATGTATTTCCCTTGATGTGCCCTAAGCGTGATGTGTGGGGAATCAAAATAAGGGCTAGGGGGTTAGACATGGAGCTAGCCGACCGAGGCCATCGGACACACATAACTTGAGAACCCCTCGATGTAGTGACTGTAGTCAATGTGGAGTTAATTGTTTTTCTTGTGATTTCATTCTCTTTTCATTTTGATTCTCTTCTTTCTTTTATTTTTCTTTTGCTTTTTGTTTTTTTAAATTTTATTGGGAGAGGGTGGAGTTGGGGGCTTATGAGATTTAATCAGGAATTTCCATCTCTACATGTACCCTCTGAGGTTCACATGCATACTTGGAGAGTGGTACTGGAAAGAAATGGATGATTTCAATGGGTGAAGTGGCTATCATTCATGTCTTCCAAGAGGGCTAAGAAAAATGAAGTTAGTAGAGTAGCTCGCATCATCAATCTAGCCATGGCACAGCTATCTATTCCATTGGGATCAAAAAAGAGGGGTGGAAGCGATGCTCTTGTGGTGCGGGATCCTATCTAAGTAGTATCCTAAGAAATCTTAGATAATTATAGGTTCTGATGAAGGTGGGAATCGGGACAGAAAGAGAATTCGTCGATGAAGCAGACTATTGAATCACATAGGTCCTTTAACATGAAAATGAGGGCCTCTTTGGGTTTAGTAGCATTGGCATTGTAGCTCCATGGAAAGTCGTAGCGGCTGTGGATGCTTGGGTTAAAATCCACTCCTACCCTTCTCGAATATGGCATGAAGGTTGCATTATTCCTCTCAAAGGGTGGGGTGTTACAAAAAGCTATCCATGTATCCATGTTTAAATAAAAAATGTGCCTCCTCCATGTGGGTTCGCATCCATGGACCTTCACAGCCCTGGGCACTTCAAAAACTTTATCTT
This sequence comes from Lygodium microphyllum, assembly GCF_053477565.2. Taxonomy (NCBI): domain Eukaryota; kingdom Viridiplantae; phylum Streptophyta; class Polypodiopsida; order Schizaeales; family Lygodiaceae; genus Lygodium; species Lygodium microphyllum. Next base: position 85,099,067 of record NC_141150.1, on the reverse strand, counting down.
GCCAAAAATCTACATCCTCGGTCCCTCATAGGGTGGGATTCTGCTTTGTCTTCTTGTCTCCTAGCTTGCTTCCAACATTAGTCCCCTCTTTCACCACCTTGACTGGTAGTACTCTACGCAAGTGGGTGGGGAATTGAAAAGTAAAGTCGAAGGGCTCCCTACCACTCTCCCGTTGCTCCCAAATCATAATTTTAGCATTAAATATTGCTGAAAAGTCATCTTGGCTTGGTGGGATAGGCATAGTGGAAACCACTACTGACTGGGCATTCAATCTTCTCTTTACATGCTCCACCATCTGTTGTCTCTTCCTTTTAAGCTCCGCTTTTCTTTCAACAGAGGTGTCCACCTATTGTTGTTGTTCTTCTGCGCCTGGGGAAGGAATTTGTGGGACAATTTCTTCTTCATGAGGTCCTGTGTCAAAGCTTGTGCTAGCCTCTTCTCCTTGTTGGTCTTCCTTTTCTGTCCCCCTCAACAAACCCTAGTGCATCAACTTCTTGTGGGGTCAGGCTTGCTTGTTGTAGTAGATAGTTTCATTGCTCCTCAAGGGCAAGGCTCGCACCTACGGGTTGCGCTGACATCTATAGGCCTGCTCTTAGGGGCTTGCATGCAATCCGTAGCTTCTTCTTTATGGAGTCAACGACCTCCCCTTCCTCCATTTGAATGACACCTAGTAGTGTGTTCAAGAAGGTGCATTGCTAGGCTTCAAAACTCACTTGGGCGGCATGTGCCTTGCTCTTAGCTAGCACTTTGTTCTTTTCCACCTGAGCGAGACGACGCCCCAAAACTTTGACTCTTATCTCATTATGGTTTGCCTAGTCTTCTGCTCTCTTCTTCATTTCCGCAAAGGCTTTCTCCTTGCCTTTGACTAGTATCATCAACCTTTGCTCTTGATCTTCAATCTCTCTTTCCAGCCTCTGTTCCTCCTGTTGCTCCGAGGTTGCCTCTCTTTTCAAATTCTCTATCTCTTCTCGGTACCTACGTGCCCTTTCCTCTCTTGCCACCTCTAACTCTTCTGGGCTTTATGCAACTTTTCCATCTCCCCTTTCAGATCTTCATAGAGCCCTACAAGCTCATCACTCATTATGGTATCGTAGGCTCACTAGGCTTGAGTCTCTTCATCCAGCCTTGCGTGCCAATTGGTTTTTTCTTTGTCCTTGGCTTGCAGTTGCTCCTTCAGCTCACTTATCTCCCTTTGGCACATGGCTACTTGACAAGTTTTCTCTAATTGGGATGCATCCATGGCCTCCTTTTCTGCCTCTAGTTCAGCCACCCACTACTATCTTCTTATCCTCCTTTTCCTTCTCTAGCTCTGAAAGAAGCTCCTTAACGTATTTTTCATAGTCTCTGCAGGTGTGTGGCAAATTTGTCGTGGGAATGGAGGTTGTGGAGGTTTCCACCTTCTACCTCTTGGAATCTTGCCTAGACTCGGTTTATGCTCTGCCATCGGTGTTTTAGTTTCTGGTATGGGGGTAACTTCCCCCATTCCTTGGGCCATTTCTTTATTAACAAACTACTGTACCCGAGCCATGAGGTTGCTAGCATGCACTTTGGCTATGGAGCTTAGAGTGGATATAGTTGTTGGGATCGTGGGCACTAGGAGAGTAGGGATGGGATCGATTGGGGCCTTGCCCTTGCCTTTTTTCACTACGGGTGGCGTGATCTCTAGTGCTTGTGTGCTTGAGCTAGGGTCTTCATCTCTAGTCGGCTCTCATGGCACACAACTCATCCTGTCTACACTGCTCCTCTATAGATATACGTGTTTCTAGAACCATGTCTTCATCTTCCTTCCTTTTAAACTCTTCCTCTTATTTAGTTGCCTTCCCTTTTCTCTCCTCCTCAGATTTTCTTGATTCTTCTTTCAGCCTCTCTGACTCCTCGTTTTCTTTCTTCTTCCTCTTTCTTCTTAGACTCTTTTTTAGCTTTTTGTAAGTCTAATTTTTCTTTCTTCCTGCTTTCCTCCTCATCCTTCTCTTCCAAATCCTTCTTCTTTGGCTTTCGTTGGGCTTCTTGGCATTTATTTTTCTCCTTCCTCATCATCACTCACTGTCCTTTCACCAGAGTGTGGCTACTATTCATTGTGGAGGTGACCTCTCTAGTGTTTCTCCAATTCCTTCTCCTTCACCCTGTCCTTCCCCCAATGCTTCACTTATTACAGTTGTCAAAACCCCACCGAATCCGATGGTAGAGGCCTTTGAGGATGACACTTTTCTTTTTGCCCTGGTAGTAGGGGACTCTCCTCCTAGCGGTCTTCCTCCCTCCTGTAGCTAGTTCTTTTGCTGAAGACTCAATGGTCTTCCACACAAAGCCATTTACATTTACTTCATCAATGGATCTTGCTGCAATGCTCTCCAGCATAGGCACATTGATTCGGCTCATTATTGAGTTGTACCTTTGGCTAGAGAATAGTGTGTGCATCATTTTGGCTTGGAGTTGGATTTCGGGGTTGGGGATGTTTGCCAAGTTGATGCCATCATTTATGTGGACCATCAACTTGTCCATTCCTAACATGGCATACACATCTCTCTTCAGCTGCCTTTCCACCTTATCATTGGCTAGACCCAATGCTTTCTCCACCAACTCTGGAGTCAATTCGATCTCGACTTGGCGGGTTTCTTCTATTTTCTGCACTGTCATGGTGCCGTGGCTCCTACCAAAGGTCCGAAGGAACTCCACACACTAGCTGCAGTCCACTCCTTGACCAACTACCTCCATGTACTTTTGCAGATGGCATTGTTCGACAATCTGCTTCACTGCTTGTGGCTCCCTGGCAACATCCTCCAAGTTCAAGACAGGGCCTGGACTTGAACTGGTTAAAGGCCCTTATTTTCACGGAAAGGCCATATTTTGCTTGCTCTTCTTGTGAAAATGGCAACTTGCTGGCTTTCTCTTGGCCTGTCATCATGCTGGGTGCCTGTCATGAATCCGTGTTCACCATTAGTTCTTTTCAAAACAATTATATGCAGAGGAAAAAGATCAGATGCTAATGGAATTGAAATGCTTAATTATAGAATTAAACGTCTCCCTCAAGTAGTCCATACATTCCAAATTTTATGACCCTTTTTCTTAGCCATGAATTGGTTTTGATTTGTTTTCATTTTCTTTTGCATTTTATTCTTATTTCCACCTTACCCCCTTCCCCTGCAGAAATAAGAAGAATTATATCCAAGATGCACAAGTCAATGGAAAAGGTTGATAAACCCGAAAGCCAAAGAAAAAAAATGAAAGGAACAATCAGAGTGGTAAGTGTAGAAGAGCTTCCCAATATATTGTTGAGATATTTTGCAATCACACCTACTTCAGTCCCTTTGTAAGGAGCAATGAGGGCTCATGACCAAAATCCCATACATGCACAGTAGGAGAAAGTGCCACCACTCAATTCCTATAAAGCATTGTACTTGCACTCGTTTTCTAATGCAATGATAGTACTCTTTTCTTTCCAGTAAAGTGTCTATGTCAATGCACACACACAAGCTTGTGTTTATGAGTCCAAGTCTCAATCTTGGAACCTAATTCAGTTGTGTGACAATTTTTCCTTGTCTGGGTCAATGTCTTCATGAGTTTCTTCTTCCTCTTTCAACCTCCATAGCTTTCGCAACTGCCATGCTCTAGATCCCGCATATTTTAATACGGTATCAGAGACCAGTTGGGCATGCTTCTCTAGCTCCATTCTACTCTCATCTAGCTTAGCTTTAGCTTAGTCCAGATCAAGTCTAGGAGCTCATCTCCCACTCCTTCTTCAAATTTCGACCTTGTGGCAGCCATAGCCACCCTGCACATATCCTGCTTCAAGCCCTTACAACTCTTCAACCAGAAGAGATCTTGATAAACTTTCTTTTGGATAAGTGTTGTTTTGCTCCTAGAGCTTCTCTGTATCACCTTAGAACTCTAGGCATCGTGGAGCCTATGGATCTCACACTACAAGACACCATTCATCATGATGTCTTCTCGGGAAATCTTCCTCAACATCAGGCGCATCTCTATGGCACATCATGCTGCAACATTGGCCATCATATGCTTCAGCATTGCTGAAGATTCGCCACGTTGTCAAAATATGTGCCCATGTTGATCGAATGCTTTGATCCATCTCTGTGCAGCACGATTTTAGTTGCCATCATAGGAGAATGATAGCCCATGAAGTAAGCTTCATCCTCATATAAGAAATTTTCAAAATGATCAAGTATAGCTCCCACAATCAGTAAAAAACTAAGACTGGGTCAAAACCCTAATCTAGGAAGCCATAGCAAAACTTCACCAAGCTCAAAAATCCCATCATTTTCTCTATCCTGCCACTTAAAACAAACCACTACCACTCCAATCTACTATCCCAGTATCAAATCAAGGAGGAGAAGAGCTTGGATTCATTGACAGAAGATCAACGACCCCGAACTAAGAAGATTTGAGTTCCCGGACATAGTCTTTACATAGTGTGTTTTCACATTGTCATTACTTGTGTCTCTTGACACACTATAATCTGCTCTTTCACTGATAAAATCTAAGAATTATGGAGTTATTTTCTATTGCTCTAGCCATTTAACATGGGCAAAGACTCTCCAACTTCTCGCTTCAAAGGATTCGGATTTCATACCTGGCAGACCCACATCAAACTCATCCTGATGAAGAAGGGCCTCTGGGCCATTACTACTGGAAAAGAAAAGAAGCCTCGTGATGTGGACCTTGCAATCACTTGGAAAAAGAATGATGATAAGGCTCATGCCATTATGAAATTGGAGCTAGACGATAGCTATATCCACCATGTGGATAATTGTGACACTTTACAGGATACATGGAAGAGATTTGACACCTTGTTTAGTGCATAATCTAAATCATCAAAGTATGGTCTCCTGATTGAGTTTTCGAGGCTTGAAATGAAGTCCAGAACATCACTTGCCACACATTTGAATTACATGGAAGGACTTCTAACCCAACTTGCAGGAATCAACATTAAAATGGAAGAAGATGTTTGCATCAGCGCTCTACTTAAAAGTTTACCTCCTGAATATAATAATATATCAACAACTCTAATCAATATGCCAAACCCTGAACTTGTTGATATCCAGGCATCACTGTTAGAGGAGGAAAAGAAGCTAAAAACTAAGGAAGAACCAAGCATCTCTAGAGATGAACATGCATTATATGTTGGCAACAGGTACAAAGGCAAGAGGGATCAACTCTTTTGTGACTTCTACAAAAGGACCGAACACATTGAGAAGTTCTGCCAAGCCAAAAAGAGGTCTCAAAAGGCCTATGTAGTTGCAGTCAAAGAAGAAGAATAAAACGGACCAAAGAAAGAAGAAGAAGAAGTAGACCACCACGAGAAAGACAAACCTCATTAGTCCTTCTATTCAGATAGACTTTTTTAGCTTTGTATTTCCTAGCCCTAATGCTTCAGACATAAACTTGTAAACTCCTCAGTTAGCCTTCTACTACAGCCTCTGTACACTTTGTGAGGCCCCTGCTACAGCCTCTAGATGACCACCATGTTTGTGGCATCCATACTTAGCCTTTTCTGCGATAGCCTCTGGTGTTTTGCCTTGTTTATGGTGTGCCAACACTTTACAAGTTTTGCTCTCACTAAAGCCTCTACACACTTTGTTCTTCTGATTGTGATTGAGGAGGGGTATTGAGATATTTTACAATCATACCTACTTCAATCCCTTTGTAAGGAGCAGTGAGGGCTCAGGACAAGAATCCCATATGCACAATTAAAAAAAAGGGCCACCACTCAATTCCTAAAAAGCATTGTACTTGCACTCTTTTTCTAATGCAATGATAGTACTCTTTTCTTTTCAGTGAAGTGTCTATGTAACTATACACACACAATATTTGAAACGAGTATTTACAAGGCACCTATCAAGGTAAATTGTTATATAACTATATATGGTTTAGGATCATTTCCTTTTATATTAGAGAGGTACTATCTTAGAAATACATGAGTGATATAAGACTTGATAACAATATATGAAAAATGTAGAGTGCTAAGAATATTTTAAATGACAATAAGAAAGAAATTCACTCAAGATGATATAGAAGAGAAAAGGGATTTGTAAAGTTCAAGAGAAGAAGAAAAAGAATATCAAAGCTCTGAGATCAAGAAGCCCGATGTTTTTAGATATGCTCAATGTCGCACCCTTGTAAGGTGCCACCAAAGGTCCATGGTGCTCTAAGATGTAACATCCCCATTATGAGGGGAAGCCATGTGTGAGCATAGACATTTGTTGGGTCTTGACTTGTATATCAGATGAGGTATATATGATTAGATGGAAAAAAGCTGACATTTGTGGATCTAGCCTTTGGGTTAGATACAGTAGTTATGATGATAGCAACTGGAGGCACAATCCATCGAGTTGCCAGGTAGGTGTGGGAGTTATCAAGGACCCCTATTTTGGGATCTAGGGACCGCCAAAGTGGTCCTTCGCTGGGGGGATCTTAGGGGGGTCAACAAGCCCCTTGACAAGGATCGGAGAGTAGCACCCTTGGCCCCTTGGCCCAACCTTAAAGAAAATATTTCTTGGAATATTCCCTAGCCGACTAATGAAGGTTCATAATATGGTTGGACATGCCGACTAGACTACAAGCAAAGCCCCTCAAAATCCATCACAAATCTATCTTTCACCCAATCAGAGTTCTTCCAGCTATCCTTAAGGCCTTTGTTTATCATTTTTTTGGATCACCATCTAAGCCTCATAGTGAAAGCATAAGGATGACTAAATCTATCTTTGTATCAATTGGTTTGAAATTAAAGTACTTTTTTTATTCTCATAGTTGTTGTATGGTCTCTACTCCTTGCTAAGATTTTGTTTATTACATCGTGTAGTTTTTGCATGGTAGGGGGCTCTAAGGAGTAAAGAGTTCTTGAGAGGCAAGCGCTTCAATATGAAAGATAAGAAATTTCATTTGCTACATCAGGTAGTGGTGCTGGCACATCAAGTGGTAGTGGCATTGTATCGATAATTCAAACACTTAGGATTGGTCCACCAGCCTTCAATGAAGGCAAGTTAGATGGTAGAAACTACACTTTGTGAAAGTTTAAAATTACAACTATCATTGATTCTTATAAGCTTCTTAAGATAATGATGAGGGCATACCCAACACCCCAACCCATCCCTGGCCCATCAAATTTGAGTATCATGATTCCTCCAAATATAGATGCATTGTGTGACTTAGTTACACAATATTCTAACTTTATTTTGACCTTGATTCAGCATACAACCAAGGCATCAAAAGCTTGAAACATACTGAGGAGAAAATAGAAAACGCAAAATCAAGCATATATTTAAAACTTGGAGACTCGACTAGTAGTAGAGAAGTTTGCTAAAGGAGAGATAGATGAAGCATTCATCATTGTGATCAAGAATTTATGTGACTAGATGGTTGATGTTAGGATATAAAAGACTAGTGAGGAGCTAGATTAGAGATGTGTTCAAATTTTCCCACTAAAGTTTAATCGACAAATAACTACCCTAAACACTCAAGTGCGATTCCAAGCTTTGATGTTTAAGGAGTTTTGTACACTACAAATGGAGGAGGAGTTGCAGGTAAAAGCTCACGAGAAGATAGCAATAGTGGAGATGCTGCATTATCTACAAATGAAAGGCAAAGGTGATTTCTCTACAAATGGTGACAAAAAGAAGAAGGGTGGAAAGAAAAAGGTGTTGCATTTTCTATGAACATGAAAGGAAAAGATTATTTCTCTACGAATGGTGACAAAAAGAAGAAGTGTGGAAAAAAAAAAGTTTCAAGAAGAGTGCTTCTACTACAAGAAGTAAGGATATGCGATTGTAGATTGCGTGTTAATAAGGCAGATGAAAAGAATAGCACCCTGAAGAGTAAAGGAAAGGAGAGAAGTCAATATGGCTGACAAGAGTTGGATTTATTCATGGCAAGCATTGAGAAAGTTTGTTCCTTTAGTGCAAGAAATATCTACCATTGACTGATGGGTATTGGATAGTTGTGTCTCTTGTTGCATGACCAATAAGAAAGGTCTGATAGTTCTATAATGCCTTTGCAAGAATCCATTACTATGACTCTTGGAAATAATGCAAAACGTCCTACTAAGGATACAGGTACTTTTTCCTTTATTTTTCAAATGGTGATTTCAAAAATCCTTCATTGGCCATGAGGTGAGGTTCATTAAGACAAGTGTAAAAATCATTTACAGTTCTAGCAAAGCTATTGGCAAAGAAGAAATAAGGAACAACATGTATTAGCTCAGTGCTCTTACAGCCAATGTTGGTGTGCGTGCAAGTAAGCCTCGGTATGAAAGATTTGGTCACATTGATTTTGCAGTGTTAAAAGAGATGCTTAAGCAATGTATGATTGCTCACCTACTTGCACTAGCTGAAATAAAGGACAAGAAAGCAAGATTATAGTGAGGGATCCTCTAGAGTTAGTGCATGCTGACTTGTATGGTAAAAGGCCTACACATGCATAATTTGGGAGGATCCTCTTGTTTTATGTTGATTGTTGACGACAATAGTAAGAAGATGTGGGTGTAAATCCTTCGTGATAAGGCTCAAGATTTTGGTAAGTTTAAAGGATGTCTAAAACTTGTTGAGAATGAAAGAGGGCAAAGTGTGAAGAAGTTTAAAATAGATGGTGGTGTTAAGCTCAAATCAAAGGAGCTTGAAGTCTTGATCACGTATTAAACACGTTCAAATCCAGTATCACTATGTGCGTGACTTGATCGAGGATGGGATAGTAGAGGTCATCTACTATCCAAGGAAGGATAATGGAACATATATCTTCATCAAAGCTCTTATACAAAGGATCTGCTTCGAGTTTATCTTTAGAGACTCACCATTAGGCTGAGGATGTAGTTCAAGGACATTGAGGGGGGATATTAGATATCCTCAATGGCTAACCTTCGTAAGGTGCCACATCAATGGTCCATGATAGTCTAAGTTGTAAGGCCCTCATTATAGGGAGAAACCATGTGTGAGCATGAATATTGGTTGGGTCTGGACTTGTATTTTAGATAAGGTCAATGTGATTGGATGGCAAAAAGGTGACCTTTGTGGATCTAGCCTTTGGGTATGATAGAGTACTTATGCTAGTAGCAACTAGAGTCATAATGTATTGAGTTGTGGGGTGTGGAACTTATCAAGACCCTTATTTTGGGGTGTCAAGGTAGTGCCCCTAGTCCGCGGCCGTCGACAGTCCAGGGAATATTCCCTCACTAACTAGGGGAGGTTCATAATATAGTTAGAGAGGCTGATCAGACTATTCTCTCAAGCTTTAAAAGGAAGATCCTTCCAAAGCTATCATCAATCTATCTTTCAACTAGTTCGAGTTCTTCCAGCTATCCTTAAGCTCTTCGCCTATTATCTATATAGATCACCATCTATGCTTCAAAGTAGAAGCACATGGGTGGATACAACCATCTTCGTATTAGTTTGTTTGAACTTAAAGCAGTTTTTATTCTCCTTATAGTTGTTATGTGTTCTCTACTCATTGCTCAAACTCTGCCCGTTGTGCCATGTAATTTCTACATATGTTTCACCCCTTGCTGTAGAAATAAAATTGAAGTATGAAATCAAAGGACGAGGAAGTGGGTAAAGTTGAGGTCTCTCTAATGATATAAAGAAGAGGGATAAATGTAATTGAGAAATAGAAGATGATAATAAAAGTATGGAAGGTGATTAGCTTGGCAAAGTTGAGCTCTCTCTAATGATAGAGAGAAGAGGGATAAGCGTAATTAAGAAATCAATGAAAACGTATGTTGAAAGAGATAGGAAATTAGATTCCAATAGAAGATAAAAGAGGTCTTCTGCTTTTATTTAAGAGATGAGAAAGAAATCTCCAAACTTTTAAAGTAAGAGATGAAAAAGAAAAGCAAGAGATTAAATTATATGGAAGTCTGAGAAGAAGAGAGTCAATCGAAAGAGAATATAAATCCTTTTATCACAGTGGACTCACTATAAAGTTGGAAAAAGAAAGCTTAGAATGTAAGCAAGAGAGAATCGTTTAAAAAAAACTCTTCAGTCAATAGTTCTTAGTACATGTATAAAGTTAATGTTAGTGCTACTCAGGTAAGTTTCATAACCTTCTTTTTGGGATTTGGACTTAAGGAACATCGAGGTCTCTTGGTAAGAAAAATTTATGAATGTTTATAGTTTACTTAGTTATTTAAAAATACCTTTGATGTTCTTAAATATTTACATAATTATTTGATTTAATAATTAAACCTTGGGTGAGCATGTGGAAAGTGGTAAGCCCAATCTTAATTACTAACTCTTATGGATGGGTGGACACAGTCAATCAAGTAACTTCTCAATCAAAGAAATTTTAGGAAGAATCATAGGAGCATAATCACCTTTAGTAGGATAGAACCCAGGCTAATACTATCTTAGGGGAGTGAGCTGAAATAATGCTAGGTTAATGGACGCAACTACCCCTCTCTAGAATTAAGTAATTTTTGGCTACTTGCATATTTCATTGGTTGCAAAGTGACAAATCTTAGATGGGTATTTAGAATACTATGAGGATGACTCTCTAGGCTTTCTTTATAGACCATGTTTTCGCTAAGATTGTTCTTCAACATAGTTGCAAACCTTTCAAGTAAGTTGCATGTTTCTCCTAAGGAGATTCCCTTAGATTCTCTAAAAAAACTTAAGAGAATGACTCATTTTTAAAAATTGGGTAAAAAATAACATATAAGTTTCTAATAATTTTAATTTTGTGCATTTCAAAATAAAAACTACTATGACACAAGGATGTTGATTTATAAACTAGATCATTTTTAAAGGATTTTTTTTCTAGGCAAGGTAGTATCTTAATATCATAAAGTTTATATAGCATAAATTTATATTTTTTTCTAGAAATTAATAATAAATTAGGCATGATACATTATAATTATCTCAAAACCTAAAAAATTAATTAGCAAAATTTTGATACTTAATTGACAAGAAATTTATTCATATATATCAATCTTGTATGAAAAAATGTGAAAATAACAATTTTCAAATGCTAATATGGGTTAATAACTTCATATGCAAGAAGAGGTGTCCAACTTCTCATGGGTACTCAATAAATCTAACAATTTGCATTGTCCAAGAATGCATAATTTGATGTCAAAGAGCTAGATGGAGACTCTTGAGTTTTACATGTCTGTGGATGCTCTTTAGGTTTTCATTTTATACATGAGGACTTTGATGGAGACTCTTGAGTTTTACATGTCAGTGGATCCTCTTTAGGTTTTCATTTTATACATGAGGACTTTGAAGATAGAGCATGCTTTTGTTCAACACCTAAGGGTCCCTAGCTCATTCATTATTATTTTGCCTCAATGCTTGTGCGGTCTTACTTTGTTCAGTAGAAGCATCACATGGGAAAAATGCTATCTTGCTTGGGGTTTGATACGTTAATGTGTTACCCAATTTGCTACCAATATCTCTCTTGCCACCAATTTCAATTTTGGTACTCTTCTTTGTCATGGTAGAGAGGGGAGGAGAATCAAATGGACCGGAGATATCCTATTTAAGAGTATACTCCCATGTTCTCTTTGACTTCTTGCTACTTTCTTCTTGACTCCTCTCTGTGACAAAAATGATTTAAAATTAGTGCAATAATTGCTCAATGTCTCTATTGTCCTTTGTCCATGGATGTGTTAGATGGGTACCTCACCTCTTTTGCAAGAAAATTTTTGAGAGATAGAGTTCTTGTGGTGGTCCTCTTTTCTAAGGCTTTCTAAAATGATCGTATTTTTTTACAATGTCAAGTAAGCTTCAACATATCCTTAAAATATTCCATCTTACAAAAGGTCTCAACCTTTATTTTCTAAGGAGGCATCTTTCTTTCCCTCTTGAATGATGCACATATAAGTTCCCTACCATGTAATCAATTCAAATGTCTTCAAATGAGGTAAAATTTAGAGGCTATGTGCCAGATTCATCTTAACACCCAACGTTGAAGGTTTCACAAGTAAAAATCCATATATGCTCTCTATCCATAGTGATAAGGCCCTTTGCAACCATAAGATGATTGTCTTTTTTAGAGATTTTTTTTTTGAAACCATTGGATGCTTTTCATGTAAGTGATACCAAGGGCAATGGAATGTCAGTCAGGCCCACATTTTCTTAAAAATGCCTCCCCGTCCAAAAATAGATTACCCATATACATACTGTCATCGTAGTTGCCCATGTTACTCTCAACATGCAGCTCGATTAGCGTTCCTATTGTCAGAGGTGAGAGTGCATGACCCCTGAGTTTTATAATTATAGAGGGGGTGAGACTCAGACTTAACTCCTCTACATAGCTTGTTCAAATCAACTAAAAGTTGCAGCCATTGAGATTAAGTTGTGCTATCAGCTTTGCAACTAATTGGTTACAATAAAAAAGGCAATCATCCCATGGCACATCCCTCCATATTTTGTCACCTATGGTGCTTCTAGGAGGGACATGTGAAGGGGAGACACTTTTGCACATTCTCCCTTAGGTGAATAGTTATGATTTTTCTACATGAAATCTCACTTGCAACTCAATTTTTCTCATCCTACCAATAATAGAAGAGAATAGTTAGCCATTGAGTTATAGAGGGAGTATTTTACACATTGGAGATTGTGATCATCTCCCTTTTTGTCATCTTTTGGTACCCCCATAAAGGATTCAATATATTTTTATTTAAGAACTCAAGGAAACCTTCAATTGTATGAAGATGATGAGCTTATCGAGTCGAGTGTTTATGGGTAAGGAAGATCCAACGAAGTGGCTTGCACATTGTGAATGGTTTATGTTTATGAGTCACATGGTAACTCATGAAGAGAAGCTTTATGATTTTCGTCTAGTTATGCAGGGAGAAGTGAAGATTTGGTATGAAGCTTTGGATGATGCTGTGAAGCAAGATTGGGATAAACTAACAAGTTCTCTTGTATCACACTTTGCTCATCATGAAACAGCAATACAAGTTGATGAGAAGCTTCAACGTCTTCATCAAAATCCAAGAGAGGATTTCCAAAGTTTTCTACATCGATTTGAAGCTCTTTAGTTGAAGATAGGGAAGAATACTCATATTTAACATGAAAACAACCTCAAGCTTGACAAGTTTAAGGCTTGTCTTCACCAAACAGTTTGTGAAAAGGTGGAATTGGAAAAACCACATGTGCACGCCCATAGCTCAGACATGAGGTCTACATTGTTGGAAACCTTATTTGCAACTCTCCTATGTCTGTTTATGTCTTTGTACCAAGCCTAAGTAAAGAAAGTGGTTCTATGTTGCCTAGTCAAACATGGGATCTATATTCTTGGACACCTTCTCTCTGGCTCTCCTGTGTCTGTCTATGCCTTTGTGTTCACCCTATACTACGGGTCTCTATATAAAAGGGCCACCCTTTTTAGCGGGTCAGCCCCTACCCCATTATATGGGCGTCCTCTCCATTAAATGGGTCTATAGATTTGTACATAAGACTCCACTTCAATGCAAAATATCTCATCACTCTTCTCCTCGGACTTGTCTAGCCACTCCTTGATTTTTGAATCGATGACTATGGCATGAGACAAGTAACCTGTGCATCATGGTCATGCATCCTCTTACATCCTTGCATTGTTGCCTCCTAGCTATTCCTACAAGTGGCATCCATGGCTATGGTACTAGACAAGCATCTTTGAGGAGATCTATAGGATGAGAAGCTTTCTATCCACACTTGAGTTTTTTGGGTTGATGCGGAGTTATGAATATATCTACCCATCTAGGTCACTTTTCGAGTGCTCACCCATGGATTCCTCTTCTGTGAGTGTTGACCCACTTAATAGATAGTTGTAGGTGACAATGTAAGGATGAAAGAGGATGCACGCTAGGACAAATTGGTACCTCATCCAATACCATAGCCATCGATCCCAAAGTCAATGAGTGGCTAGACAAGTTCGAGGAGAAGATTGATTAGATCCTTGTGGAAGCCATGATAAAGACCTTGTAAAAAGTCACACTTTTAAGCCTTAGAATGCATAAAATGATGTGCCCTAGTAGACATATACAATGCAAGGATGAAAGAGGATGCACCACTAGGACAAACTAGTTTCTCATGTAGTACCACAGCCATTGATCCAAAAGTCAATGAGTGGCTAGACAAGTTCAAGAAGATGACTAATTACAACCTTGGGGACGCCATGATAAAGGCCTTGTAAAATGTCACACTTTTAAGCTTTGTGGATAAAATGATGTGCCCTAGACATATACATAAGGGTTTGGGAAGCACACATCACAATAGGATCATCCTAGCATCAATAAACATCACCTTTGACTACTACTCAACATGCTACTCTTCAACATTGAACAAGGCATCATGCTGCATTTGCTAGGGCCCCCAAGATAATTACAACCATAGCTACACTCAGAATATTATGAAGGATAGATTATGGGTTGTGATCATAGATTACACTTCATCCTTAGAAACAATGAATGGTGGTAGATAAAAGAGTTTTTTTTTTGGCATTCAAGATTAGGGCCTCCCTAGAAATGATTGCTTCTAGATTTTGTATCATCTCAAGGATAAGATAAATCATTTGAGTGAACCAGATAGTTTGAATATACGGATGAACCCCACTGTCTCTAAAAGAATTAGAGTATGTGCAATACCCTTTTACAAGGAAAAGAGCACTCTAGGGTCTTAGGAAAGTGGATCAACATGGAAAACCTCAACTTCTCTTTTTCTATGAAAATGTACATGTTATATATGGGTTTGTTTCAAGTCTTTGAGTTTTTTTTACCTACTACTTGGGTTTAAAAAGCTAGTTGTCAAGGGCAAAAGTTTAGTTGCAGTTTTCTTTTGTGGTGTAATCGTAATTTGAATGTATAAAGTGCATTTAAGAGGAATGTGAAAGGAGGAAACACACTTTGAAATCCAACTCAGATTGAAAGGAAAGTTTGAAGCATGGTTCGAGATCTTGAGAGAATTTTCCAAATAAGTTCCGAACGAAAGATTGTGAAGCAAGAAACCATGGAAGTGCACCTAAGTAAGGGAAGCCAGGATCTTTTGAAAGAGATCGAGGAAGAAACTATCTAAGGGTTTAATCAAAGAAGCGTTTTGCCAAGGAAAGAGCCACAATTGTTCCCTACAATCCTAATGATTGAAATGTGAAACGAAAAAGTTTAACAAAACCCTCAAAAGATTCTTATTGGAGCATCTTTGCAATAATTTGATTTAGGAAAGACCCTAATAATTCTTCTACAGGAAAATCCTTGGCTTGTTTGAGGAAACATTGCAAGGAGCAAGTTGGAATTGTGAGTGGAAAGTTTCAAGACAACTCGACAATAAGAGGTGTCTTTCATGAGCTTCAAGGCATGAGAAATTATTAAAGAGCATAAAAATATATTTTGTCAATACTGAAAGATTGAGATTTCCTTAAATTGGGGAGGGAGCTCCTACTATGTTTAAGATCAAACATTTTATCGATAAACCCCATGGAGACATCAAGATGAAACTTGAGGTTAAGAGCCTTGGCACAATTAAAGAAGTTCTAGCTATATCCATTGAAAAGGAACATTAACATGGAATAGATGAGAAAGAGGGATTATAGCAAAAGCTCCAAAGAAAAAAGACCCATGCTAAGGGCTAGAGAGAAAACCATAGAAGTAGATTGTAGCAATTTCTCGTTGCTAGCTAGATAGGATAGGACTGTCACAAAAAATGGAGAATTTTCTAGAAGCTGAAAGAATGTATAATATGAGTCTTGAAGCTATAAAAGGTAGATCTTGGAGAAGAGGGTCTGATGGTCCTATAAATTTGATTGGTTAAGAAGGAGTGAACAGAGTTGGAAGATAGGATGAAGGAGGCTATTATAGATATGTACCCTCTTCTTATAAATTTTCCAACAAAAAAAAAAGATTACAGAGTCAAATCTATGAGCCTATGACATCTCAAGGTCCATCAAATAAAGAAAAGTGTAAATGCGAGCTCATGCTCAACCGCCAAGATCCATATACCACTTATTGTTTCAAGCGAACACCTATGGCTATCTCTCACCTAGCCGATCTACCTTTGCTCCTACCGGGGAATAGTGAGCTTACCTCAATGACCGAATGAGTTTCCCCCTCCCTCAAGCACACAGGTAGCTCCATGATTTGAGATGTGAGCTAAAACATCCTCAAGCCTCCACCTCCAAGCTCCATCCTCCATAGCCGCGTGCGAGACAAGAGAAGAGAAGAAGAGAGGAGATGATGGAAAGCTTCACCTCCAATATCCCTAACCCTCACACACTCACTCTCTTACACTCCCTCTATCAAGCACACACAAGCAAGCAAGAAGGAGATGATAAGAAGAGAAGAAGATGAGTCCACTTTGCCACACACCAAAGAATGATCTTCTCTATTCACTTTTTGGCTTTTATACATGCCCTAAATCCCTTGGGCACCGATCCCCTTTTTTTACATGACCAGCCATTGTGGCAAGGTTCTATTTTCTCATTCCCTTCTATTTGCCCTATCTCTTTACCTATGCACGTTTACCTTTTATACAATCTGCACAGGTTGGATCCTGGTGCTCTTTCACAAAATTTTAAGGGACGCCTTGCATTTAAAAATTCACCTTTGTCTTTGACTTGATTTTTGAGGCCGCCCTCATGCTTTTGGTTGTTCTTCATCTTGCTTCTTCCTTTGCATCTACATTCTTGACTTATTTTTTATCCGTCTCGAATTGGGGTTAACATTACCTGGTTCCTAGAGGAGTGCTAGTCCCATGGCACTTGCGGGTGTTTATTGATGAGGGCTTGATTCTTTGAAGGGTGGTTCCCAAGTTGATGGTGGCGCCTTATGTGGATTAGCACTGGGTGAGAAGCTTTGGCAAATGGTTGCACTGTTGGAGGCCAGGGGTATGTAGAGTGGATGGCGGGGCTTCTGATATTAGTGATTTGCAATATTCGTCTTTACCTAAAAAGAGATTAAGTGCGCCACCTATGGGGAGGTTCTACCTTACCATGTGGTGAATTTTCTTGTGCTAGTGGAATTGGGAGTTGGGTTGAGCCTAGGTGTTGACCCACACTTGAGGACCTAGTTTGTGTATAAGGGAGGTGCGGTGGGTGTAGCTTAGGGTGACAGGTCTAACCATAGGCAAGTGTGACCTTCCTAGGTATGTATTTCCCTTGATGTGTCCTAAGCGTGATGTGTGGGGAATCAAAATAGGGGCTAGGGGGTTAGACATGGAGCTAGCCGACCGAGGCCATCGGACACACATAACTTGAGAACCCCTCGATGTAGTGACTGTAGTCAATGTGGAGTTAATTGCTTTTCTTGTGATTTCATTCTCTTTTCATTTTGATTCTCTTGTTTCTTTTCTTTTTCTTTTGCTTTTTGTTTTTTTTAATTTTTTAGGGAGAGGGTGGAGTTGGGGGCTTACGAGATTTAATCAGGAATTTCTAGCTCTACATGTACCCTTTGAGGTTCACATGCATACTTGGAGAGTGGTAGTGGAAAGAAATGGATGATTTCAATGGGTGAAGTGGCTATCATTCATGTCTTCCAAGAGGGCTAAGAAAAATGAAGTTAGTAGAGCAGCTCGCATCATCAATCTAGCCATGGCACAGCTATCTATTCCATTGGGATCAAAAAAGAGGGGTGGAAGCGATGCTCTTGTGGTGCAGGATCCTGTCTAAGTAGTATCCTAAGAAATCTTAGATAATTACAGGTTCTGATGAAGGTGGGAATCGGGATAGGAAGAGAATTCATCAATGAAGTAGACTATTGAATCACATAGGTCCTCTAACATGAAAATGAGGGCCTCTTTGGGTTTAGTAGCATTGGCATTGTAGCTCCATGGAAAGTCGTAGCGGCTGTGGATGCTTGGGTTAAAATCCACTCCTACCCTTCTCGAATATGGCATGAAGGTTGCATTATTCCTCTCAAAGGGTGGGGTGTTACAAAAAGCTATCCATGTATCCATGTTTACATAAAAAATGTGCCTCCTCCATGTGGGTTCGCATCCATGGACCTTCATAGCCCTGGGCACTTCAAAAACTTTATCTTCCCAAAAATCTACATCCTCAGTCCCTCATAGGGTGGGATTTTGCTTTGTCTTCAAGGTTAGTTTGTCTCCTAGCCTGCTTCCAACATTAGTCCCCTCTTTCACCACCTTGACTAGTAGTACTCTACGCAAGTGGGTGGGGAATTGAAAAGTAAAGTCGAAGGGCTCCCTCGCACTCTCCCGTTGCTCCCAAATCATAAGTTTAGCATTAAATATTGCTGAAAAGTCATCTTGGCTTGGTGGGATAGGCATAGTGGGCACCACTACTGACTGGGCATTCAATCTTCTCTTTACATGCTCCACCATCTGTTGTCTCTTCCTTTTAAGCTCCGCTTTTCTTTCAGCAGAGGTGTCCACCTATTGTTGTTGTTCTTCTGGGCCTGGGGAAGGAATTTGTGGGACAATTTCTTCTTCATGAGGTCCCATGTCAAAGCTTGTGCTAGCCTCTTCTCCTTGTTGGTCTTCCTTTTCTGTCCCCCTCAACAAACCCTAGTGCATCAACTTCTTGTGGGGTCAGGCTTGCTTGTTGTAGTAGATAGTTTCATTGCTCCTCAAGGGCAAGGCTCGCACCTACGGGTTGCGCTGACACCTATAGGCCTGCTCTTAGGGGCTTGCATGCAATCCCTAGCTTCTTCTTTATGGAGTCAACGACCTCCCCTTCCTCCATTTGAATGACATCTAGTAGTGTGTTCAAGAAGGCGCATTGCTAGGCTTCAAAACTCACTTGGGCGGCATGTGCCTTGCTCTTAGCTAGCACTTTGTTCTTTTCCACCTGAGCGAGACGACGCCCCAAAAGTTTGACTCTTATCTCATTATGGTTTGCCTAGTCTTCTGCTCTCTTCTTCATTTCCTCAAAGGCTTTCTCCTTGCCTTTGACTAGTATCATCAACCTTTGCTCTTGATCTTCAATCTCTCTTTCCAGCCTCTGTTCCTCCTGTTGCTCCGAGGTTGCCTCTCTTTTCAAATTCTCTATCTCTTCTCGGTACCTATGTGCCCTTTCCTCTCTTGCCACCTCTAACTCTTCTGGGCTTTATGCAAATTTTCCATCTCCCCTTTCAGATCTTCATAGAGCCCTACAAGCTCATCACTCATTATGGTATCGTAGGCTCACTAGGCTTGAGTCTCTTCATCCAGCCTTGCGTGCCAATTGGTTTTTTCTTTGTCCTTGGCTTGCAGTTTCTCCTTCAGCTCACTTATCTCCCTTTGGCACATGGCTACTTGACAAGTTTTCTCTAATTGGGATGCATCCATGGCCTCCTTTTCTGCCTCTAGTTCAGCCACCCACTACTATCTTCTTATCCTCCTTTTCCTTCTCTAGCTCTGAAAGAAGCTCCTTAACGTATTTTTCATAGTCTCTGCAGGTGTGTGGTAACTTTGTTGTGGGAATGGAGGTTGTGGAGGTTTCCACCTTCTACCTCTTGGAATCTTGCCTAGACTCGGTTTATGCTCTGCCATCGTATTGAGTGTTGAAATGACTTGTTTTTTGGCTGATTTTTGTTGTTTTTGAGAGCTGAATGGTTGATTTTATGAGATGATTGATTGGTTTGGAAGTGGTTTGAGAGTTTTTTGGATGATATTGATTGTGTTTTGGAAGTTCATGATGTTTATTGGTGGTTCTATGATGTTCTGATAGGTTCTGTATACCTTCTGTTTTGCTCTGTTTTGGTCTGTTTTGTTCTTATTGTCTTTTGTAAGGAGGGATGGAGTGTTGATTGATGAAGATTGAGATCTTGTGAAAGCTTATTGAATGGTTTGTGAAAGTTTGGAATGGTTTGAGTATGAGTTATGTGGTTTTGATGACCTTTTGTAACCTTCTGTAGGTCTTCTGTAGAGCTTCTGTCTCTGTTCTGTTTCTGTTCTGTACTGTAGCTGTTCTGGTACTGTTCTGTGACTGTTCTGTATGCTCCTGTATGTGTTCTGTAGAATGTATGTGTAGCTTGGGAAAGTTTTCTAGCCTTGGAAAGAGGTGAATACAAGTGCAAAAAGAGCTGGAAGAAGTGGAAGAAGTAGTTGGTGAAGACTCAAGTGAAGACTAGAGTGAAGTGACAGTAGTGAGCTATGAAAAGACACTGTAGCTCTGGTGACTCTTCATATCAGACATACCTCTTGGGAGGGGTATCCACGACCTAAGAAGGATTTTTGAGAGTGATTTTGAGAGATTGTAGTGAGGATATGATGTATTATTGATGGAGAGAGAGAGAGAGAGAGAGTCAGAGATAGCCAAATCTACTGAAACAGAGTGATTGTATATGAGAGATTGAGAGAGAAGACTATGAAGATATTGAAGATGAATACTATGTGATGTATTTCCATTCCAAGATGGTGTATTCCTTTGCTTTCTTTGTTCTATTGATGGATTTTATGAAGATATTGAAGAATATGGTTGATTCTATCAAATCCGTGGGAGATCTACATGATGCTGCATGAAGATTTGTTGTGCCTGGTGTTCTTTTCTTCATTGTGATCATATGAAACATAATAAACAAGCTTGTTGGTGTTACAAGATAGATTTTCTTGCAAGATAATTCCCTTTTCCTTGGTGTTCCTCTCGGGGCTCCATGTTTTTGGTGCGCAGCCGGGGAAACTTGCCATCAACAAGCACCAGAAGAGGCTGAAAATGAAGGAAATGGCATTGCCAAGAAGAGAAGAATTCAATGGATGTTTGTAAAGTTCCTTCTTCCACTGAAGAGTTGGAATTTCTCATAATCAAAGCCACTTTCCACAAGAAGTTCATCCCACAATGG
Organism: Lygodium microphyllum; assembly: GCF_053477565.2. Classification (NCBI taxonomy): domain Eukaryota; kingdom Viridiplantae; phylum Streptophyta; class Polypodiopsida; order Schizaeales; family Lygodiaceae; genus Lygodium; species Lygodium microphyllum. The sequence continues at coordinate 85,078,375 of NC_141150.1, read as the reverse complement.
CGGAAACACATCACCATCATGATGCATGCTCTATGTGGTGGACAGTTTCCTCTTTCTGTTGAAGCAGCAGAAACTTGCATCTTGGTGGCCAACTGTTTGGGAATAAACTAAAGAGAAGAAACAGAGAGAATGACCATCAATGGAAGATTTGGCATTCATTGAGAAGTTTCCAAACAACATCAAGTGGGAGATTGTGAAGAAGCTTCAGGAGTCTTGGTCTGTAGAGGTTCACAAAGATAAGAAGGAAAAGAGTTGGAATTTGTTCGTGGATGCTCAACAGCAAGATACATGGGATGCTTGGTGCACTGATAATCTTCTGTTTGTTCAATTAGCAACCCACTGGAAGTTGGTAGACAGAGTGTTTTTCACAACATACACTGTTGAAACCAACAGAAGCTGGCATTACTATGATGTTGGCACCACCACAATGCTTAGACGGATGCATTTTGACACCTTCAGAACCGAATACCTTCCTCTGTGCAGTGGCATGAAAGAAAAATTCAGGGACGTTGAAAAGAAAGAAGTAGAAGAAATGTTGGCAAGAGAGTCCTCCAGAGACTGAAGCCTTCTGTTAACCCTCTGTGGAGCACTAACAACATAGTGGAGCCAACCCCCTGATGAATGACGCAATAAAGAGGCAAGCGTTAGAACGAGTCCAGAGGTACGTGAGAAGAGAGAAAGCAAAAATCAAGGTTGAGAACGAGCTCGCAACAGAAGCCGCCTTTGACGCCCTTGCGGAACTCTTTACAAAAGCCCCAATGGCACATCAAGCCCTTCCTCCTCCTGCTGGAGGTCCACTTCCAAGCCAGATCCGTCCTGGAAATATTGATGACAGGCCAGCGAATGTAGTCCCATTGCCAGTTTTTAAGGGAGAGTACAATGAAGACTCTGATCTTCACGTAGCAGAGTCTATGGTAGCATGTGTGGCTAACAATGCCAGAACCCCTGAGCATTGGTTAGCAATATTCCCCGCCACTTTCAAAGGCGCGGCATTTCAGTGGTATGAGAGACAAGCAGCAGGAACTTTTGGCACATGGGACGACCTGAAGTTGGCCTTCCTCACTAAATTCAGGCGTGAAGGTTTTGAAGAGCGGATGAGAGAGAATTCATGAACCTAAGTCAGTCCTCTGGAGAAAGAGTAGAAGCTTATGTCTCACGAATGGAATCCATCCTGAAGAGATGGACTAACTATAATCTAGATGATGGCATTCAGAAGGGGGTGTTTCTCAGAGGATTACAACCAGAAGTCCGTAAGTTTGTGGATCTGCAAAGACCAGGCACCCTGCAAGCTACAACAGAAGGTGCAAGATTGTACGATGAAGTGGAAGCTAGATTAGCGATGAATACAGGAAGAGGAGTCCTACCTCCTCTGATGCCAGGAATGATGTATCCACCAAATGCAGTTCCTGGGACTGTTTCCTATCCCTACCAACAGATGCCCTCGGTATCATAGTACAATGCACCAAATCCACAGTGGCCACAATCCATGCCTCAAATGATGGTTCAACCACAACAACAATGGTCCCAACCAATTTCCTCCATGACAAATCAGCAGCAACAGTGGAACCCTACCAACTGGAGCCAACAGCCAACAGTTCAAACAGGAGCTCTGAATTAGAACCAGAACAGAGACCCCTCTGTACCAGCCCAACCCGTTTATGCAGTGATTACGGAGACTCCTCAAAACCCTCCTGCCAGTACGTCCGGAGAAGAAAGCTTGAAGGATTACTTATCCAACTCAGTTGCAAACATAAAAAAGGAGTTGATGGATGTAATTACAGAGCAGCTACAGACGCTGAAAGTGAATACCGCTAGCATATCCAACATTGCAGGAGCAGGAAGAGATGTGATGCGGTCAAATACTTGGTGTGGTAAGTGTCATCAAGCAGGCCATTTAGCCACTGAATGCACACAAAAACCAACCATTCCTGGAGCCTTCTGTTCCTACTGTTTGCGGAAGAACCATACAGAGGACATTTGCTCTTTGAAGGAGATGCATGATAGGAGAAGGAAGGAAGAAGATGCAAGATTCAACTTGCTGGAATCCAAAATGACAACATAGGATATTGGACCCAAGCCTAGAGAGTTTGGCCCTAATTTCGGGCCTAGAATATTTCCTTCTCAAAGTTACAGAGGAAGACAGTTTGGCGGTGGTCAGAGATCAAAAGTGGAGTGTTATAGATGTGGAGAAAAGGGACATATCTCACCAAACTGTCCAAATCCTCGAAGGTCAGTGGATTACAAGCCCTTATGCAGTCGATGAAAAGGAGAAGGCCACACTGCAAAAGACTGTCCAAGCCCAGCCCCAGTGAAAAACAGTGCTACTGATAGTCCGGCCAAGGCCCAAGAGCCTACCTCCAATTTAGTGGAATTGGAAGTTGCTGCCATCACGCGTGCAATGCAGAAGGAACCACCTATCCAGAAAGAAAATAACCCTCCTGCCAGAACAGTGAAGTTCAATCTTCCACCAGAAGAACAGAACAGTACAGAGCCTGACAGTGCCGTACAGAGCCCTACAGTGCCACAGAGAGTTACAGAGACAGTTACAGAGACAAGAGCAGAGGTCCAGGAGACAGAAGAGGAGGAAGTGCCACAAGTAGTAGAAGACGTTCCCATGATGCCTCTGTTGGAAGAAAGAGGGAAAATGAAAATGGGTGTTGCCCCATTCCCTAACCGATTAGAGAAGCCAATGGATCCTATTAAGGAATACGATCTGGTCAGAGATCTAGATACCTTTAAACCAAACCTCACATTCCGACAATTATTGATGTTGTCTCCCAGTTGTCGAAAAAGGTTCAAAAGTATACTGACAAGAAGACGTGGTTTAAGGATTGCTCCCTCAACAGCAACAAAGTCCAACAAGGCTCCAGAGCCTGTCAAAGAAGTGGACGTAGCTAACGTCTTTCTAGATCTGGGTACTCCAGAGACTGGCGCGTGGATAGAAGGCTACTTCATTGCAAATGCACTGATTGATGGAGGCTCATCAGTAAACATTATGACGGATGTGACAATGAAGGATCTAGGCCTACAAGGTGTGCAACCTACCCAATGGCTCATCAGACTGACGGATCAGAGCAGAATCAAGCCTTTGGGCATTCTCCCATATGTGAAGACTACAGTGGCTGGAAAAGATTATTGGCTAACCTATCTGGTGGTGAAGCCAAATTCTTATGGTACATCCTACCCTCTGTTACTGGGCAGACCATGGCTTTTTGAAGCTCGAGCAAGGACGGATTGGTTCAAAGGAACCTTGACCTTGGGTAGAGGGCCCAATAAAGTGGTGCTGAAACTGTATGGTTCTCAAAAAGGACATGGATCCACCTCCTTGGAATTATCTTCTGATTCCCCTAATGAGGCTACGGATGGAACATCAGCAGACGAAGATGCTGTCAAACAGATCCTTCCCAAGAAAACAGTGACACGTTCCTTAATAGTGGATACTGTAAGCCGACTTCCAAAAGATACAAAGCCATTATCAATGGGTGAATACTTCCTGCATGACCCAGGAATGACTTCTGAAATCACTTCTGACAGTGAGATAGAAGCATGGATGTACTACTCTCCCTGTTACATGGCCATAGCAGAAGCAGAGACAGAGGCAGAAGAGGAAACAGAGAATTTGTTCTTCTGTTACAGAGCGCCTACAGAGACAGAAGCAGAGACAGAAGCAGAAGCAGAAGCAGAGACAGAGACAGAAGAGGATGAATATGATATGGACAAAGAAGGTTATGAAAGTGAGCCAGAAGAATCTATCCCACTGCAGAGGATATATTTGAAGAAGAAGTTTCAGAAGCATCAGAAGTAGACAAGCTCATGCTATGGGACAGAATGACGATGGTACCATTTGGTATGGTAAATGGATCTTCTTATATGCAAAATTTCTATAAGACGTGGGTTAAGAAGAACAAGCCGTCTTTTAGCAATGGCTCATGCCGCCCTCACCCATCCTTGCCAAAGAAAGATGATGATGATGCACCGTGCCAACGAGCACCAGTCCCACAAACCCAACAGGCATCAGAGGGTCCCTGTTATGTGATGTTCTTGGATGTGTCATCTTCAGAAGAGGAGTCTTCAAACCAAGAGGTAATTAATTTTGAAACCAAACCCGAAACAGCTCTAATCCCATTTCAACATCTCAAGGAGCAACCTAAGTCTCCACCAAAAGAAGAAGTTGGTTCTAGTGGGACATCAGAAGAGGACACCACTCCCTTGAAGGAATCGGATCTGTATCTAGAAGCAGTCCATGGGACCTTCATCCGTGAAGTAGAAGGTGAAAGGCAGTTAACTTTTGTGGATGCAGAAGGCACTGAACGCCACTTGAAGGTGGGTAGCAGTCTCCCAGAAGAGGAGTTGTCAACCTTGTACAACTTGTTGAAAGAAAATTTGGACGTGTTTGCATGGTCCTATAAAGACCTAAAGGGGATTGATCCCACAATATGTCAACATCCTATTGACTTGGAGCATGATGCCAAGCCAGTACGGCAACGACAGAGGTGAATGAACCCGAATTATTCCACATTGGTGAAAGCGGAGCTGCTGAAGCTTCTGGAAGCCGAGTTCATCTATCCAGTGGCAAATAGTGAATGGGTTTCACCCATCGTGGTTGTACCCAAGAAGAATGGAAAATTGCGAATATGTGTTGACTTCCGAAAGCTCAATTCTAAAATTAAGAAGGATCACTTTCCTATCCCTTTCACAGACCAACTGTTGGACACAGTGGCAGGACATGAGCTTTATTCCCTTTTGGATGGATTCAACGGATACAACCAAGTGCAGATAGCAGAAGAAGACCAGTCCAAAACAACCTTCACCACAGAATGGGGGACCTATGCTTACCGAGTGATGCCATTTGGGCTCTGCAATGCCCCTGCTACTTTCCAACGAGTCATGATGGCTGCATTTCAAAATCATCTGCACGACTTTATTGAGGTATATTTGGATGACTTCTGTGTCTATAGTTTGATCCGTGAACATTGGGAACACTTGGAACAATGCTTTGACCGATGCCGGGAGTATGGGATTTCCCTCAACCCCGACAAATGCATTTTTGGGGTCTCTTTTGGAGTTCTGTTGGGCCACATTGTCTCTGCACAAGGGATATCAACAGACCCTGCAAAGATCGAAAAGATTGCAGCTCTGACAGTACCCACCAACCTCAAACAGTTGAGGGGATTCTTAGGCCATGTGGGTTACTACAGAAGGTTCATAGCCCATTTTGCAACAAAGGCAACCTCCTTGCACAAGCTTCTGAGGAAAGATGCAGAGTTTACTTGGATGGAAGAATGTGACAAAGCCTTCCACACTCTGAAGCAGTGTCTGATTGAGGCACCCATTCTGCAACCTCCTGATTGGACGAAAGAGTTCCATGTACACACTGATGCATCAATTGAAGGCTTAGGTGCTGTCCTTTGCCAGAAGGGCTCCTCGAAGCTGGATCAGCCGATCTATTATGCAAGCCGAAAAGTCACTGATAGGGAACGGAACTATACAGTGACAGAGCTTGAGTGCTTGGCAATGGTGTTTGCCCTAGAGAAGTTTCGCCCCTACCTCCTATCCACCCACTTTAAATTTTATGTGGATCATGAGGCCCTATCCTTCCTGATGAACAAAGCAGATGTGAAAGGACGAATGATGAGATGGCTCCTTTTATTCTAGGAGTTCGACTTTGAGGTGATTACTAAGCCTGGTCGTTCCCATGTTCTGGCTGATCATCTGTCGCGTATCCCACAAACTGCAGATGAGGAGCAAGATGACCCAGACCTCCCTGATGCTTCCCTATTCCTGGTAGAAACTGTAACTCCCTGGTATACAAACATTGCCAATCTGCTGGCAACCCAACAGTATCCTCCTGGTATTTCTAGTCGGGAAAGGAAGAAGCTCATGTTAGAATCAACCCCCTACACCCTGCTAGGTGGCACACTGTACAAGAAAGGCAAAGATGAAGTGCTCCAAAGATGTGTTGCAGGAGATGAAATTGGGATTGTTCTGAAGGCTTGCCATGACGAGCCATGTGGAGGCCACTTTGCAGGAGAAGCTACAGCCAGAAAGGCTCTGCTAGCAGGATATTGGTGGCCTACAATTTACAAAGATGCCTATGATTACTGTAAAAGATGTGATGCTTGTCAAAGAATGGGGAAACCCACCAAGACAAGTGCCATGCCACTGCAACCTATCCTTCCTTTGAAGCCTTTTGAGAAGTGGGGAATCGACTTCGTAGGTCCAATCGATCCTCCTACCAGAAGGAAACAGAACCGATACATCCTCGTATGTACGGATTATGTCACAAAGTGGTGTAAAGCTAAATCTCTAAAGCGGGATGATGGTAACAGCGTGGCCCTGTTCATGTATGAGAATATCATCACCCGTTTTGGCAGTCCCTTAGAGCTTGTAAGTGACAGAGGCACTCATTTCCTTAACAAAGTCATGGAAGAGTTGACAGAGTTGTATAAGATCCACCATCGCAAGTCCACTCCTTATTACCCCAGAGCCAACAGCCAAGTCGAAGTCACCAATCGCATCCTCTGCTCGATTCTGACAAGAACGATTGCCGCACATCGTCGTGATTGGGATGATCGACTTATAGAGGCCCTCTGGGAGTACAGAACCTCCCATAAAGCAGCAACAGGACAGACACCTTTCCAGCTGGTGTATGGTACAGAACCTGTTTTTCCTGTTGAACTGGAATTACCCTCTTTGAGAGTGGCTATCAAAGAGCGTTTGGGGGACGATGATTCACTGCAACGCCGTCTCCTGCACTTGGAATGTTTGGACGAAATTCGTAAGATGGCTCTACAGTGCATGGAAGCCACGCAAGCTCGACGCAAGGCTTACCATGATAGCTTCATCAAGCACAAGGAGTTCAAAGAAGGTGATTTGGTCCTAGCCTATGATCCACGATTTGGCAAGTTTCCTGGGAAGCTCCAACAGTGGTGGATGGGCCCCTATAAGGTACTTGCCGTCAACCCTAATGGCTCTGACCAAGTGCAGACCATTGATGCCTCTGATGATCCCTTTTTGATCAATGGATATCACCTGAAGAAGTACTTCCCTCCTTGGGGATCTTGAAAATTATGGTCACTTGATCTTTTCCCTCATTGGCGCGGCACTGTATTTCTTAGGATGCTACTTCTGATAGCCATTCTTCAGCCACTCTTGATGCGGTGGACACAATCCTCTGTCCCCTCAAACCCCCTTCCAGCCTTGATATTTTATCCTCTATTTTCTACCAGCGACAGTGGCGAGGTTGGTTCTGATACATGGTCTCTCTATCCTTCCCTTGCTTAATTCGAAGAGAAAAAAAAAGAAGAAAAAAAATATATACATATCGGTCATGGGAGAAAAGGACTTAGGTTCCTGTCATGCCGACCTATTCTTCGAGAAAAGGTGGAAACACCCTCGGGAATAGGGGAAAACAAGAAAAAAAAAAAGAGAAAGAAAAAAAAACAAACAAAGAAACGAAAAAAAAACAGAAAAAAAAAAACAAATCTGTTATGGGAGAAAAGGAAGCAATTCCCTGTCATAGTAGGCCTCGTTCCAAGAAAAGGTGGTAAACACCCTTGGGCGGGAAGCTGGCTATGGAAAAGGTGGCAACACCCAGCAGTCCAGAAAGTGGATTCATTGATTAATATCCCTAGGATCCCATTCCGAAGCTACCTCCCTTGGTACGCTGTGTCCTGGGTCTCTCTGCAGAGCATCTAACTGTCCTTTAGCAGACGACATGTTCCTATCTAACACAATGTTCGATTTGATGGCTACCTCCCTGGTTACGCCTCTTCAACAACTGACGACATGATCTTCATCGACAAACAATCAAGTGATGTGAGCTTTCATCCTAACCGGATGGGGACGTGAGTAGGGGTCGCCCTCTGTAACTTTCAACAATGAGTGGGACAGAGGGTGGGCCGAGAGACCAGTCTTTTCCCTTCAAATCAAATGAGAGGTGAGAAGTGTGAATGAAGTGTTGCACGCACGGGATGGGCCTCTCAATGCACAAGGCACGATTTGTTCTTGTGCACTGCACTATAAGGCTCCCTGGCCTTCCTTCTCGCACCGTATGCCGGCACAGGGCGGGATGCACCGTTGCACCATCGAATGCGCACAAGGCATACAACCTTTGCACAAGTGATCGTGAGGATTACCTCAATGGGTTTCAGGAAAAGGCTGCCCTCCTGTATCTCTCAACAGAGCATGAGACATAGGGGGTGGGCTGAGTGTGACTGGAGTTTCTTCAATCAATTACCGAGAGGTGAGATTGAGGGACGTTACGATACTTGGAGTCAGGTATGTTCCCGTTTCCCTGTGCACCTACGGGATGGGTCTTTGCCATTATCACAAGACACATCACCCTGTTCTGTACACTGCACTGTAAGACTCCCTTGTCTTCCTTCTTGCACCTATGCCAGACGGGTTGGACGCACTAATGTACCATCAACTGTGCATCCTCGCATACTCCCTCTGCACCATTCCCCTGTTGATTCCTCAACCGGGTACGAGATATGGGTTTCAATCCTTATTCCTCAAGTGATATTAGTCATGGGGCGAGTGACTGTTCTTTCATTCCATATGAGTGACTGTGAGTTGAGTGCAATATCCCTCATCATCGACGAATTTCCTGCGATTCCTTCAACCAGCTACCTCCCTGGGTGCTGCCGCGTGGTCCCTTCTATGATGGACGTGTGCCGAGAAGATGCCTTGGTACCTCCAGAAGCCAACAACAACACAGGAAGTGCCATCGACAATTGACCTTGATCCTCAACAAAATGGGCCAAGTTTTTCTAACCCTACATCTTCTGTTTCCCCGTGATGTTCATGTTTTAAGTGTGGGGAAAAATCTAGACACATTCCTACTATTTCTGCAACCAATTGCCTATTTTTTCTAACCTGTCAATTTCAAGAAAAAACTTCAACCTATTTTTATAAAAAAATTCAACATTCTTTTAAAAATACTCAAAACCATGAAAAATTCTTTAAAAATGCTTAAAAATTCCAAAATTAATTTTCGAAAATTTCCTAAAACTTCCATTACCATTTTTACTTATTTTTGACATATTTTCTAAGCTGAACAACTACTTCATGTAACACCTAAATTCATCAAAAAAAAATCAAAAACAAAAATAACATAAAAACTCATTTTTCATCCACATACCCACTAACCATCTAGGAAAAAAAATCCAGATATTTTTGGATTGAGGAGAGCGCATTCTTTGCATTTTCATACACCCACTACCAGGTATTTCCCTTTTTTTTTTGTTATGTTTTTTAAAACAAATAATAATAATAATAATAATAACAAAAGCTTCCCAAAACCCACGGTTAATATAAAACTACAAAACTCCACCACGAAAACCAACCACAACAAACAAACGAAACCCATAATTAACATAAATGACACCTGACTACTACCATGGCACGCGCATTCGCGTTATATAACTACACCATATTTTTTTAATTAAAATAAACCCGCCGTTCACTTAGCACACGCTACGTGCGCTACAGAGGCACTTTAATTTTTAATTAAAATGAACCCGCCGTCACAAGAGCACGCGCTGGCAAAAAAGCGCTCCACATCACCTTAATTTGTAATCCATGAATTTCCATTTAGAGACCCAGTCTGGGTATCGAAGTCCGGGATTCGAATTAACGCACCGTTTTCACCTAATAATTGGTAATTAAATTTATAATAAGGAACCGCTGTTTTCTTGCTAAGGTTTATCACTTAATAAAAATTCACCCATTCTTAATAAATTATTAAAATCAACCCTTCATTAAATTGATTCCCCCTCACTGCACTTAATTCCCCTTTTTAATGAACCGTTTCGTGGGATGGGTATGCGCAGTCATTGGAGTTATTTCCATGGTTAACCACTGGTTTATCAACTATGTAGTCTTGATATGTGTCGGATGTGGTATTGTTTTGGTTTCCTGTCTTTGATACGGTTACGGGTACGGTATGCAGTTTTTTCTTTCATTGCCTGATACGGGGTTCTGGGTGTTTGTCTGATGCATAGCATGAAGCTTTCGGTCGCATTTGTCTCAAGGTCATGTCGAATTTTTTCTAGGCTGTGGTTTGCTTGGGGTTAGTTGGTTGAGTCACGTTTTATTGTTTTGGTTATTCTCTTATCCTTGGATTTTTGTCTGTTGCTTTGCAGGCATTCTCCTTGATTGTCTGTGTTTGTGGTGTGTGTGTAACCATCTGAATGGCGCCTTCTCATGCTCCTCCCCCTATCCAGTACGTCCCATTAGTTAGTAGGGATTACTCTTCCCTACTTACTTTTGAGCCTCTCACGAAGACGAGACTCGCTGCTTTTGTGGCTACCTCCTTTCCATTGCTTCCAGAGGATCCGTCGTTATGTGATGAGTTTCTGGCCTCCTACAGCAAGAAGACAGGACTAGTCCAGGGAATTTCTATGACTTTGACACCTCGAGGCTTAGGGAAGGCTCTGTCTCTTCCCTCCAAATGTGAACCTTTTGCTACCACTCGTCAGCTTTTCTCTAATGAAGAGATTCTGAAGCTGTTGCAAAAGCAAACAAGGGAAATGATGGATGTTCAGAAGGTGATCAACTCTTCAGGAGTTTCCTTTTCCATGATCACTGATCCCATATGGAAGTCGATCTGTCATTTTCTCCAGGACAGGTTTATGCCTGCCAAAATGCCATCCCAGTACTTGTCCAAAGAGCTTTTTACAGCTTCCAGGATGGTGTTGAAAGGAGTTGCTATTGATTGGAGCACTTACCTCCTCACTAAAATGGATCAACATTTCGTCAAAGTCACCAGGGGTAATGTTACCAATGTCACATATGGATCATATTTGTCTGCCTACTTGACCTATTCAGGTTTACCGAAGACTGTGCCTCCACCTCCTCCATCAGATCCCGTACCTCCTCCTCCACCTTTAGATGAGTCCGAACCCATTGACATAGAGGATGATGATTCTCCGCCTCCCCTAGTCATCCAGCGCAAACGCTTGAAGAGGATAGCGGATAAAGCTCCTTCCGTACTTCCTTCAGTACCCATTCCTGCTACCTCTGGCAGTGATCTTCCTGGGTATCTCACTTGTAATAACCTGTTCAGAGCACATCGAGAAGGATCATTGGACATATCAGTTCCCTCACTGAACAGTCTAGTCTCAGGAGATGCAATTCCTTTCCTCTGTAAAGATATTCAGAGTTCCATTGAGTTGTCAGTGATAGCCTGTGTTCAACAGCTGTACGCGTCTTTTTATGAAGAACTCATGCAGTCTAAGGACCAGTTGCATAAGGCAACATCCGAGTTAGCTTCTGCTAAGGATACCCTAGCAGATTTGTTTAAGCAAATGGAACAACAAACCCAACTGGTTGCCACCCAAAGCGATGAGATCTCTTCTTTGAAGATCCAGTTACTATAGGCTCAATCCCAGGTTACTAGCCTTTCAGAGGAGAATGAGAGGATGTCCAGAGAAGCACAGGAGTTTCAAGCTATCTTAGATGACAAACTTTCAGCTTTACAGATTGCTAATGACACAGTGGCCTCCCAAGCCTCTCAAATCCAGCAGTTGCAAGATCAACTGGCAAAATCCCACTCTGTTCCTCCAAGCCCTAATGTTCCATTGATTCCTTCTCTTTCACAGCAGGACTTGGCTGCTCTTCAGAGACAGGCTACTTTGTGTCCTCTATTCCAAGATAAAGTGGAAAGATTGCAGTCCAGAATGGACTTGTTATGGTCTACATTTGAGCAGTTTCAGGAATATGTTCCACCAGACCATTCTTTCTTTGTCCACTACCACTTACAGAAGTTGGTCTTCTACATGAAGCTTTCCACGATGGATTTACCTCTTCCAGAGAATGGATGGAGTGGGGCTTGGTCTGCTGAGTTGCTGACAGAGGTAGTAAGGATGGTGTTTGAAGATTCTGTCACGCCAGATACCATGTTGATATCCTACATGTATCTACGAGGAGACTTGTTAATTCCAGATGAGGTGGATATGGCATGGTATGTGGGGGATGTGGTCTTACAGGCTGTTTTGTATGTCAACAATTTGGAATTGCGCATAGCTGACATGTTCCAGAGTTACTCCTCCAAAGTGGCTGATTGTCATGATAATTCATGGCATCCCATGATTGATTCTGTGGTCCTGAATCAAAGACAAAACATAGCTCCTATCTCTGCCCAGAGTACTAATCAACTGAGGATGGATCTCTTAGCCTATCTTTCAAAACATAATCCGTTTGATGCTTCCTTCTTTGATGCCTATCATCGACGATCTCTCTTAGGACCTTCTGTTCTTACCCTCCTCTATTACCAACAAATGGCTCACTGCTATGCTATATATCTTTCCCTTTGTCAATCTAATTCCACAATTATTTTACCCCTTCTTTTCCAACCTTCATCTTTCCCTCAAATTCCCATTTTTACATACTGTTCCTTTATTGAGGATAGGGTATTTTTCCCTTCTCCACCCTGTCCTTCTCCATCCATTCATGTACCCTCCACATTTCCTATTTATCAGTTAACACCCTTCCTTAGTGATTCCCTCCAAATTTCTGCCACTCCTTCTTTAACCTTTTCTTCCTTTTATGATTTTGCCTATCCCTCCCTTCATCCCCTTCCCTTATTCCACTACCCTCTCCTAACACTTCTATATCTCAACCACCTCAGTTGGTTAGTGACTTTGACGGGTTTGATAATCAGATTTCCAGGAGAAGGGGATGGAGTTCGGATGATTCCCTTACAAGACCTCAGATCAATTGGCCAGTAATTCCAGGAGAATGGACAGCTTCCAGTCAAGCTTATCAGAACTATGTTCATTTTGCTCAGCAGTATTCCCAGTCTGCGGATCCCTCAGTGAGATTAACTGCTCACTTTGCTTGGTACCTGGCGTATATGCATAGGCACTCTCATAATGATTCCAAGCCTATTCCAAAGTTGTGCATGAATGTCAATGTGAGCATTGATTCCCAACAGCTGGATATTTTGTATTTTCATGCCCTTTGTTTGCCTAGCAGATACGTGGTCCTGTTGGAAAGGATGTGCTGTCTTCAGTTTTTTCAAAATCCTCCCAAAAACTTTGTAGATGAATCCTTGTCTATGGATCGTTTCCGAAAACATCAATCTTTCAAGAGGGATCATCTTCATTGATACCTTTCCAATGTATGGTGGATGATTTTTAATGAAAATCTCTCTTTTTGGAGGAGTCATTCAGATGGTTGTGTTGTGTGTAGTGTTTGTGTTGTGAGTTCATTTATGTCAAACGAACGTGGTGGTTTCCTATTGGATTGGATTTTGTGTGCGAGTTACATTTTGGAGAATTGTTGTGTTGGGTCGTGGTTGCAGAGTTGAAGCTGATGCTGATGAAGAAGAAGAATCCTCTTATATCCTTTACAAATTTGTTGTGATTTTTTAGTTTGATGAGAAGTGTTACTGTAAAAAGGGTTTTCCTTTCTTTGTATTTTTATATCAGAAACAGGTTAAAAGTTGGGGTCGTGGTGGATGGATTCTTTTTGAAGAGATATTGACGATCAAAGTTGAGCTTTTCCCTGAACTTGTATTCCCTTTTTCCTGGGTCACGAGGATGCTTCCTTATTAAGTGTGGGGATATGTTGAGTGTTGAAATGACTTGTTTTTTGGCTGATTTTTGTTGTTTTTGAGAACTGAATGGTTGATTTTATGAGATGCTTGATTGGTTTGGAAGTGGTTTGAGAGTGTTTTGGATGATATTGATTGTGTTTTGGAAGTTCATGATGTTTATTGGTGGTTCTATGATGTTCTGATAGGTTCTGATTGGTTCTGTATACCTTCTGTTTTGCTCTGTTTTGGTCTGTTTTGTTCTGATTGTCTTCTGTAAGGAGGGATGGAGTGTTGATTGATGAAGATTGAGATCTTGTGAAAGCTTATTGAATGGTTTGTGAAAGTTTGGAATGGTTTGAGTATGAGTTATGTGGTTTTGATGACCTTTTGTAACCTTCTGTAGGTCTTCTGAGCTTCTGTCTCTGTTCTGTTTCTGTTCTGTACTGTAGCTATTCTGGTACTGTTCTGTGACTATTCTGTATGCTTCTGTATGTGTTCTGTAGAATGTATGTGTAGCTTGGGAAAGTTTTCTAGCCTTGGAAAGAGGTGAATACAAGTGCAAAAAGAGCTGGAAGAAGTGGAAGAAGTAGCTGCTGAAGACTCAAGTGAAGACTAGAGTGAAGTGACAATAGTGAGCTATGAAAAGACACTGTAGTGGCTCTGGTGACTCTTCATATCAGACATACCTCTTGGGAGGGGTATCCACGACCTAAGAAGGATTTTTGAGAGTGATCTGAGAGATTGTAGTGAGGATATGATGTATTATTGATGGAGAGAGAGAGAGAGAGAGTCAGAGATAGCCAAATCTACTGAAACAGAGTGATTGTATATGAGAGATTGAGAGAGAAGACTATAAAGATATTGAAGATGAATACTATGTGATGTATTTCCATTCCAAGATGGTGTATTCCTTTGCTTTCTTTGTTCTATTGATGGATTTTATGAAGATATTGAAGAATATGGTTGATTCTATCAAATCCGTGGGAGATCTACATGATGCTGCATGAAGATTTGTTGTGCTTGGTGTTCTTTTCTTCATTGTGATCATATGAAACATAATAAACATGCTTTTTGGTGTTACAAGATAGATTTTCTTGCAAGAGAATTCCCTTTTCCTTGGTGTTCCTCTCGGGGCTCCACATCGGTGTTTTAGTTCCTGGTATGGGGGTATCTTCCCCCATTCCTTGGGCCATTTCTTTATTAACAAACTACTGTACCCGAGCCATGAGGTTGCTAGCATGCACTTTGGCTATGGAGCTTAGAGTGGATATAGTTGTGGGGGTCGTGGGCACTAGGAGAGTAGGGATGGGATCGATTGGGGCCTTGCCCTTGCCTTTTTTCACTACGGGTGGCGTGATCTCTAGTGCTTGTGTGCTTGAGCTAGGGTCTTCATCTCTAGTCGGCTCTCATGGCACACAACTCATCCTGTCTACACTGCTCCTCTATAGATATACGTGTTTCTAGAACCATGTCTTCATCTTCCTTCCTTTTCAACTCTTCCTCTTATTCAGTTGCCTTCCCTTTTCTCTCCTCCTCAGATTTTCTTGATTCTTCTTTCAGCCTCTCTGACTCCTCGTTTTCTTTCTTCTTCCTCTCTTCCTCTTTCTTCTTAGACTCTTTTTTAGCTTTTTGTAAGTCTAATTTTTCTTTCTTCCTGCTTTCCTCCTCATCCTTCTCTTGCAAATCCTTCTTCTTTGGCTTTCGTTGGGTTTCTTGGCATTTATTTTTCTCCTTCCTCATCATCACTCACTGTCCTTTCACCAGAGTGTGGCTACTATTCATTGTGAGGAGGTGACCTCTCTAGTGTTTCTCCAATTCCTTCTCCTTCACCCTGTCCTTCCCCCAATGCTTCACTTATTACAGTTGTCAAAACCCCACCGAATCCGATGGTAGAGGCCTTTGAGGATGACACTTTTCTTTTTGCCCTAGTAGTAGGGGACTCTCCTCCTAGCAGTCTTCCTCCCTCCTGTAGCTAGTTCTTTTGCTGAAGACTCAATGGTCTTCCACACAAAGCCATTTACATTTACTTCATCAAGGGATCTTGCTGCAATGCTCTCCAGCATAGGCACATTGATTCGCCTCATTATTGAGTTGTACCTTTGGCTAGAGAATAGTGTGTGCATCATTTTGGCTTGGAGTTGGATTTCGGGGTTGGGGATGTTTGCCAAGTTGATGCCATCATTTATGTGGACCATCAGCTTGTCCATTCCTAACATGGCATACACATCTCTCTTCAGCTGCCTTTCCACCTTATCATTGGCTAGACCCAATGCTTTCTCCACCAACTCTGGAGTCAATTCGATCTCGACTTGGCGGGTTTCTTCTATTTTCTGCACTGTCATGGTGCCGTGGCTCCTATCAAAGGTCCGAAGGAACTCCACACACTAGCTGTAGTCCACTCCTTGACCAACTACCTCCATGTACTTTTGCAGATGGCATTGTTCGACAATCTGCTTCACTGCTTCACTACTTTTGCAAATAAGGGCCTGGACTTGAACTGGTTAAAGGCCCTTATTTTCATGAAAATGCCATATTTTGCTTGCTCTTCTTGTGAAAATGGCAACTTGCTGGCTTTCTCTTGGCCTGTCATCATGCTGGGTGCCTGTGTTCACCATTAGTTCTTTTCAAAACAATTATATGCAGAGGAAAAAGATCAGATGCTAATGGAATTGAAATGCTTAATTATAGAATTAAACGTCTCCCTCAAGTAGTCCATACATTCCAAATTTTATGACCCTTTTTCTTAGCCATGAATTGGTTTTGATTTGTTTTCATTTTCTTTTGCATTTTATTCTTATTTCCACCTTACCCCCTTCCCCTGCAGAAATAAGAAGAATCCTTCCTAGGATTATAGATTAAGGGGGTTCCACGCATGGTTAGTGTGCTTACTTTTGCATAAGCCAAGGATAAAAATTGGGGTTTTATTGCATTTGGGCATATTGGTCCATGTTGTAGGGTGGTCGAATGCTTTGAAAAATACGAATTCAGATTCCTCCCATGAGCAAGGTAGCATTCACACTTCCATTGCTAAAGGCTCATCCAAAAGACCTCAGTCTAGTCGATCGTAGCTTTCAGCAAGCATGGTAAACGTGGCATCCAAGCATCTGCGGAAAGCAACCAAGACATCGCATGTATTCTCACCTAAGTCTGTGGCCAAGGTTAGAATGGATCCCCTAAGGCTGACAAGTGATTGAGGTTTGGTTGGGCTTGACAGTTCAGTAGCTGACAGGTGCAACTCTGGTTGCGGTTCTGGTTGGGGTTGTGGCCTTCGTACACTTGGCATGGCCAATGAGGTTGGTGGTGCACTACTAGATGCTTGGGCGGTGGTTGGGGTACTACCAGGGCAAGGTTGAGGTAGTTTAGGAGTAGCAGGCTACGATTTGGGTCTATAGACTTATTGAGTCTTGATGGATTTAGGTTTTCAAATGGCAATGGGCCTTGTAGCACAGCCAGAGGCTTTTGTGGCATTGATGCTTGATTCATCTTGATGTTTGGTGTGCTCATGCTTGAGGGTAGCGTTTCAATAGTGTCCTTGGCCATATTCACTGTAGGTATCCAAATCCAAGTATTACCTTCATAATAGCCTTACACTCGCAATATGGTTTCTTCTAGGCGTCCTAGGTTTTGAGGGGAGGTTTCTAGCCTTGCAAGCTCATGGTTGGGTGCTCCTAGGCGGCAGTCTTGGATGTTTTTGTACCCGTTTGAACTAGTATTCAAGGGTTTTAGATTTGTGGTTGGCTTTTTTTTTGTGCTGAGGTTTGGTGGGTGGTGGTGACAAATCACGATCCCCCTCCTTAGGCTTGATGGTGGATTTCTCTACCGATGGTGATGGAGTCGCATAGCCCTTGCTGAAAGCTACGACGATTTGTACGTTGCCGATGGCTAGGTGAATACACTATGACTAGTAGTCAACATCATAGTGGGCCTACTTCTTAAAGGTTTGTCCTAACAACGATTTTGCACCTACATCTTTCGTGTTTGGAAACACATAAAAGATCATGGGCAAGATTTTTGACTTGATAGAGACTGCAACTTTGCACTTTCCCAGAAGTTCATATGATCGGCCCCCAAATGGGCTAAGTTTGGCATTAGTGGGCTGTAGCTATGGTTTGCCAATTTGAGTCCAATGATCGTGAGTCGTGATATTAAAGTTAATGCCCTCATCGATCAATGCATCAATGGCGTGTGTCTCCTGGGTTGTAATGGTCATGTGTAGGTAAGCCAACGGAGCTACAACTTCCTCATCCTCATCTTTAATCTCCGTAATGGTGGCTACTCCTACATTGACAGGGGCTTCTAGCATAGGGGGTTCATGTAGTAGATGTGTGGGAGGGTAGTACTTTTTTATGTGGCTATCATTAAAGAAGCCTATGCCCTGACCCTCTAGGGTTTCAAGTTCTACATTACCAGTTTGGCGTATGGTGCGAACTCTAAAAGGTCTTAACCCCCTAAAATTCATTTTCTGCTTATGTCCCTTGACCGAGTAGAACAATACGAAGTCACCTTGTTTGAAATTTTACTGCTTGACATGCTTGTCAAACTAGCTCTTGCATCGTGCCTTTTTGCAGATCAGCGCATGGGTGGCTAGAAGTCAAGTTTTTTATAAGAGTTTTAGCTCAACTAAACATTCTGTCCATGCTTTCTTTCCCTCCCATATCTCTTGAATAGCGATTCTCAAGCTAGGAATGGAGAATTCCACAGGTAGAATTTCCTTAGTTTCATAGGTCAACCTAAAGGGAGTCTATCCCACAGCTACTTTATAAGCTATTCGATAGGCCCACAAGGCTGCCATTAGCTTGTTATCCTAGTTTCTACAAGAATAAGAGAATACCTTGGTCAGGACATTTACTAGAGTCTTATTTTTCAATTCCACATCACCATTTTCTTGAGGGTAGTAGGGTGGGGATTTTCAATGGATGATCAAGAAGGTGGACAGGAGATGAGCAATCACCTCATTGATGAAGTGCATGCCTTGATCACTGACAAGTTCGATGGGGCAACCAAATCGAGAGATTACCTGCTCACATAAGAACTTAGCAGTGGCTTGTGCGTCATTCTTCCTGGTGGCTCGAGCTTTCTCCCACTTTGTGAGATAATTGGGGCAATGATGATGTATTTGGCTTGCAAATATTGAGCTGTGGGATTGATAGGCCCAATGAAGTCAATCCTCCATTTCTCGAATGATTGTCTTGCAATGATGGGACTTAGCTCCATTGTGTCCTTGAAAACTGGCACCTTGGTCCATTGGAACTCATCACATTGTTTCACAAATCATGTTGTATCTTGGAAAAGCGTGGGCTACCAGAGTTGAGACTATAGCACCTTGCGGGGTGTCGTATCTCCCCCCTAAAGTGTCCTCTGCGGCAATTCCACCGTGCACTGTCGTACTACTGTGCATCCGAGGTTTGGAATCCACCAAAAAGTTGTGTGTGTGACATTTGTTACTTTGTACATACTTAGTTGTTGTGTTTACATTTTTGTTCTACGTGCTAGTATAGTGGAGAGGGGTTTGGAAGTGAATATATTTGTGGGAAGCATAGTGGTGGAGATTTTTGGAAAGTTTGGCTCAGTTTCAGAAGCACTAGAAGATCGATTACCATCTACCTTGGATCTTGCAATGGAGATGAAGAGGAAGAAGAAACACTGAGCTTGTACATTCAAACTTTGCAAGGGGTTGTTGTTCATAGTCTTAAGGGGCACAAAGATATCGTGTATTGTGTGGCCTATTCAAGGGATGGTAAAAGATTTGCATCAGGAGGAGCGGACAAGACAGTGATTACCTGGATTTATAAAGCGTCGGGCATAGATCTGGCCAGATTTGCTAGTAGATCAGTGAATTGCATTTGCAATCAATTTGTTAATAATGCAGATATATGCTGAAAGTATAAATCAAGTGAAGGCCATTTTGCAGCATATGTGGAACATGGCCTTGGTGATGAGGCACTGAAATGTTCTCAACAAATGCAACTTGAAGGTTGCAGCCCTGATCCCATCACATTCGTTTCCATCTTGAAGGCATCTAGTATCACAGGAGCTCCAGAAACAGGTTATCAAATACATAGAGAAGTAATTACTAGGGGATTTGGAACATATGTGTACATGGGCAGCACACTGGTAGACATGTACATCAATTGTGGATCATTGGCAGAGGCATGCCAAATTTTTTATGCACTACTTGTTCGAGATGCAGTTGTGTGGTCTGCATTGATTGCAAGATACGCTGAACATGGTCTCAATGAGGAAGTACTAGAATGTTTCCAACGTCTACAGCTGGATGGTATTTCTGCAGATGCTGTTGCATTTATTATCTGCTTGAAAGCATGTGGTAGTAGAGGAGCCATAAACGCAGGTCGAGAGATCCATGCTGAGATCAGGAAATCAGAATTAGAAACAGATTTTTTAATAGGAAACACGCTGATAGACATGTATGGCAAATGTGGGTTGTATGCAGAAGGGCAGAAAGTGTTTGACAAACTGCTTGTTAAAGACATTGTCTCATGGACTGTAATGATAAAGGCATACGTTGATAACCATGAGGGCAATTTGGCTTTACAATGTTTTGAGGAAATGAAAGAGTAGGGTATATCTGTGGATACTGTCCTAGTTGTTCTCTGGTTAAAAGCTTGTGATACTACTCAAGCCTTGGAGACAGGTCGAGAAATACATGCAGAGTTGAGGAAATCAGGGCTGGAAAAAAACATTTTTGTTGGTAACACATTGATTGGCATGTATGGGAAGTGTGGATCAGTTTGCAGAAGGACGAGAGGTGTTTGATCAGTTGCTTGTTTGAGATGCAGTGTCATGGGCTGCATTGGTTGCATCTTATGCTCAGCATGGGCTTGGTGAATAAATTTTAGATTGTTTTAAACAAATGGTAGTGGAAGGTGTGTCTGTGGGTGCCATTACTTTGCTCTTTGTTTGAGAGCTTGTGCCACCTTAGGAGCTTTAGATACAGGCCGAGAACTCCATGTAGAGATATACAAAAGGGGACTGGATAAAGAGCTTCATGTTGGCAACACACTTGTGACTTTGTACAGCAGCTGTGGCTTGTTTATAGAATCACGGCAGGTGTTCAGCAAGCTTCCGGTTCAAGACATAGTTTCATGGAATGCACTTATCATAGGAATTACTGGAGGTGGGCGGCAAATTGTTGAAAATGGTGAAACAAGGGAGGGGGCTATTGTGGGAGGAGGCCGCTTTTCTGGGAAAAAAGGAGGAGAGTGATCAGGAAGGGAAAAAAAACGATTGCTAATAAGGAGAGGACGCCAAGTTTGTGCGTTAAAAAAAAGAATTATTACCCATCTAATCTCGCAGAACAGCAGGTGGATTATCAATTGCGATCCCAGCAGAAATGGGGATTCTTTCCTTCTTCTCCTCTGCTCTGCTCATCAGTAGAGGATTCCTGAACGTATTGTCCACGCCAGAGATACCAGCGCAAAGGGCTTCTTTGAAGTGACTCATGATATTTCACACCTCATATGTGCAGATTTCCTACATGCTCCTGGTGTGCAGAGACCATTACTTGTGAGGTTTTCAACTGTGATTCATGAGCGGGGCAATCCTGAGATACGGTTTTGCTGTGAAATTCTACACTAGAGAAGGAAACTTTGACATGGTGTGGAAAATGGTCCAAAATTGTTCGAAAGCTTCCAGATCTTGAAATTTTCTACCCCTATCATTTCTTCTCTTCCTCATCTAGTTACTTGGCCTATGCCAGTGCCTACTGTTTCTACTCCTCCTGTTCCTCCTGTTCCAAGACCGATGCCTGCTCCTTCTGCTCCAAAACCATCCGCTCCGTCAGTTCCTTCCTCTCTTGATGACATAATCAAAGGTATAACGGATTTGACACTGGAGTCAGTTAAAGCAAAATTGGTGGAAAAATTGAAAGAGCAATTTGCTTCGACTGCGCCTACTATTTCTTCTAGTGCTCCTATTGTACCTAGGAGAGATCGAAGATGTATTTTGTGTGAAAGTACAGACCATCAGCATTGCAGGGATTGTGAATCTTTTCAAGATGCAAGGAGGAAGAATTTGGTATTTTGGGGACAAGATGGCAAGATCTGGTTGACTGAAATAGGAGCTCCGCTTGCTACCAATTTTGGGAAAGGCGGAATGAAGAAATTAGTAGATGATATGGCTGTGCGTACTTCTTTTGTGGCAACTAGAGGAGATGCTTCTACATATGCAGTCCAGATTGAGAAAGGATTAGAGAATTAGCCAGCATTACAGACCTATGCTATGGAGACGGCAAACAAGGGGAAAATTCAACAGACTGTTTTGACTAGTGCAGGTTCTAGCATCAGATCTGAGACAGGTTGGGATTCACCTGTTGACAGGTACACTATTTATGCCTACTTGGCTAAGTCTCAGGGAGCAGATGTACTTGTTGAGGAGAAGCGTAAGAGGGATGAAGAGAATCCAAATGCAGCTAAAAAGACTAGAGGGGGTAAGTTTGTTATTCCACCTATTGCAGGGTCGTCTTTGAGACGAGGCCCAGAACAACAAATGGAAGATGCTCAAAAGAAAGAAAATAGGCAAGAGCCTAGAGAGAGAAAGCAGCCAGGCTTTAGATTGATGTCCGATATTGAGACATCTACGGACATGAAGAAAATCTTTAATGATAAGATACTTGGCAGTGAGGTGACTTTTACTATTTTTGAGGTTTTGGGCATCTCGAAAAGAGAGTTTCAAGATCAGTTCCAAGAAGTCCTGAAGAGGAAAAGACATGCATTACCTACTATTGATACACAGGGAGTTTTGATTGGGGAGTTGGATGAGGATGAGGATGAGGTTATGGTTGAGAATGCTTCTGTTTTTCTGCAGACAGAGAAGAGGGTTCAGCCTATGCATTATGTTGAAACTGATGAGCCTATCTTGGTATCGCGTAGTCACTTTTCGCGGAGTCATTGGGCTAGAGAAACTACAGAAACAATGGTAAAAATTGGAGAGAAACATGTGCCTTATGTTGCTTTGGTGGATCATGGTTCAGAGATTAATCTCATAGTTTGTGGAGTTTATGAAAGTAATAGATGGCCTATGGATGCAGAGCATGGGTGGCGTATGAGAGCCGCCAACAATACTGCAGGTGATTTGTATGCTGCCTGTCCCAGTGTTAGGATTTCTACTGGAGATGTAGAGGAGGATTTCCATTTCTTTGTGTAGGATTCATGCTCTTATCCCATAATTCTTGGACAGCCATTCATCACAGAGATGCGCATGGAGACGAAAGTAATGGATGATGGATCTGCTTATGTACGGATTCGAAGTAAAGATGGTATGAGAGCAGTTTAGTTTATGACTGTGTGTGTTAACCATGCAATAAACAGGGATGCTCTTCGAGATGCACCATTGCCCACTGTGAGGGATTCGGGTTTTCATTAGGTACTGCTGTCCCGCGAGACGACGGTGGTACAGAGTAGAGGAGATTGGAGTTCTCGCCTCCTGGTAGCAGTGTTTGCTCCTCCAATTTTGTTGGAATTTCAGCAAACAGTTCGATGAGTTATTAGAAGATTTCTAAGTTTGCTAGAGTTGCCAGGCAATACATATGCAGGAATGATAAAATTTTGAAAAATGCAGGTATTTTAGAGGATGATGAGCATATAGATGGGATGTATGATAGTATGGTTTGTGCAGATACGATGACAGAGATGGAAAATATGCTGAAAATTGATATGCAGAGTTGTCACAGTAATGTATCAGTGCAGTCTCTAGAGATGTTTCATGAGATTTTAGATTTTGTGTCATAGATAGAGTCAGAGGCTGAGGTGACTCAACAAAAAGTATTGAGTGTTGAAGAAATTCAGCAAACAAAGTTTCCGATTGATTATGATCAGCCTATAGAGGCACAGAGGACTGAAAACTTTCAGCCAACTGAGTTTACTGTTGAAATATTTCAGCATCCAGAGTTTAGGGTTGTTCCTATGCAGTCCATAGAGTAGAGGGATGAGGATATTCAACCACTAGAGTGCTGAATTGCTGATTTACAACAAGATTTGAGTAATGTAGAGGATCATAATGAAGCCAGGGTTGACATGAAATACAAGACTGTGGATAAGAAGGTGAAGCGGGTAGCTGTACGCTTCCACCTGACAGTGATCAGCAAATAGAGAGGGCTGCCAAATAGCTAATTTTCAACAGAGACTCTTGCTGAATTAAAAATTGGAAATGGTGATTTCTTACTACCCACAGAGAAGCAATGCTTTCAGGATATGCTTGAGCGACATGGAAGGGGGTTTGCTTTTTTCTCGCATGAGATTGGATGTGTGAATCCAAATATTATTGCTCCTATGGTGATCTTTACTATTCCTCATATTCCATGGAACCTCTGACCTATTCCAGTGCCTAAGGCACACCTGCCAAAGTTAATTGACTTGTGGAATGAGAAAATCAGGATGGGAATCCTAGATCCGTCATCTGCACCATACTCAAATAGGTGGTTTACGGTTCCAAAGAAGAATGGTACTCTCCGATTTATACAGGACATGCAGCTAGTAAACATAGTTATTATCAGAAATGTTGGTATAGGTCCAGTTGTGGATGAGTTTGCAGAAGCATTTGCTGGATGTGCCATCTATTCTTTAGGTGATCTGTATTCGGGATATGACCAGTTTCAGCTGGCTTTGGAAAGCAGGGACATAACCACTATGAGAACTCCTATTGGGCTTCTCAAGATGTGCACCTTGCCTCAAGGTGCCACTAATTCTGTTGCGCATATGATGAATGCCATGCATAAGGTCCTTCGTGAGTATATACCTCAGCTTACCATGCCTTTCTTGGATGATGTGCCCATTAGGGGGTGTGCAGAAGAAGAGAAGAATGAGAGTCTAAATGAGCAGGGATGCAGATACTTTGTGGCTGATCATATTTCAGCTTGTGAGAAGATTTTGGCCAGGTTAGAAGAAGTGACCTTGACACTATCAGGGCAAAAATCTGTTTTTGGAGTAAATGAGGTTGTCATTGTTGGACATATGTGTGGGTATTATGGCAGGAAACCTTCACTTGAGAAGATGGATGCTATAGGCAAGATTACGGAGTATTGTTCTACCACTTCAGAGGTACAGAGATTCATTGGAGCCTGTGTGTTTTACATGATTTGGATTCCCCATTTTACACACATAGCAGATTGTTTATATCAACTGCTTCGAAAGGGGAAAAATTTTTATTGGGATGAGAGCCACACTAGAGCCATGCAAAAATTGAAGAAGTTATTGCAGATTGCTCCTACTCTCAAGAAAGCAGATTATAATTGGGGAAGGCCTATTGTATTGACAGTTGACACTAGTCCAATTGGCATAGGTTGGGCTATGGGTCAAGATGATGCAGATGGAAACATGTATGCTATTCGGTTTGGGGCGAAAGTCCTAAACGAGAGACAGAGGAGGTTTCTGCAAATCAAGAGGGAATTATTGGGAATTGTTACGGCTTTCAAATGTGACAAGGAGTACTTTATTGGAGACTTAGTTGTGGTAGAGACAGATTGCTTGCCATTGATAGGTATGATTATGAGTTGCTCTACTTCGGATATAGCTATGCTGAGATGGATTGCATACATCAAGTCATTAAATCCAGAATCTAAACACATAGCAGGGAAGGATAATCCACTGGTGGCAGATATGTTGTCTAGAGCCAGATATGATGATGAGGAGACACTATTTGCAGAAGAGGATGATGCAAAAATTTCAGTCGCTATGGTTGATCATG
The DNA here is from genome assembly GCF_053477565.2 of Lygodium microphyllum. NCBI lineage: Eukaryota > Viridiplantae > Streptophyta > Polypodiopsida > Schizaeales > Lygodiaceae > Lygodium > Lygodium microphyllum. The sequence continues at coordinate 85,053,132 of NC_141150.1, read as the reverse complement.
TTTGTCATGTCTATGATATTGTGGCTTTTATAGAAGAACTCTATGTTGGAGATTGGTTGCAAATTGGCAAATAGCTTAGTACACTAAGCAAAAGAGATGAATGGACAGATAAAGAGTTCAAGAAGATAAGAAGAAAAGCCTATGGTTATTTCCTCCAAGACGGATTTCTTTGGAAGCACCCGAAGAAAAGAGGTGGATTACCATTGCGGGTTGTCTGCGATAAAGAGACCCAGTTACATGTGATGAGGGAGTTTCATAAGAGTCCTTGGGCTGGTCATAGAGGAGTGTGGGCTACTTATGAGAAAATCAAGGAGAAATATTGGTGGAAAGACATGTATAAAGATGTTTCTCACTTTGTAGAGACTTGCAGAGACTATCAGATGTATTCCGTAGTGCGTCATCGAGATGAGCTTCATCCGACCTATCCATTATGCGTTCATTACAAGTGGGTAGTTGACTTGGTTACTATGCCAATGGGTCTACGGCAGATGAGGTATATTGTTTTGGCTAGAGAGGATCTTACCAATCATGTTGAGGGTAGACCTTTGAGAACGAAGACCACTAGTGCAGTGTGTAAGTTCTTATTGGAAGAAATTTTTTGCAGGTATGGCTGCGTGGGTAAGGTCACTGCAGATCGTGGAGAATTGGATGCAGATGAAGCTAGGGAGTTTTTCTCTCAACTAGGAATCAAGTTGACTCTGACCACAGCATATAATCCAGAGGGAAATGGAAAGAGTGAAAGAGGCCATCCGTTGATAGTGAAAGCATTAGCCAAAGCATGCAGAGGAAGGTTTGGAGAATGGTCGAGACTTCTACCATTTGCTTTGTGGGCTGATCGTACGACTCAGTGTTACCACAAGATATATGCCCGCAGAGTTGATGTATGGTCAGAAACCGATTATGCCGACTGAGACTTGTGCTTTGACTTGGTCAGTTTTACCTTGGCAGGAGGATTTGATGAGAGAGGAACTTTTAGCTCTTCAGATTCGGTATTTGGAGAGAAGACCAGAGGATATTCAGCTAGCTATTGACAGGTTGAAGGTTGCTAGACTAAGAAATAAGGACAGGTTTGACAACAGGCATCGATTGCGGCCTAGAGCAATAGAAGAGGGAGACTGGGTATTAGTCTTTGATAACAGCCTTGAAAACCAGCATATTGCACTTCGGAAGATGGTGAAAAGATGGTTTGGGCCGTACATAGTCAGACATGTCTTTGATAATGCAACATATGAGCTAATAGAATTGGATGGGACAGTGCTTAGAGTGCCTATTGCAGGAAAAAGAATCAAGATTTTCAAGAAAAGAGATGATGAGGATTATGCATTGGAAGAATTTGCAAGAGAAGAGCAACGAGAAGAAACTCCAATAGAAGAGACAGATGATATGACAGATAATCTTGCTGATATACCGGAAATACACAATGAACAGATTGATCTATTCATGGATCTTGATGATAATGATCCTGGATAGTTGGCCCATCCGGAGGATGCGCAGGATCAGAGGGGGTGGATATCGTACTGCTGCGCATTCGAGGTGTGGAATCCACCAAAAAGTTATGTGTGACATTTGTTACTTTGTACATACTTAGTTGTTGTGTTTGCATTTTTGTTCTGCGTGCCAGTATAGTGGAGAGGGGTTTGGAAGTGAATATATTTGTGGGAAGCATAGTGGTGGAGATTTTTGGAAAGTTTGGCTCAGTTTTAGAAGCACTAGAAGATCGATTACCATCTACCTTGGATCTTGCAATGGAGGTGAAGAGGAAGAAGAAACACTGAGCTTGTACATTCAAACTTTGCAAGGGGTTGTTGTTCATAGTCTTAAGGGGCACAAAGATATCGTGTATTGTGTGGCCTATTCAAGGGATGGTAAAAGATTTGCATCAGGAGTGTTGAGAAACACGGATCTAGAGTTAGTTAGCTATGGTGGATGCAAATCATAGAATCGATACATGATAGAGACAAGAGATTGTAACTCAAGTGAATTAGGTTCCAAGATAGATTAGCTTGGACTCATAAAGACAATCTTGAGTAACTCGAACTGATAGTACCATTACATTAAAATGAGTGTCAAGTACATGCTTATATAGCCTTTTTGGATAGTACCACTCTTCCTCTCTGTGCTTATGGGATTTTGGACATCTCTTCTGGAGCATACAACTTTTGTCATCTCTCTTATACAAAGCCTCTTCTAGGCATACATCATTTGATTTCTCAACACCCCCCCTCAAATGATGAGTCTCTACCCTTGCTGGCTTTTGCCCCCCCTGCATGTAAACATGGACCAGGAGACTAGCTCTTTGGCAGCCTAGTCAAGTTAAGGCTTGAAACTTTACATCTTGGTAGGGTTTTTTACAATATCCACTATGGGAACAAATTCCTTAGAACAGTTTGTCATAGTTGTTGATGGTAGCAGAAGTATCTTTTTCTTCTTCTTCATTCATGAATTGATTTTGGTGGTAGTTATTCTGCATCTGCTGTGCTCTTTTCTTGTGGAAGCATTCACTGGCAATATGGCCAGTTTTACCACAATAATGACATGTCATCCGATTCCTGTTGTCGGTGTTGAATCCTCGACCTCTTCCTTTGGGTCCAGTAGCTCCTCTAGTGTATAAGAGGTTTTCCCTTGGGCTAGTTTCTTTTACATCTTTGCTTTTAAACTTGCTTTCTTCATCAAGCAGTGAGTGCTCAATATCTTTGAGTGAGAGACTCGGAACATTACTTAGAGTGGATACAAGGTTCTCATATGGATCCTTGTTTACACTTGCAAGTAGTACAGCTATTGCTTCATCTTCTTCAATATTCTTTTTAAGAGATGCAAGTTGAGTTTTTAAACTTTTAAACTTATTAATGTGTATGGTCATAGAAGTGTTGTCTTTGATATCCAGTTTATAAAACTGCATGAGAAGTTTTACCTTTGAATTCTTTGCTTGAGTACCAAACATTCTATCAAGTTCCTCCCAGGCGGTTCTAGCATTTCTAATGCCAGATATATGATGCAACACATCATCGCTTAGTCCCCAGGCAATGATGCCTAGTGCCTTATTATTCATCTTCCTCCATTCTTTGGATTTGGATTGGTCTTCTTCAACGAACCCGTCTTCATCATCTTCCTTCTTGTTATCTGCATCATCTTCAAACAAGTCCCATAAGTCTTTCCGCATAAGATGGTACATGGTCTTCTCCTTCTAGGCATGGAAGCCTTCACCATTAAATTTTGCTATATGTTCCACTTCAGTCATCTTTAGTAGGAGGTCTTACCACGAGAACTCTCGGGCAGTGTCTATCCTTTTACAAGAAGATTGAGATTTACAAGATAATTGTGCAAGCAAATAATTTCATCCAGGAAGGTCTTACCAATTGGCAATCTTGCTCAATGGCAGTGTCTAATCCCTTACAAGAATAGCAATTCTAATCACAAGTAACCTCTTAGGATTTTTTATAACTAATTGTCAAGCGTATTAACAATCCGTTCTTTTAGTTCAAGCCGAGTTCAGACACATATAGTGTGAAGGTAATTTGATAATGCAGTGTGAGATGAGTAGGCTGATTTGAATGGAGTTGTTTTGAAGAAGGATGTGTGAATGATATTTATATTGATTTGGGGTTGAAATGAGGGGAGAGTTTTAACCTTAGTTTAGAAAAGAAAGGATCTGACAGCTTTGACCTTAGTAAATAGGGCTTTATATTGATTCCACGGCAGCTTCTGGCGTCGTTTTCTGACTTTTCCTCTCGATCTGATGGCGCGTCGTGGATGCCCCTCAATTCTGTCTCCTCCTCTCGATCTGATGGCGCGTCGTGGATGGAAAGCTTTCTTCTTCCACCCAAGGCAGCAGCAATCGCCGCCAAGCTTTAGAGCTTCAAGCTCTATCTTTCTTCTCTGTCTCTTTAATCCTAAGAAAGCCCAATGTTCTGACTAGCTCGTGTGCATTTTTCAAGATCTGAGCTTGGACATAGACAGTGAATAAACTGCACTGTTATATCGGTGAATCTTTGACACAGAGCCCCATAATGGCATGACTCGTGGCGTGTCATTGTACACGATCTGTGCTGTAACCTTTCTTCATTCTTGCATACATCAAATGCACTTCTATGGTGTTTGCAACAGCTCACGGCCCCAGTAGACAGGAATACACTTCAAAGATGGTCTAAAAACTTCTTCCTTAGAAAAGCGATGCCTCTTTGTAATAAACTTCGATCTCTTCTCCACGATTTCTTGAACTGCAGCACTTCCAAAAAAAAACCTTGGCAAAGCCTCAATACTCGAACCTCCTAATCTTGAAATGAGGAACAAAGAAAACATTGGATGACTTTGAGAGATGGAAATAATGAGAGAATGGAAGAAAGGAAGATTGAGAAAGTGCCCACACACTAGCCAACTAGCTCGGCCATGGCTCTGATACCATGTTGAGAAACACGGATCTAGAGTTAGTTAGCTATGGTGGATGCAAATCATAGAATCGATACATGATAGAGACAAGAGATTGTAACTCAAGTGAATTAGGTTCCAAGATAGATTAGCTTGGACTCATAAAGACAATCTTGAGTAACTCAAACTGATAGTACCATTACATTAAAATGAGTGTCAAGTACATGCTTATATAGCCTTTTTGGATAGTACCACTCTTCCTCTCTGTGCTTATGGGATTTTGGACATCTCTTCTGGAGCATACAACTTTTGTCATCTCTCTTATACAAAGCCTCTTCTAGGCATACATCATTTGATTTCTCAACAAGGAGGAGCGGACAAGACAGTGATTACCTGGATTTATAAAGCGTCGGGCATAGATCTGGCTAGATTTGCTAGTAGATCAGTGAACTACATTTGCAATCAATTTGTTAATAATGCAAATATATGCTGAAAGTATAAATCAAGTGAAGGCCATTTTGCAGCATATGTGGAACATGGCCTTGGTGATGAGGCACTGAAATGTTCTCAACAAATGCAACTTGAAGGTTGCAGCCTTGATCCCATCACATTCGTTTCCATCTTGAAGGCATCTAGTATCACAGGAGCTCGAGAAACAAGTTATCAAATACATAGAGAAGTAATTACTAGGGGATTTGGAACAGATGTGTACATCGGCAGCACACTGGTAGACATGTACATCAATTGTGGATCATTGGCAAAGGCATGCCAAATTTTTTATGCACTACCTGTTCGAGATGTAGTTGTCTGATTTGCATTGATTGCAGGATACGCTGAACATGGTCTCAATGAGAAAGTACTGGAATGTTTCCAACGTCTATAGCTGGATGGTATTTCTGCAGATGCTGTCACATTTATTATCTGCTTGAAAGCATGTGGCAGTAGAGGAGCCATAAAAGCAGGTCGAGAGATCCATGCTGAGATCAGGAAATCAGGATTAGAAACAGATTTTTTAATAGGAAACACGCTGATAGACATGTATGGCAAATGTGGGTTGTATGCAGAAGGGCAGAAAGTGTTTGATAAACTGCTTGTTAAAGACATTGTCTCATGGACTGTAATGATAAAGGCATACGTTGATAACCATGAGGGCAATTTGGCTTTACAATGTTTTGAGGAAATGAAAGAGCAGGGTATATCTATGGATACTGTCCTAGTTGTTCTCTGGTTAAAAGCTTGTGATACTACTCAAGCCTTGGAGACAGGTCGAGAAATACATGCAGAGTTGAGGAAATCAGGGCTGGAAAAAAACATTTTTGTTGGTAGCACATTGATTGGCATGTATGGGAAGTGTGGATCAGTTGCAGAAGGACGAGAGGTGTTTGATCAGTTGCTTGTTTGAGATGCAGTGTCATGGGCTGCATTGGTTGCATCTTATGCTCAGCATGGGCTTGGTGAATAAATTTTAGATTGTTTTAAACAAATGGTAGTGGAAGGTGTGTCTGTGGGTGCCATTACTTTGCTCTTTGTTTGAGAGCTTGTGCCACCTTAGGAGCTTTAGATACAGGCCGAGAACTCCATGTAGAGATATACAAAAGGGGACTGGATAAAGAGCTTCATGTTGGCAACACACTTGTGACTTTGTACAACATAGCTGTGGCTTGTTTACAGAATCACGGCAGGTGTTCAGTTCAAGACATAGTTTCATGGAATGCACTTATCATAGGAATTACTGGAGGTGGGCGGCAAATTGTTGAAAACGGTGAAAGAGGGGAGGGGGCTATTGTGGGATTTTCTGGGAAAAAAGGAGGAGAGTGATCAGGAAGGGAAAAAACAAATGATTGCTAATAAGGAGAGGATGCCAAGTTTGTGCGTTAAAAAAAAAAATTACCCGTTTAATCTCGCAGAACAGCAGGGGGATTATCAATTGCGATCCCAGCAGAATTCCTGAACGTATTGTCCATGCCAGAGGTACCAGCGCAAAGGGCTTCTTTGAAGTGACTCATGATATTTCACACCTCATATGTGTAGATTTTCTACGTGCTCCTGGTGTGCAGAGACCATTACTTGTCAGGTTTTCAACTGTGATTCATGAGCGGGGCAGTCCTGAGACACGGTTTTGCTGTGAAATTCTACACTGAGAAGGAAACTTTGACATGGTGTGGCAAATGGTCCAAAATTGTTCGAAAGCTTCCAGATCCAAAAATTCAATGCTACTCCTGTTGAGAAAGAAGTCCTCTTTATGCTGACTGTTCTTTCTTTCAGCAAATCAAAGAGCTATCTGCACTTCTAAGTGGCATAATTTCGGCAAAAGTGCTAGGGGGAGTAAAAATCAAGGACAGATTATGATGTGGAAATTACTGAACAGCCATAACAGATTCTGCTTTCAGATGATAACTCCCAATGATTGATACAATGATGTTGATTGATGCATTACTTATGGTTTTGATTAAACACTCTTTCTATAGTAATCTTCCACTGCTTGCAACCAAGTTCTACTTCACCAAGGCTTAAACAATTGGGTCAAACCTTTGGAATTGTGCGAAATTGACAATTACCTGCATGTTTACCACTCATTACTTCCAAAACCCCTGAGAAACCATTGATGGATCTGGTCTGATTTGCCATTAAATCACTCTTCTGTACCTGAATACAAAGATGTCTTCTTGATCCTATTCCAACCTCTTAGATCTTACTTTAGATTACTTTGTTCCTTTTGGGAGAGACATGCTATTTATATGACATGAGTTTTTGTCAAGACGTTTATTGGAGATACTCCCAATCAGATGTAGCTGATTGTATGTCTCATATTATCTGAAATTGAGCTTTCAAATTGAATCTGATCTCACTAGATTGATCTTCTATCCTGAAATTAGACAAGGTCCTCCGTGGTTGCGACTTTGCTTTCGAAAACCCTTCGACAGCGCCTCGACTAGTACGTGGTGCATTTCGTGCTCACACATGCATCTCCGCAACAATCTGTCTTGCCCTAGCTGATAGAGTTGGCCTATTATTAACTAATAGGGTTGGATTTTGAGAATGAGTCGCCTCAGTCAGGCCTTTTCTATGGGTTGGTCAAGTAGTCTATACTCAAGCACTTGAACCATGTTGTATGCCTAGTATGGCATCAAGTTGGTTCTAAACATGTCTCTTTCGCTAGTAGATAGGGTGTATAGATGTGCATCTAGCAATTTGTCTCCAATGCCCTATCATCTAACGACTTCTCACCTGGGTATGTAAGACATATGATTAGCCATATAGTGTTTCTTTCCCTTGCGTACGATGAAAAAGAAGTCAAATTCAAGAAGCAAAAGTAATCGTCGAGCTATATACATCCTATAGCGCAAGGTTTGTTTACTAGATACAGCAAGGCTTGATGGTCAACAAAGAAAATAAAGGGCATAGCCAGAAGATAATGCTGAATTTTCTTTATGAAAAACACCATCACTAGCCCCTCTCCTTTGTTTGTGTGAGTAATTCATTTCTGTATAACTATGAGTTATTTGCTAGCAAATTTTAGTAGATAGTCGAGATTGTGGTCACCAAGCTAGCACAACACAGCTCCTAGTGTGGATTTCGATCACCAGGATGATTGTCCCTCTTGGTAGCAGCGTTTAACTTCTTGTAGTTGACGCACACTCTAATCTTTCCATTCTTCTTCAGTATGGTCACTATAGGCGAGACCCAATCTGTGTGCTCAATCTCATAAATGAAACGTGCCCTTAGCAGCTTGTCAATTTCTTTCTTGATAGAGTGAGCATGCTTGGGATTCATAGGGTACGATCGCTACTTTTGATCAGCATTGCATCGGGGGTCATGGGGATATTATGAGGTACGACACTTGGATCTACCCCTTTCAGCTCATCGAGGGACCAAGCAAAGACATCCATGTACTCTCACACAAGAGGGCAATGAGACTTTCTTCCTCTTCCTTGGTCAAGGAATCCGCAATAAAGACAAGTGAGGGTATCTCCCCTTCCTTAGGGAGATTAACCTCATTGACTTTGGTTAGCACCTCTATTAGTTCGCTTGCTTGCCCTTGTCATTTGGCTCCTAGCAAGATCACTACCCTCTTGCCTTTCTTAAACTTAGTAAATTGCTTTGGCAAGTCTTGTGGTTTCCTTTGATCTTCAGCCTGTATATCCCTAGACTACTTGTGTTGTTCTTCCTTCAACCTTCGACGCCTTAGGTGGAGTGGCAGGTCCCCTTTGGTGCGTCTGGTCTTAGGTGGTTGTGGCACCTCAAGATCACTGTGTGAACTTACCTCCGACTCATCACCGGTCAACTTGTACAACAACTCAAATTTGACAAGAGAAATTTCCTATGATTTATAGAAATTCAAAGAATAAAGAGAATTTGAACTCCTAAGGTGTTAGAAGGTTGAGTTTTATTGGGTATCCAAACCAACAAGGATTAACCAAATCTTTGTACAAGGTCGTCAAAAACCCAAAGTTAGGGGTTTTTAGGATTTTCACAAAAAGCATCACACCATAAAGGTGAAGGGAGTGAGCCCTAAAGTGAAAGCATGGAGCAGAAGCAAGAGCTATGGTGGAAGAAGCAAGAGTAAGAGAGAGAGAGACACATAAGATATGGGAACTCTACTAATCACAATGTGTGATTACTCTTTCCTTTATTCAAATGTCATTGAAAGAATAAAGAATGAACTGACAATGTGATGGGTATCCACCACTTGCAATGTATAAGTGTGCGGGTATGTAGGTACTGCCAGTGTAACTAATATACGAGTGGCTAGACATAGGCACCTTTATCCCCAACAACCTTCCACTTAAAGGAAAGTTTTCCCACTAATGAGGAGAGAATAAGAAAAAAGTGACAAAGTACAAATCTACATTATTACCACAAGATGAGAAAAGACGTCATCTCATCCAATGGCCATCAACTTCCTAAGGAAGGAAAAATGCTCCGCCGCTGCTGCTGAGAGACTTTTATTGAGCATATCTTTATGTTTTTGATTACTTGAGATCTTGACAAGCTCAATAAACTTATCCTCAATGACCTCTTGAATAAAGTGGTAACACACCTCAATGTGCTTCATTTTCACATGAAAGACTGGATTCTTGGCTGAGTGAATAGCACTGATAGAACCTGAATATAGTGTAGGGATTGCATCAATAATACCAAGGTCTTTGCCACCACTAGATAGCCTAAGGAAAGGCTTCCCTTGCAAGTCTTAGTGGAAGCAATATAATCTGCCTCTATAGTAGATAGGGCGATGTATTTCTGCACCTTCGACATCCAAGAAACAACACCTACAGCAAAGATAAAGACATAGCCAAAGGTGGACTTCTTCCTGCTATCTACATGTCCTGCACAATCAAAGTTAATGTATCCCATGACTCCTATATCCTAGCCACCATAATAGATGCACATAGCTGTTGTGCCCTTTAAATATCTTATGATATCCTTGGTAGCATCCCAATGCCATCTTCCAGGTGTAGCCATATAGCATGTCACAACTCCCATTGCAAATGCTATGTCACACGATGAGTGTTGCTAGTGTCCACCTGGGTTGTAGAGCTAGGTGTGGATATGGTGGTGGCCACCAAGAGAGTAACGTCATATTCATTCAACATTTGGTGGATCTTCTCTGGGAAACCTCCCAGATCAAGCTCCTCATTACGTGCGCGATCTAAGATGTATCCTCTGTGCCCCAAAGGGTGGGGTTCTACACTCTCTCAACCAGTTGTTTCTCCCCAAGCCTTGCATTTGTACAAAAGGCATCTTGGCCATCTCAGCCTTCTACTCATCACATTGTGGAAAATCGGCTTGACTAACCTTCATGTGAGAAGGTAAAAGACAACCAATCCTACATATGAAACTGCTCAAGGACCTTTTGGATGTACTCCTTCTGCGATAAGTAGAGGATCCCCTTAGAGAAATTGTGCGTAATGTGCATCCCAAGAATATGTGAGGCCTATCGCATGTCCTTGATTTCAAATATCTTCTTAATTTGACCTTTCAAGGCATTCAACTCATCATGAGCTCTCCCAACAATCGACATATCATCCACATAAAGGATCAAAATCATAAGGTTGTCATTACAAGCCTCACATAATACCACTAGAGAGTTGCTATTACATATATTTAAAGGAGAGGAAAATACAAAGTAGAGAATGGTGGTTGGTTCTCGGCGTGCCGACGGGTGGTACTTCTCTACTTTTCCTCATTTCTTTCACGTGCTTCGCTTGAATGCAACGATTCTTCTTTTTCTTTTATTTCCTTATCTGTATTTATTACTCATTCTCCTATTTCTATGCAAGTATGAATCAATCCAAATGCTTACAAGGGCCTTCTGACCTCAAAATTGGCGAGGCGGGTATTGCATTACTCGGTGTCTTTGAATACGCAAATGGTTACTTCAGGTACAATGCATGCGGCCTCTTCGTAGGAGCCAACTCAACCATCCATCTGTTTTTATGTATGAGTCAAACTAAAAACAGAAAACGGTGGGTGGGATCGTTGGCCGTGGCCGGGCAGCTAGGGGGTCAATTTTCTTCATTTCTTTCTTTTGCTTCCTTATTTTTTTATTAATTATTACTTTTCTTACTCTTCTCTTCTTGTGGTTTGTTGTTGTTGTGCTGTTCCGTTCGTTGTTATGTTAAGGTAAGTAAGGTGGTGGCAGGGGGCCGTCCCAAGCCTCCCGCGACAAGGCCGAGCATCCCCGTCCATGCCTTACCCCTCGCGAGAGACAAGCTCTCGGACGGCGGGTATCACCTTAGAACTTGACATTGCCCTGTCCACTAATCAACATTGTCATTTTTCTCAGGATCTATCATGTGGCCTCCATAGCCAAGCAATACCTAGGCATCTTGGAGCCTATGGATCTCACACTGCAAGACACCATTCATCATGATGTCTTCTCGGGAAATCTTCCTCAACATCAGGCGCATCTCTATGGCACATCATGCTGCAACATTGGCCATCATATGCTTCAGCATTGCTGAAGATTCGTCACGTTGTCAAAATATGTGCCCATGTTGATCGAATCCTTTGATCCATCTCTATGCAGCACGATTTTAGTTGCCATCATAGGAGAATGATAGCCCATGAAGTAAGCTTCATCCTCATATAAGAAATTTTCAAAATGATCAAGTATAGCTCCCACAATCAGTAAAAAACCAAGGCTGGGTCAAAACCCTAATCTAGGAAGCCATAGCAAAACTTCACCAAGCTCAAAAATCTCATCATTTTCTAAAATACTTGTTTATGACATCTAATATCTCTTGCATTTCTTTAGGCTATATACCATAGTAATCTCAAATCCTACTCTAGATATTGAGAGCATGGGTTTGGTAGAAATATATAGCCAATGGTGTTGCATCTTCTACTATGAGTAGCAACACTTTATGCACTTGTGAAACCTTTTCATTGGATTTTAACTCAATAACTACATTATATTTTTCAAAATCAGAAAAAGAACAAGTCAAGTTATCCATAATAATATCCTCATCGAGGAAACCATGATCCTTAAACTTGTCACCCATGAAAATATCATATCTTATCAGTTTTAATCATGAATTCAGATCCCATTAAATAGTGCTTCCATTGACGTAAAGCTTGTACTACAGCTAGCAATTCCTTATCATAGGTAGAATACTTGAGTTTAGAGGGCTTAAGCTTGCGGCTAGAGTAGGCTATGGGATGGGAATCTTGCATAAGGACAGCTCCTATTCCAGATCCACTAGCGTCAGTGACTACTAGGAAAAATGGCCTATTAAAGTCAGGGAGTTGCAATACAGGAGCACGTGTTAAGTCATGTTTTAATAAATCAAAAGACTTTTTTTAATTTTCAAACCAATGATATACAATACCTTTCTTTAATAATTTTGTCAAAGGTAATGCAAGCAATTAAAATTTTTTCACAAATTTTCTATAAAAGCTAGCAAGACCTAAGAAAGAAAGTAATTCATGCACATTTTTAGGTATCAGCCAATTCAAAATTGCTTCTATCTTTTTAGGGTCAACTTTAATACATTCAAAATTGCTTCTATCTTTTCTGATTTTGAACAATATAATGTAGTTATTGAGTCAAAATCCAATGAAAAGGTTTCACAAGTGCATAAAGTGTTGCTACTCATAGTAGAAGATGCAACGCCATTGGCTATATATTTCTACCAAACCCATGCTCTCAATATCTAGAGTAGGATTTGAGATTACTATGGTATATAGCCTAAAGAAATGCAAGAGATATTAGATGTCATAAACAAGTGCCCCTAGTCCGCGGCCATCGACAGTCCAGGGAATATTCCCTCTCTAACTAGGGGAGGTTCATAATATAGTTAGAGAGGCTGATCAGACTATTCTCTCAAGCTATAAAAGGAAGATCCTTCCAAAGCTATCATCAATCTATCTTTCAACTAGTTCGAGTTCTTCCAGCTATCCTTAAGCTCTTCACCTATTATCTATATAGATCACCATCTATGCTTCAAAGTAGAAGCACATGGGTGGATAGAACCATCTTCGTATTAGTTTGTTTGAACTTAAAGAAGTTTTTATTCTCCTTATAGTTGTTATGTGTTCTCTACTCATTGCTCAAACTCTGCCCGTTGTGCCATGTAGTTTCTACATATGTTTCAGCCCTTGCTGTAGAAATAAAATTGAAGTATGAAATCAAAGGACGAGGAAGTGGGTAAAGTTGAGGTCTCTCTAATGATATAGAGAAGAGGGATAAATGTAATTGAGAAATAGAAGATGATAATAAAAGTATGGAAGGTGATTAGCTTGGCAAAGTTGAGCTCTCTCTAATGATAGAGAGAAGAGGGATAAGCGTAATTAAGAAATCAATGAAAACGTATGTTGAAAGAGATAGGAAATTAGATTCCAATAGAAGATAAAAGAGGTCTTTTGCTTTTATTTAAGAGATGAGAAAGAAATCTCCAAACTTTTAAAGTAAGAGATGAAAAAGAAAAGCAAGAGATTAAATTATATGGAAATCTGAGAAGAAGAGAGTCAATTGGAAGAGAATATAAATCCTTTTATCACAGTGGACTCACTATAAAGTTGGAAAAAGAAAGCTTAGAATGTAAGCAAGAGAGAATCGTTTTAAAAAAACTCTTCAGTCAATAGTTCTTAGTACATGTATAAAGTTAACGTTAGTGCTACTCAGGTAAGTTTCATAACCTTCTTTTTGGGATTTGGACTTAAGGAACATTGAGGTCTCTTGGTAAGAAAAAATTATGAATGTTTATAGTTTACTTAGTTATTTAAAAATACCTTTGATGTTCTTAAATATCTACATAATTATTGGATTTAATAATTAAACCTTGGGTGAGCATGTGGAAAGTGACAAGCCCAATCTTAATTACTAACTCTTATGGATGGGTGGACACACTCAATCGACTAACTTCTCAATCAAAGAAATTTTAGGAAGAATCATAGGAGCATAATCACCTTTAGTAGGATAGAACCCAAGCTAATACTATCTTAGGGGAGTGAGCTGAAATAATGCTAGGTTAATGGACGCAACTACCCCTCTCTAGAATTAAGTAATTTTTGGCTACTTGCATATATTCATTGGCTGCAAAGTGACAAATCTTGGATGGGTATTAGAATACTATGAGGATGACTCTCTAGGCTTTCTTTATAGACCATGTTTTCGCTAAGTTTGTTCTTCAACATAGTTGCAAACCTTTCAAGTAAGCTGCATGTTTCTCCTAAGGAGATTCCCTTGGATTCTTTAAAAAAACTTAAGAGAATGACTCATTTTTAAAAATTGGGTAAAAAATAACATATAAGTTTCTAATAATTTTAATTTTGTGCATTTCAAAATAAAAACTACTATGACACAAGGATGTTGATTTATAAACTAGATCATTTTTAAAGGATTTTTTTTCTAAGCAAGGTAGTATCTTAATATCATAAAGTTTATATAGCATAAATTTATATTTTTTCTAGAAATTAATAATAAATTAGGCATGATACATTATAATTATCTCAAAACCTAAAAAATTAATTAGCAAAATTTTGATACTTAATTGACAAGAAATTTATTCATATATATCAATCTTGTATGAAAAAATGTGAAAATAACAATTTTCAAATGCTAATATGGGTTAATAACTTCATATGCAAGAAGAGGTGTCCAACTTCTCATGGCTACTCAATAAATCTAACAATTTGCATTGTCCAAGAATGCATAATTTGATGTCAAAGAGCTAGATGGAGACTCTTGAGTTTTACATGTCTGTGGATGCTCTTTAGGTTTTCATTTTATACATGAGGACTTTGATGGAGACTCTTGAGTTTTACATGTCAGTGGATCCTCTTTAGGTTTTCATTTTATACATGAGGACTTTGAAGGTAGAGCATGTTTTTGTTCAACATAGCTTGTTCAAATCAACTAAAAGTTGCAGCCATTGAGATTAAGCTGTGCTATCAGCTTTGCAACTAATTGGTTACAATAAAAAAGGCAATCATCCCATGGCACATCCCTCCATATTTTGTCACCTATGGTGCTTCTAGGAGGGACGTGTGAAGGGGAGACGCTTTTGCACATTCCCCCTTAGGTGAATAGTTATGATTTTTCTACATGAAATCTCACTTGCAACTCAGTTTTTCTCATCCTACCAATAATAGAACAGAATAGTTAGCCATTGAGTTATAGAGGGAGTATTTTACACATTGGAGATTGTGATCATCTCTCTTTTTGTAATCTTTTGGTACCCCCATAAAGGATTCAATATATTTTTATTTAAGAACTCAAGGAAACCTTCAATTGTATGAAGATGATGAGCTTATCGAGTCGAGTGTTTATGGGTAAGGAAGATCCAACGAAGTGGCTTGCACATTGTGAATGGTTTATGTTTATGAGTCACATGGTAACTCATGAAGAGAAGCTTTATGATTTTCATCTAGTTATGCAGGGAGAAGTAAAGATTTGGTATGAAGCTTTGGATGATGCTGTGAAGCAAGATTGGGATAAACTAACAAGTTCTCTTGTATCACACTTTGCTCATCATGAAACAGCAATACAAGTTGATGAGAAGCTTCAACGTCTTCATCAAAATCCAAGAGAGGATTTCCAAAGTTTTCTACATCGATTTGAAGCTCTTTAGTTGAAGATAGGGAAGAATACTCATATTTAACATGAAAACAACCTCAAGCTTGACAAGTTTAAGGCTTGTCTTCACCAAACAGTTTGTGAAAAGGTGGAATTGGAAAAACCACATGTGCACGCCCAGAGCTCAGATTTCCTTTCGATGTCTTTGGGTAGGAAAAAAATTAACATGTTTTTATCATGTAATGGTAATTTATGATGTGTTGATATTCTTGCTAAAAGGAAGAGGTTGTGATGAACTTTGTTTGAAAAAGAAGAATTGAAAAGAGTTTCTTCTTGATCCTAAGCTTTGAATAGTTTTATATTTTAAAAAAATCTTGGATCCAAAAAATCAAGAGTTATTATAGCAGTTACAAATCCATAAAAACCTATTGAGAAAAAAGGAGCATGCTTTCTATGTGTGTCTCATGCCCCAAGCTAAATATTCTTGGTAATAAAAGCTACAACCAAACAAACAAACAAACAACAATTTAAAATAAAAATACAACAAAAGACCTTAGATCCTTACTTTGATCACTAGGAAGAAAACCTATGAAACAAAGTAAAATAAAGTCCAACCTAGAGACCATAAAGAGAATAGGAAAATATGTTCCAATAATAGAGAGTGAGACCCTACACTCAGAATATTATGAAGGATAGATTATGGGTTGTGATCATAGATTACACTTCTCTAGTGTTTCTCCAATTCCTTCTCCTTCACCCTGTCCTTCCCCCAATGCTTCGCTTATTACAGTTGTCAAAACCCCACCGAATCCGATGGTAGAGGCCTTTGAGGATGACACTTTTCTTTTTGCCCTGGTAGTAGGGGACTCTCCTCCTAGCGGTCTTCCTCCCTCCTGTAGCTAGTTCTTTTGCTGAAGACTCAATGGTCTTCCACACAAAGCCATTTACATTTACTTCATCAATGGATCTTGCTGCAATGCTCTCCAGCATAGGCACATTGATTCTGCTCATTATTGAGTTGTACCTTTGGCTAGAGAATAGTGTGTGCATCATTTTGGCTTGGAGTTGGATTTCGGGGTTGGGGATGTTTGCCAAGTTGATGCCATCATTTATGTGGACCATCAACTTGTCCATTCCTAACATGGCATACACATCTCTCTTCAGCTGCCTTTCCACCTTATCATTGGCTAGACCCAATGCTTTCTCCACCAACTCTAGAGTCAATTCGATCTCGACTTGGCAGGTTTCTTCTATTTTCTGCACTGTCATGGTGCCGTGGCTCCTACCAAAGGTCCGAAGGAACTCCACACACTAGCTGTAGTCCACTCCTTGACCAACTACCTCCATGTACTTTTGCAGATGGCATTGTTCAACAATCTGCTTCACTGCTTGATGCTCCCTGGCAACATCCTCCAAGTTCAAGACAGGGCCTGGACTTGAACTGGTTAAAGGCCCTTATTTTCACGGAAAGGCCATATTTTGCTTGCTCTTCTTGTGAAAATGGCAACTTGCTGGCTTTCTCTTGGCCTGTCATCATGCTGGGTGCCTGTCATGAATCCGTGTTCACCATTAGTTCTTTCCAAAACAATTATATGCAGAGGAAAAAGATCAGATGCTAATGGAATTGAAATGCTTAATTATAGAATTAAACGTCTCCCTCAAGTAGTCCATACATTCCAAATTTTATGACCCTTTTTCTTAGCCATGAATTGGTTTTGATTTGTTTTCATTTTCTTTTGCATTTTATTCTTATTTCCACCTTACCCCCTTCCCCTGCAGAAATAAGAAGAATTATATCCAAGATGCACAAGTCAATGGAAAAGGTTGATAAACCCGAAAGCCAAAGAAAAAAAATGAAAGGAACAATCAAAGTGGTAAGTGTAGAAGAGCTTCCCAATATATTGTTGAGATATTTTGCAATCACACCTACTTCAGTCCCTTTGTAAGGAGCAATGAGGGCTCATGACCAAAATCCCATACATGCACAGTAGGAGAAAGTGCCACCACTCAATTCCTATAAAGCATTGTACTTGCACTCGTTTTCTAATGCAATGATAGTACTCTTTTCTTTCCAGTAAAGTGTCTATGTCAATGTACACACACAAGCTTGTGTTTATGAGTCCAAGTCTCAATCTTGGAACCTAATTCAGTTGTGTGACAATTTTTCCTTGTCTGGGTCAATGTCTTCATGAGTTTCTTCTTCCTCTTTCAACCTCCATAGCTTTCACAACTGCCATGCTCTATATCCCGCATATTTTAATACGGTATCAGAGACCAGTTGGGCATGCTTCTCCAGCTCCATTCTACTCTCATCTAGCTTAGCTTTAGCTTAGTCCAGATCAAGTCTAGGAGCTCATCTCCCACTCCTTCTTCTCCAAATTTCGACCTTGTGGCAGCCATAGCCACCCTGCACATATCCTGCTTCAAGCCCTTACAACTCTTCAACCAGAAGAGATCTTGATAAAATTTATTTTGGATAAGTGTTGTTTTGCTCCTAGAGCTTCTTTGTATCACCTTAGAACTTGACATTGCCCTGTCCACTAATCAACATTGTCATTTTTCTCAGGATCTATCATGTGGCCTCCATAGCCAAGCAATACCTAGGCATCTTAGAGCCTATGGATCTCACACTACAAGACACCATTCATCATGATGTCTTCTCGGGAAATCTTCCTCAACATCAGGCGCATCTCTATGGCACATCATGCTGCAACATTGGCCATCATATGCTTCAGCATTGCTGGAGATTCGCCACGTTGTCAAAATATGTGCCCATGTTGATCGAATGCTTTGATCCATCTCTGTGCAGCACGATTTTAGTTGCCATCATAGGAGAATGATAGCCCATGAAGTAAGCTTCATCCTCATATAAGAAATTTTCAAAATGATCAAGTATAGCTCCCACAATCAGTAAAAAACCAAGGCTGGGTCAAAACCCTAATCTAGGAAGCCATAGCAAAACTTCACCAAGCTCAAAAATCTCATCATTTTCTCTATCCTGCCACTTAGAACAAACCACTACCACTCCAATCTACTATCCCAGTATCAAATCAAGGAGGAGAAGAGCTTGGATTCATTGACAGAAGATCAACGACTCCGAACTAAGAAGATTTGAGTTCCCGGACATAGTCTTTACATAGTGTGTTTTCACATTGTCATTACTTGTGTCTCTTGACACACTATAATCTGCTCTTTCACTGATAAAATCTAAGAATTATGGAGTTATTTTCTATTGCTCTAGCCATTTAACATGGGCAAAGACTCTCCAAATTCTCGCTTCAAAGGATTCGGATTTCATACCTGGCAGACCCACATCAAACTCATCCTGATGAAGAAGGGCCTCTGGGCCATTACTACTGGAAAAGAAAAGAAGCCTCGTGATGTGGACCTTGCAATCACTTGGAAAAAGAATGATGATAAGGCTCATGCCATTATGAAATTGGAGCTAGACGATAGCTATATCCACCATGTGGATAATTGTGACACTTTACAGGATACATGGAAGAGATTTGACACCTTGTTTAGTGCATAATCTAAATCATCAAAGTATGGTCTCCTGATTGAGTTTTCTAGGCTTGAAATGAAGTCCAGAACATCACTTGCCACACATTTGAATTACATGGAAGGACTTCTAACCCAACTTGTAGGAATCAACATTAAAATGGAAGAAGATGTTTGCATCAGCGCTCTACTTAAAAGTTTACCTCCTAAATATAATAATATATCAAGAACTCTAATCAATATGCCAAACCCTGAACTTGTTGATATCCAGGCATCACTGTTAGAGGAGGAAAAGAAGCTAAAAACTAAGGAAGAACCAAGCATCTCTAGAGATGAACATGCATTATATGTTGGCAACAGGTACAAAGGCAAGAGGGATCAACTCTTTTGTGACTTCTACAAAAGGACCGAACACATTGAGAAGTTCTACCAAGCCAAAAAGAGGTCTCAAAAGGCCTATCTAGTTGCAGTCAAAGAAGAAGAATAAAACGGACCAAAGAAAGAAGAAGAAGAAGTAGACCACCACGAGAAAGACAAACCTCATCAGTCCTTCTATTCAGATAGACTTTTTTAGCTTTGTATTTCCTAGCCCTAATGCTTCAGACATAAACTTGTAAACTCCTCAGTTAGCCTTCTACTACAGCCTCTGTACACTTTGTGAGGCCCCTGCTACAGCCTCTAGATGACCACCATGTTTGTGGTATCCATACTTAGCCTTTTCTGCGATAGCCTCTGGTGTTTTGCCTTGTTTATGGTGTGCCAACACTTTACAAGTGTTGCTCTCACTAAAGCCTCTACACACTTTGTTCTTCTGATTGTGATTGAGGAGGGGTGTTGAGATATTTTACAATCATACCTACTTCAATCCCTTTGTAAGGAGCAGTGAGGGCTCAGGACAAGAACCCCATATGCACAATTAAAAAAAAGGGCCACCACTCAATTCCTAAAAAGCATTGTACTTGCACTCTTTTTCTAATGCAATGATAGTACTCTTTTCTTTTCAGTGAAGTGTCTATGTAACTATACACACACAATATTTGAAACGAGTATTTACGAGGCACCTATCAAGGTAAATTGTTATATAACTATATATGGTTTAGGATCATTTCCTTTTATATTAGAGAGGTACTATCTTAGAAATACATGAGTGATATAAGACTTGATAACAATATACGAAAAATGTAGAGTGCTAAGAATATTTTAAATGACAATAAGAAAGAAATTCACTCAAGATGATATAGAAGAGAAAAGGGATTTGTAAAGTTCAAGAGAAGAAGAAAAAGAAGATCAAAGCTCTGAGATCAAGAAGCCCGATGTTTTTAGATATGCTCAATGTCGCACCCTTGTAAGGTGCCACCAAAGGTCCATGGTGCTCTAAGATGTAACATCCCCATTATGAGGGGAAGCCATGTGTGAGCATAGACATTTGTTGGGTCTTGACTTGTATATCAGATGAGGTATATATGATTAGATGGAAAAAAGGTGACATTTGTGGATCTAGCCTTTGGGTTAGATACAATAGTTATGATGGTAGCAACTGGAGGCACAATCCATCGAGTTGCCAGGTAGGTGTGGGAGTTATCAGGGACCCCTATTTTGGGATCTAGGGACCGCCAAAGTGGTCCTTCGCTGGGGGGATCTTAGGGGGGTCAACAAGCCCCTTGACAAGGATCGGAGAGTAGCACCCTTGGCCCCTTGGCCCAACCTTAAAGAAAATATTTCTTGGAATATTCCCTAGCCGACTAATGAAGGTTCATAATATGGTTGGACATGCCGACTAGACTACAAGCAAAGCCCCTCAAAATCCATCACCAATCTATCTTTCACCCAATCAGAGTTCTTCCAGCTATCCTTAAGGCCTTTGTCTATCATTTTTTTGGATCACCATCTAAGCCTCATAGTGAAAGCACAAGGATGACTAAATCTATCTTTGTATCAATTGGTTTGAAATTAAAGTACTTTTTTTATTCTCATAGTTGTTGTATGGTCTCTACTCCTTGCTAAGATTTTGTTTATTACGTTGTGTAGTTTCTGCATGGTAGGGGGCTCTAAGGAGTAAAGAGTTCTTGAGAGGCAAGGGCTTCAATATGAAAGATAAGAAATTTCATTTGCTACATCAAGTAGTGGTGCTGGCACATCAAGTGGTAGTGGTATTGTATCGATAATTCAAACACTTAGGATTGGTCCACCAGCCTTCAATGAAGGCAAGTTAGATGGTAGAAACTACACTTTGTGAAAGTTTAAAATTACAACTATCATTGATTCTTATAAGCTTCTTAAGATAATGATGAGGGCATACCCAACACCCCAACCCATCCCTGGCCCATCAAATTTGAGTATCATGATTCCTCCAAATATAGATGCATTGTGTGACTTAGTTACACAATATTCTAACTTTATTTTGACCTTGATTCAGCATACAACCAAGGCATCAAAAGCTTGAAACATACTGAGGAGAAAATAGAAAACGCAAAATCAAGCATAGATTTAAAACTTGGAGACTCGACTAGTAGTAGAGAAGTTTGCTAAAGGAGAGATAGATGAAGCATTCATCATTGTGATCAAGAATTTATGTGACTAGATGGTTGATGTTAGGATATAAAAGACTAGTGAGGAGCTAGATTAGAGATGTCTTCAAATTTTCCCACTAAAGTTTAATCGACAAATAACTACCCTAAACACTCAAGTGCGATTCCAAGCTTTGATGTTTAAGGAGTTTTGTACACTACAAATGGAGGAGGAGTTGCAGGTAAAAGCTCACGAGAAGATAGCAATAGTGGAGATGCTGCATTATCTACAAATGAAAGGCAAAGGTGATTTCTCTACGAATGGTGACAAAAAGAAGAAGGGTGGAAAGAAAAAGGTGTTGCATTTTCTATGAACATGAAAGGAAAAGATTATTTCTCTACGAATGGTGACAAAAAGAAGAAGTGTGGAAAAAAAAAAGTTTCAAGAAGAGTGCTTCTACTACAAGAAGTAAGGATATGCGATTGTAGATTGCGTATTAATAAGGCAGATGAAAAGAATAGCACCCTGAAGAGTAAAGGAAAGGAGAGAAGTCAATATGGCTGACAAGAGTTGGATTTATTCATGGCAAGCATTGAGAAAGTTTGTTCCTTTAGTGCAAGAAATATCTACCATTGACTAATGGGTATTGGATAGTTGTGTCTCTTGTTGCATGACCAATAAGAAAGGTCTGATAGTTCTATAATGCCTTTGCAAGAATCCATTACTATGACTCTTGGAAATAATGCAAAATGTCCTACTAAGGATACAGGTACTTTTTCCTTTATTTTTCAAATGGTGATTTCAAAAATCCTTCATTGGCCATGAGGTGAGGTTCATTAAGACAAGTGTAAAAATCATTTACAGTTCTAGCAAAGCTATTGGCAAAGAAGAAATAAGGAACAACATGTATTAGCTCAGTGCTCTTACAGCCAGTGTTGGTGTGGGTGCAAGTAAGCCTCGGTATGAAAGATTTGGTCACATTGATTTTGCAGTGTTAAAAGAGATGCTTAAGCAATGTATGATTGCTCACCTACTTGCACTAGCTGAAATAAAGGACAAGAAAGCAAGATTATAGTGAGGGATCCTCTAGAGTTAGTGCATGCTGACTTGTATGGTAAAAGGCCTACACATGCATAATTTGGGAGGATCCTCTTGTTTTATGTTGATTATTGATGACAATAGTAAGAAGATGTGGGTGTAAATCCTTCGTGATAAGGCTCAAGATTTTGGTAAGTTTAAAGGATGTCTAAAACTTGTTGAGAATGAAATAGGGCAAAGTGTGAAGAAGTTTAAAATAGATGGTGGTGCTAAGCTCAAATCAAAGGAGCTTGAAGTCTTGATCACGTATTAAACACGTTCAAATCCAGTATCACTATGTGCGTGACTTGATCGAGGATGGGATAGTAGAGGTCATCTACTATCCAAGGAAGGATAATGGAGCATATATCTTCATCAAAGCTCTTATACAAAGGATCTGCTTCGAGTTTATCTTTAGAGACTCACCATTAGGCTGACGATGTAGTTCAAGGACATTGAGGGGGGATATTAGATATCCTCAATGGCTAACCTTCGTAAGGTGCCACATCAATGGTCCATGATAGTCTAAGTTGTAAGGCCCTCATTATAGGGAGAAGCCATGTGTGAGCATGAATATTGGTTGGGTCTGGACTTGTATTTTAGATAAGGTCAATGTGGTTGGATGGCAAAAAGGTGACCTTTGTGGATCTAGCCTTTGGGTTTGATAGAGTACTTATGCTAGTAGTAACTAGAGTCATAATGTATTGAGTTGTGGGGTGTGGAACTTATCAAGACCCTTATTTTGGGGTGTCAAGGTAGTGCCCCTAGTCCGCGGCCGTCGACAGTCCAGGGAATATTCCCTCACTAACTAGGGGAGGTTCATAATATAGTTAGAGAGGCTGATCAGACTATTCTCTCAAGCTTTAAAAGGAAGATCCTTCCAAAGCTATCATCAATCTATCTTTCAACTAGTTCGAGTTCTTCCAGCTATCCTTAAGCTCTTCGCCTATTATCTATATAGATCACCATCTATGCTTCAAAGTAGAAGCACATGAGTGGATAGAACCATCTTCGTATTAGTTTGTTTGAACTTAAAGCAGTTTTTATTCTCCTTATAGTTGTTATGTGTTCTCTACTCATTGCTCAAACTCTGCCCGTTGTGCCATGTAATTTCTACATATGTTTCACCCCTTGCTGTAGAAATAAAATTGAAGTATGAAATCAAAGGACGAGGAAGTGGGTAAAGTTGAGGTCTCTCTAATGATATAAAGAAGAGGGATAAATGTAATTGAGAAATAGAAGATGATAATAAAAGTATGGAAGGTGATTAGCTTGGCAAAGTTGAGCTCTCTCTAATGATAGAGAGAAGAGGGATAAGCGTAATTAAGAAATCAATGAAAACGTATGTTGAAAGAGATAGGAAATTAGATTCCAATAGAAGATAAAAGAGGTCTTCTGCTTTTATTTAAGAGATGAGAAAGAAATCTCCAAAATTTTAAAGTAAGAGATGAAAAAGAAAAGCAAGAGATTAAATTATATGGAAATCTGAGAAGAAGAGAGTCAATCGGAAGAGAATATAAATCCTTTTATCACAATGGACTCACTATAAAGTTGGAAAAAGAAAGCTTAGAATGTAAGCAAGAGAGAATCGTTTTAAAAAAACTCTTCAGTCAATAGTTCTTAGTACATGTATAAAGTTAATGTTAGTGCTACTCAGGTAAGTTTCATAACCTTCTTTTTGGGATTTGGACTTAAGGAACATCGAGGTCTCTTGGTAAGAAAAATTTATGAATGTTTATAGTTTACTTAGTTATTTAAAAATACCTTTGATGTTCTTAAATATTTACATAATTATTGGATTTAATAATTAAACCTTGGGTGAGCATGTGGAAAGTGGCAAGCCCAATCTTAATTACTAACTCTTATGGATGGGTGGACACACTCAATCAAGTAACTTCTCAATCAAAGAAATTTTAGGAAGAATCATAGGAGCATAATCACCTTTAGTAGGATAGAACCCAGGCTAATACTATCTTAGGGGAGTGAGCTGAAATAATGCTAGGTTAATGGACGCAACTACCCCTCTCTAGAATTAAGTAATTTTTGGCTACTTGCATATTTCATTGGTTGCAAAGTGACAAATCTTAGATGGGTATTTAGAATACTATGAGGATGACTCTCTAGGCTTTCTTTATAGACCATGTTTTCACTAAGATTGTTCTTCAACATAGTTGCAAACCTTTCAAGTAAGTTGCATGTTTCTCCTAAGGAGATTCCCTTGGATTCTCTAAAAAAACTTAAGAGAATGACTCATTTTTAAAAATTGGGTAAAAAATAACATATAAGTTTCTAATAATTTTAATTTTGTGCATTTCAAAATAAAAACTACTATGACACAAGGATGTTGATTTATAAACTAGATCATTTTTAAAGGATTTTTTTTCTAGGCAAGGTAGTATCTTAATATCATAAAGTTTATATAGCATAAATTTATATTTTTTCTAGAAATTAATAATAAATTAGGCATGATACATTATAATTATCTCAAAACCTAAAAAATTAATTAGCAAAATTTTGATACTTAATTGACAAGAAATTTATTCATATATATCAATCTTGTATGAAAAAATGTGAAAATAACAATTTTCAAATGCTAATATGGGTTAATAACTTCATATGCAAGAAGAGGTGTCCAACTTCTCATGGCTACTCAATAAATCTAACAATTTGCATTGTCCAAGAATGCATAATTTGATGTCAAAGAGCTAGATGGAGACTCTTGAGTTTTACATGTCTGTGGATGCTCTTTAGGTTTTCATTTTATACATGAGGACTTTGATGGAGACTCTTGAGTTTTACATGTCAGTGGATCCTCTTTAGGTTTTCATTTTATACATGAGGACTTTGAAGATAGAGCATGTTTTTGTTCAACACCTAAGGGTCCCTAGCTCCTTCATTATTATTTTGCCTCAATGCTTGTGCAGTCTTACTTTGTTCAGTAGAAGCATCACATGGGAAAAATGCTATCTTGCTTGGGGTTTGATACGTTAATGTGTTACCCAATTTGCTACCACTATCTCTCTTGCCACCAATTTCAATTTTGGTACTCTTCTTTGTCATGGTAGAGAGGGGAGGAGAATCAAATGGACCGGAGATATCCTATTTAAGAGTATACTCCCATGTTCTCTTTGACTTCTTGCTACTTTCTTCTTGACTCCTCTCTGTGACAAAAATGATTTAAAATTAGTGCAATAATTGCTCAATGTCTCTATTGTCCTTTGTCCATGGATGTGTTAGATGGGTACCTCACCTCTTTTGTAAGAAAATTTTTGAGAGATAGAGTTCTTGTGGTGGTCCTCTTTTCTAAGGCTTTCTAAAATGATCGTATTTTTTTACAATGTCAAGTAAGCTTCAACATATCCTTAAAATATTCCATCTTACAAAAGGTCTCAACCTTTATTTTCTAAGGAGGCATCTTTCTTTCCCTCTTGAATGATGCACATATAAGTTCCCTACCATGTAATCAATTCAAATGTCTTCAAATGAGGTAAAATTTAGAGGCTATGTGCCAGATTCATCTTAACACCCAACGTTGAAGGTTTCACAAGTAAAAATCCATATATGCTCTCTATCCATAGTGATAAGGCCCTTTGCAACCATAAGATGATTGTCTTTTTTAGAGTTTTTTTTTTTGAAACCATTGGATGCTTTTCATGTAAGTGATACCAAGGGCAATGGAATGTCAGTCAGGCCCACATTTTCTTAAAAATGCCTCCCCGTCCAAAAATAGATTACCCATATACATACTGTCATCGTAGTTGCCCATGTTACTCTCAACATGCAGCTCGATCAGCGTTCCTATTGTCAGAGGTGAGAGTGCATGACCCCTGAGTTTTATAATTATAGAGGGGGTGAGACTCAGACTTAACTCCTCTACATAGCTTGTTCAAATCAACTAAAAGTTGCAGCCATTGAGATTAAGCTGTGCTATCAGCTTTGCAACTAATTGGTTACAATAAAAAAGGCAATCATCCCATGGCACATCCCTCCATATTTTGTCACCTATGGTGCTTCTAGGAGGGACATGTGAAGGGGAGACACTTTTGCACATTCTCCCTTAGGTGAATAGTTATGATTTTTCTACATGAAATTTCACTTGCAACTCAATTTTTCTCATCCTACCAATAATAGAAGAGAATAGTTAGCCATTGAGTTATAAAGGGAGTATTTTACACATTGGCGATTGTGATCATCTCCCTTTTTGTCATCTTTTGGTACCCCCATAAAGGATTCAATATATTTTTATTTAAGAACTCAAGGAAACCTTCAATTGTATGAAGATGATGAGCTTATCGAGTCGAGTGTTTATGGGTAAGGAAGATCCAACGAAGTGGCTTGCACATTGTGAATGGTTTATGTTTATGAGTCACATGGTAACTCATGAAGAGAAGCTTTATGATTTTCGTCTAGTTATGCAGGGAGAAGTGAAGATTTGGTATGAAGCTTTGGATGATGCTGTGAAGCAAGATTGGGATAAACTAACAAGTTCTCTTGTATCACACTTTGCTCATCATGAAACAGCAATACAAGTTGATGAGAAGCTTCAACGTCTTCATCAAAATCCAAGAGAGGGTTTCCAAACTTTTCTACATCGATTTGAAGCTCTTTAGTTGAAGATAGGGAAGAATACTCATATTTAACATGAAAACAACCTCAAGCTTGACAAGTTTAAGGCTTGTCTTCACCAAACAGTTTGTGAAAAGGTGGAATTGGAAAAACCACATGTGCACGCCCAGAGCTCAGACATGAGGTCTACATTGTTGGAAACCTTATTTGCAACTCTCCTATGTCTGTTTGTGTCTTTGTACCAAGCCTAAGTAAAGAAAGTGGTTCTATGTTGCCTAGTCAAACATGGGATCTATATTCTTGGACACCTTCTCTCTGGCTCTCCTGTGTCTGTCTATGCCTTTGTGTTCACCCTATACTACGGGTCTCTATATAAAAGGGCCACCCTTTTTAGCGGGTCAGCCCCTACCCCATTATATGGGCGTCCTCTCCATTAAATGGGTCTATAGATTTGTACATAAGACTCCACTTCAATGCAAAATATCTCATCACTCTTCTCCTCGGACTTGTCTAGCCACTCCTTGATTTTTGAATCGATGACTATGGCATGAGACAAGTAACCTGTGCATCATGGTCATGCATCCTCTTACATCCTTGCATTGTTGCCTCCTAGCTATTCCTACAAGTGGCATCCATGGCTATGGTACTAGACAAGCATCTTTGAGGAGATCTATAGGATGAGAAGCTTTCTATCCACACTTGAGTTTTTTGGGTTGATGCGGAGTTATGAATATATCTACCCATCTAGGTCACTTTTCGAGTGCTCACCCATGGATTCCTCTTCTGTGAGTGTTGACCCACTTAATAGATAGTTGTAGGTGACAATGTAAGGATGAAAGAGGATGCACGCTAGGACAAATTGGTACCTCATCCAGTACCATAGCCATCGATCCCAAAGTCAATGAGTGGCTAGACAAGTTCGAGGAGAAGATTGATTAGATCCTTGTGGAAGCCATGATAAAGACCTTGTAAAAAGTCACACTTTTAAGCCTTAGAATGCATAAAATGATGTGCCCTAGTAGACATATACAATGCAAGGATGAAAGAGGATGCACCACTAGGACAAACTAGTTTCTCATCTAGTACCACAACCATTGATCCAAAAGTCAATGAGTGGCTAGACAAGTTCAAGAAGATGACTAATTAGAACCTTGGGGACGCCATGATAAAGGCCTTGTAAAATGTCACACTTTTAAGCTTTGTGGATAAAATGATGTGCCCTAGACATATACATAAGGGTTTGGGAAGCACACATCACAATAGGATCATCCTAGCATCAATAAACATCACCTTTGACTACTACTCAACATGCTACTCTTCAACATTGAACAAGGCATCATGCTGCATTTGCTAGGGCCCCCAAGATAATTACAACCATAGCTACACTCAGAATATTATGAAGGATAGATTATGGGTTGTGATCATAGATTACACTTCATCCTTAGAAACAATGAATGGTGGTAGATAAAAGAGTTTTTTTTTGGCATTCAAGATTAGGGCCTCCCTAGAAATGATTGCTTCTAGATTTTGTATCATCTCAAAGATAAGATAAATCATTTGAGTGAACCAGATAGTTTGAATATACGGATGAACCCCACTGTCTCTAAAAGAATTAGAGTATGAGCAATACCCTTTTACAAGGAAAAGAGCACTCTAGGGTCTTAGGAAAGTGGATCAACATGGAAAACCTCAACTTCTCTTTTTCTATGAAAATGTACATGTTATATATGGGTTTGTTTCAAGTCTTTGAGTTTTTTTTACCTACTACTTGGGTTTAAAAAGCTAGTTGTCAAGGGCAAAAGTTTAGTTGCAGTTTTCTTTTGTGGTGTAATCGTAATTTGAATGTATAAAGTGCATTTAAGAGGAATGTGAAAGGAGGAAACACACTTTGAAATCCAACTCAGATTGAAAGGAAATTTTGAAGCATGGTTCGAGATCTTGAGAGAATTTTCCAAATAAGTTCCGAACGAAAGATTGTGAAGCAAGAAACCATGGAAGTGCACCTAACTAAGGGAAGCCAGGATCTTTTGAAAGAGATCGAGGAAGAAACTATCTAAGGGTTTAATCAAAGAAGCGTTTTGCCAAGGAAAGAGCCACAATTGTTCCCTACAATCCTAATGATTGAAATGTGAAACGAAAAAGTTTAACAAAACCCTCAAAAGATTCTTATTGGAGCATCTTTGCAATAATTTGATTTAGGAAAGACCCTAATAATTCTTCTACAGGAAAATCCTTGGCTTGTTTGAAGCTTTCTATCCACACTTGAGTTTTTTGGGTTGATGCGGAGTTATGAATATATCTACCCATCTAGGTCACTTTTCGAGTGCTCACCCATGGATTCCTCTTCTGTGAGTGTTGACCCACTTAATAGATAGTTGTAGGTGACAATGTAAGGATGAAAGAGGATGCATGCTAGGACAAATTGGTACCTCATCCAGTACCATAGCCATCGATCCCAAAGTCAATGAGTGCCTAGACAAGTTCGAGGAGAAGATTGATTAGATCCTTGTGGAAGCCATGATAAAGACCTTGTAAAAAGTCACACTTTTAAGCCTTAGAATGCATAAAATGATGTGCCCTAGTAGACATATACAATGCAAGGATGAAAGAGGATGCACCACTAGGACAAACTAGTTTCTCATCTAGTACCACAGCCATTGATCCAAAAGTCAATGAGTGGCTAGACAAGTTCAAGAAGATGACTAATTAGAACCTTGGGGACGCCATGATAAAGGCCTTGTAAAATGTCACACTTTTAAGCTTTGTGGATAAAATGATGTGCCCTAGACATATACATAAGGGTTTGGGAAGCACACATCACAATAGGATCATCCTAGCATCAATAAACATCACCTTTGACTACTACTCAACATGCTACTCTTCAACATTGAACAAGGCATCATGCTGCATTTGCTAGGGCCCCCAAGATAATTACAACCATAGCTACACTCAGAATATTATGAAGGATAGATTATGGGTTGTGATCATAGATTACACTTCATCCTTAGAAACAATGAATGGTGGTAGATAAAAGAGTTTTTTTTTTGTCATTCAAGATTAGGGCCTCCCTAGAAATGATTGCTTCTAGATTTTGTATCATCTCAAAGATAAGATAAATCATTTGAGTGAACCAGATAGTTTGAATATACGGATGAACCCCACTGTCTCTAAAAGAATTAGAGTATGAGCAATACCCTTTTACAAGGAAAAGAGCACTCTAGGGTCTTAGGAAAGTGGATCAACATGGAAAACCTCAACTTCTCTTTTTCTATGAAAATGTACATGTTATATATGGGTTTGTTTCAAGTCTTTGAGTTTTTTTTACCTACTACTTGGGTTTAAAAAGCTAGTTGTCAAGGGCAAAAGTTTAGTTGCAGTTTTCTTTTGTGGTGTAATCGTAATTTGAATGTATAAAGTGCATTTAAGAGGAATGTGAAAGGAGGAAACACACTTTGAAATCCAACTCAGATTGAAAGGAAAGTTTGAAGCATGGTTCGAGATCTTGAGAGAATTTTCCAAATAAGTTTCGAACGAAAGATTGTGAAGCAAGAAACCATGGAAGTGCACCTAACTAAGGGAAGCCAGGATCTTTTGAAAGAGATCGAGGAAGAAACTATCTAAGGGTTTAATCAAAGAAGCGTTTTGCCAAGGAAAGAGCCACAATTGTTCCCTACAATCCTAATGATTGAAATGTGAAACGAAAAAGTTTAACAAAACCCTCAAAAGATTCTTATTGGAGCATCTTTGCAATAATTTGATTTAGGAAAGACCCTAATAATTCTTCTACAGGAAAATCCTTGGCTTGTTTGAGGAAACATTGCAAGGAGCAAGTTGGAATTGTGAGTGGAAAGTTTCAAGACAACTCGACAATAAGAGGTGTCTTTCATGAGCTTCAAGGCATGAAAAATTATTAAAGAGCATAAAAATATATTTTGTCAATACTGAAAGATTGAGATTTCCTTAAATTGGGGAGGGAGCTCCTACTATGTTTAAGATCAAACATTTTATCGATAAACCCCATGGAGACATCAAGATGAAACTTGAGGTTAAGAGCCTTGGCACAATTAAAGAAGTTCTAGCTATATCCATTGAAAAGGAACATAAACATGGAATAGATGAGAAAGAGGGATTATAGCGAAAGCTCCAAAGAAAAAAGACCCATGCTAAGGGCTAGAGAGAAAACCATAGAAGTAGATTGTAGCAATTTCTCGTTGCTAGCTAGATAGGATAGGACTCTCACAAAAAATGGAGAATTTTCTAGAAGCTGAAAGAATGTATAATATGAGTCTTGAAGCTATAAAAGGTAGATCTTGGAGAAGAGGGTTTGATGGTCCTATAAATTTGATTGGTTAAGAAGGAGTGAACAGAGTTGGAAGATAGGATGAAGGAGGCTATTATAGATATGTACCCTCTTCTTATAAATTTTCCAACAAAAAAAAAGATTACAGAGTCAAATCTATGAGCCTATGACATCTCAAGGTCCATCAAATAAAGAAAAGTGTAAATGCGATCTCATGCTCAACCGCCAAGATCCATATATCACTTATTGTTTCAAGCGAACACCTATGGCTATCTCTCACCTAGCCGATCTACCTTTGCTCCTACCGGGGTATAGTGAGCTTACCTCAATGACCGAATGAGTTTCCCCCTCCCTCAAGCACACAGGTAGCTCCATGATTTGAGATGTGAGCTAAAACATCCTCAAGCCTCCACCTCCAAGCTCCATCCTCCATAGCCGCGTGCGAGACAAGAGAAGAGAAGAAGAGAGGAGATGATGGAAAGCTTCACCTCCAATATCCCTGACCCTCACACACTCACTCTCTTACACTCCCTCTATCAAGCACACACAAGTAAGCAAGAAGGAGATGATAAGAAGAGAAGAAGATGAGTCCACTTTGCCACACACCAAAGAATGATCTTCTCTATTCACTTTTTGGCTTTTATACATGCCCTAAATCCCTTGGGCACCGATCCCCTTTTTTACATGACCAGCCATTGTGGCAAGGTTCTATTTTCTCATTCCCTTCTATTTGCCCTATCTCTTTACCTATGCACGTTTACCTTTTATACAATCTGCACAGGTTGGATCCTGGTGCTCTTTCACAAAATTTTAAGGGATGCCTTGCATTTAAAAATTCACCTTTGTCTTTGACTTGATTTTTGAGGCCGCCCTCATGCTTTTGGTTGTTCTTCATCTTGCTTCTTCCTTTGCATCTACATTCTTGACTTATTTTTTATCCGTCTCCAATTGGGGTTAACATTACCTGGTTCCTAGAGGAGTGCTAGTCCCATGGCACTTGCGGGTGTTTATTGATGAGGGCTTGATTCTTTGAAGGGTGGTTCCCAAGTTGATGGTGGCGCCTTATGTGGATTAGCACTGGGTGAGAAGCTTTGGCAAATGTTGCACTATTGGAGGCCAGGGGTATGTAGAGTGGATGGTGGGGCTTCTGATATTAGTGATTTGCAATATTCGTCTTTACCTAAAAAGAGATGAAGTGCGCCACCTATGGGGAGGTTCTACCTTACCATGTGGTGAATTTTCTTGTGCTAGTGGAATTGGGAGTTGGGTTGAGCCTAGGTGTTGACCCACACTTGAGGACCTAGTTTGTGTATAAGGGAGGTGCGGTGGGTGTAGCTTAGGGTGACATGTCTAACCATAGGCAAGTGTGACCTTCCTAGGTATGTATTTCCCTTGATGTGTCCTAAGCGTGATGTGTGGGGAATCAA
The DNA here is from genome assembly GCF_053477565.2 of Lygodium microphyllum. Taxonomy (NCBI): domain Eukaryota; kingdom Viridiplantae; phylum Streptophyta; class Polypodiopsida; order Schizaeales; family Lygodiaceae; genus Lygodium; species Lygodium microphyllum. The sequence goes on along the minus strand of NC_141150.1, from coordinate 85,020,368 downwards.
AATAGGGGCTAGGGGGTTAGACATGGAGCTAGCCGACTGAGGCCATCGGACACACATAACTTGAGAACCCCTCGATGTAGTGACTGTAGTCAATGTGGAGTTAATTGCTTTTCTTGTGATTTCATTCTCTTTTCATTTTGATTCTCTTGTTTCTTTTCTTTTTCTTTTGCTTTTTGTTTTTTTAAATTTTTTAGGGAGAGGGTGGAGTTGGGGGCTTACGAGATTTAATCAGGAATTTCTAGCTCTACATGTACCCTTTGAGGTTCACATGCATACTTGGAGAGTGGTAGTGGAAAGAAATGGATGATTTCAATGGGTGAAGTGGCTATCATTCATGTCTTCCAAGAGGGCTAAGAAAAATGAAGTTAGTAGAGCAGCTCGCATCATCAATCTAGCCATGGCACAGCTATCTATTCCATTGGGATCAAAAAAGAGGGGTGGAAGCGATGCTCTTGTGGTGCAGGATCCTGTCTAAGTAGTATCCTAAGAAATCTTAGATAATTACAGGTTCTGATGAAGGTGGGAATCGAGATAGGAAGAGAATTCGTCGATGAAGCAGACTATTGAATCACATAGGTCCTCTAACATGAAAATGAGGGCCTCTTTGGGTTTAGTAGCATTGGCATTGTAGCTCCATGGAAAGTCGTAGCGGCTATGGATGCTTGGGTTAAAATCCACTCCTACCCTTCTCGAATATGGCATGAGGGTTGCATTATTCCTCTCAAAGGGTGGGGTGTTACAAAAAGCTATCCATGTATCCATGTTTACATAAAAAATGTGCCTCCTCCATGTGGGTTCGCATCCATAGACCTTCATAGCCCTGGGCACTTCAAAAACTTTATCTTGCCAAAAATCTACATCCTCGGTCCCTCATAGGGTGGGATTTTGCTTTGTCTTCGAGGTTAGTTTGTCTCCTAGCTTGCTTCCAACATTAGTCCCCTCTTTCACCACCTTGACTGGTAGTACTCTACGCAAGTGGGTGGGGAATTGAAAAGTAAAGTCGAAGGGCTCCCTAGCACTCTCCCGTTGCTCCCAAATCATAAGTTTAGCATTAAATATTGCTGAAAAGTCATCTTGGCTTGGTGGGATAGGCATAGTGGGCACCACTACTGACTGGGCATTCAATCTTCTCTTTACATGCTCCACCATCTGTTGTCTCTTCCTTTTAAGCTCCGCTTTTCTTTCAGCAGAGGTGTCCACCTATTGTTGTTGTTCTTCTGCGCTTGGGGAAGGAATTTGTGGGACAATTTCTTCTTCATGAGGTCCCGTGTCAAAGCTTGTGCTAGCCTCTTCTCCTTGTTGGTCTTCCTTTTCTGTCCCCCTCAACAAACCCTAGTGCATCAACTTCTTGTGGGGTCAGGCTTGCTTGTTGTAGTAGATAGTTTCATTGCTCCTCAAGGGCAAGGCTCGCACCTACGGGTTGCGCTGACACCTATAGGCCTGCTCTTAGGGGCTTGCATGCAATCCCTAGCTTCTTCTTTATGGAGTCAACGACCTCCCCTTCCTCCATTTGAATGACATCTAGTAGTGTGTTCAAGAAGGCGCATTGCTAGGCTTCAAAACTCACTTGGGCGGCATGTGCCTTGCTCTTAGCTAGCACTTTGTTCTTTTCCACCTGAGCGAGACGACGCCCCAAAACTTTGACTCTTATCTCATTATGGTTTGCCTAGTCTTCTGCTCTCTTCTTCATTTCCTCAAAGGCTTTCTCCTTGCCTTTGACTAGTATCATCAACCTTTGCTCTTGATCTTCAATCTCTCTTTCCAGCCTCTGTTCCTCCTGTTGCTCCGAGGTTGCCTCTCTTTTCAAATTCTCTATCTCTTCTCGGTACCTATGTGCCCTTTCCTCTCTTGCCACCTCTAACTCTTCTGGGCTTTATGCAACTTTTCCATCTCCCCTTTCAGATCTTCATAGAGCCCTACAAGCTCATCACTCATTATGGTATCGTAGGCTCACTAGGCTTGAGTCTCTTCATCCAGCCTTGCGTGCCAATTGGTTTTTTCTTTGTCCTTGGCTTGCAGTTTCTCCTTCAGCTCACTTATCTCCCTTTGGCACATGGCTACTTGACAAGTTTTCTCTAATTGGGATGCATCCATGGCCTCCTTTTCTGCCTCTAGTTCAGCCACCCACTACTATCTTCTTATCCTCCTTTTCCTTCTCTAGCTCTGAAAGAAGCTCCTTAACGTATTTTTCATAGTCTCTGCAGGTGTGTGGCAACTTTGTTGTGGGAATGGAGGTTGTGGAGGTTTCCACCTTCTACCTCTTGGAATCTTGCCTAGACTCGGTTTATGCTCTGCCATCGTATTGAGTGTTGAAATGACTTGTTTTTTGGCTGATTTTTGTTGTTTTTGAGAGCTGAATGGTTGATTTTATGAGATGATTGATTGGTTTGGAAGTGGTTTGAGAGTTTTTTGGATGATATTGATTGTGTTTTGGAAGTTCGTGATGTTTATTGGTGGTTCTATGATGTTCTGATAGGTTCTGATTGGTTCTGTATACCTTCTGTTTTGCTCTATTTTGGTCTGTTTTGTTCTTATTGTCTTCTGTAAGGAGGGATGGAGTTTTGATTGATGAAGATTGAGATCTTGTGAAAGCTTATTGAATGGATCGAGAGAGAGAGAGAGAGAGAGTCAGAGATAGCCAAATCTACTGAAACAGAGTGATTGTATATAAGAGATTGAGAGAGAAGACTATGAAGATATTGAAGATGAATACTATGTGATGTATTTCCATTCCAAGATGGTGTATTCCTTTGCTTTCTTTGTTCTATTGATGGATTTTATGAAGATATTGAAGAATATGGTTGATTCTATCAAATCCGTGGGAGATCTACATGATGCTGCATGAAGATTTGTTGTGCCTGGTGTTCTTTTCTTCATTGTGATCATATGAAACATAATAAAGAAGCTTGTTGGTGTTACAAGATAGATTTTCTTGCAAGATAATTCCCTTTTCCTTGGTGTTCCTCTCGGGGCTCCATGTTTTTGGTGCGCAGCCGGGGAAACTTGCCATCAACAAGCACCAGAAGAGGCTGAAAATGAAGGAAATGGCATTGCCAAGAAGAGAAGAATTCAATGGATGTTTGTAAAGTTCCTTCTTCCACTGAAGAGTTGGAATTTCTCATAATCAAAGCCACTTTCCACAAGAAGTTCATCCCACAATGGCGGAAACACATCACCATCATGATGCATGCTCTATGTGGTGGACAGTTTCCTCTTTCTGTTGAAGCAGCAGAAACTTGCATCTTGGTGGCCAACTGTTTGGGAATAAACTAAAGAGAAGAAACAGAGAGAATGACCATCAATGGAAGATTTGGCATTCATTGAGAAGTTTCCAGACAACATCAAGTGGGAGATTGTGAAGAAGCTTCAGGAGTCTTGGTCTGTAGAGGTTCACAAAGACAAGAAGGAAAAGAGTTGGAATTTGTTCGTGGATGCTCAACAACAAGATACATGGGATGCTTGGTGCACTGATAATCTTCTGTTTGTTCAATTAGCAACCCACTGGAAGTTGGTAGACAGAGTGTTTTTCACAACATACACTGTTGAAACCATCAGAAGCTGGCATTACTATGATGCTGGCACCACCACAATGCTTAGACGGATGCATTTTGACACCTTCAGAACCGAATACCTTCCTCTGTGCAGTGGCATGAAAGTAAAATTCAGGGACGTTGAAAAGAAAGAAGTAGAAGAAATGTTGGCAAGAGAGTCCTCCAGAGACTGAAGCCTTCTGTTAACCCTCTGTGGAGCACTAACAACATAGTGGAGCCAACCCCCTGATGAATGACGCAATAAAGAGGCAAGCGTTAGAACGAGTCTAGAGGTACGTGAGAAGAGAGAAAGCAAAAATCAAGGCTGAGAACGAGCTCGCAGCAGAAGCCGCCTTTGACGCCCTTGCGAAACTCTTTACAAAAGCCCCAATGGCACATCAAGCCCTTCCTCCTCCTGCTGGAGGTCCACTTCCAAGCCAGATCCCTCCTGGAAATATTGATGACAGGCCAGCGAATGTAGTCCCATTGCCAGTTTTTAAGGGAGAGTACAATGAAGACTCTGATCTTCACGTAGCAGAGTCTATGGTAGCATGTGTGGCTAACAATGCCAGAACCCCTGAGCATTGGTTAGCAATATTCCCCGCCACTTTCAAAGGCGCGGCGTTTCAGTGGTATGAGAGACAAGCAACAGGAACTTTTGGCACATGGGACGACCTGAAGTTGGCCTTCCTCACTAAATTCAGGCGTGAAGGTTTTGAAGAGCGGATGAGAAAGGAATTCATGAACCTAAGTCAGTCCTCTGGAGAAAGAGTAGAAGCTTATGTCTCACGAATGGAATCCATCCTGAAGAGATGGACTAACTATAATCTAGATGATGGCATTCAGAAGGGGGTGTTTCTCAGAGGATTACAACCAGAAGTCCGTAAGTTTGTGGAGCTGCAAAGACCAACCACCCTGCAAGCTGCAACAGAAGGTGCAAGATTGTACGATGAAGTGGAAGCTAGATTAGCGATGAATACAGGAAGAGGAGTCCTACCTCCTCTGATGCCAGGAATGATGTATCCACCAAATGCAGTTCCTGGGACTGTTTCCTATCCCTACCAACAGATGCCCCCGGTATCATAGTACAATGCACCAAATCCACAGTGGCCACAATCCATGCCTCAAATGATGGTTCAACCACAACAACAATGGTCCCAACCAATTTCCTCCATGACAAATCAGCAGCAACAGTGGAACCCTACCAACTGGAGCCAACAGCCAACAGTTCAAACAGGAGCTCTAAATCAGAACCAGAACAGAGACCCCTCTGTACCAGCCCAACCTGTTTATGTAGTGATTACAGAGACTCCTCAAAACCCTCCTGCCAGTACGTCCGGAGGAGAAAGCTTGAAGGATTACTTATCCAACTCAGTTGCAAACATCAAAAAGGAGTTGATGGATGTAATTACAGAGCAGCTACAGATGCTGAAAGTGAATACCGCTAGCATATCCAACATTGCAGGAGCAGGAAGAGATGTGATGCGGTCAAATACTTGGTGTGGTAAGTGTCATCAAGCAGGCCATTTAGCCACTGAATGCACACGAAAACCAACCATTCCTGGAGCCTTCTGTTCCTACTGTTTGCGGAAGAACCATACAGAGGACATTTTCTCTTTGAAGGAGATGCATGATAGGAGAAGGAAGGAAGAAGATGCAAGATTCAACTTGCTGGAATCCAAAATGACAACATAGGATATTGGACCCAAGCCTAGAGAGTTTGGCCCTAATTTCGGACCTAGAATATTTCCTTCTCAAAGTTACAGAGGAAGACAGTTTGGCGGTGGTCAGAGATCAAAAGTGGAGTGTTATAGATGTGGAGAAAAGGGACATATCTCACCAAACTGTCCAAATCCTCGAAGGTCAGTGGATTACAAGCCCTTATGCAGTCGATGAAAAGGAGAAGGCCACACTGCAAAAGACTGTCCAAGCCCAGCCCCAGTGAAAAATAGTGCTACTGATAGTCCGGCCAAGGCCCAAGAGCCTACCTCCAATTTAGTGGAATTGGAAGTTGCTGCCATCATGCGTGCAATGCAGAAGGAACCACCTATCCAGAAAGAAAATAACCCTCCTGCCAGAACAGTGAAGTTCAATCTTCCACCAGAAGAACAGAACAGTACAGAGCCTGACAGTGCCGTACAGAGCCCTACAGTGCCACAGAGAGTTACAGAGACAGTTACAGAGACAAGAGCAGAGGTCCAGGAGACAGAAGAGGAGGAAGTGCCACAAGTGGTAGAAGACGTTCCCATGATGCCTCTGTTGGAAGAAAGAGGGAAAATGAAAATGGGTGTTGCCCCATTCCCTAACCGATTAGAGAAGCCAGTGGATCCTATTAAGGAATACGATCTGGTCAGAGATCTAGATACCTTTAAACCAAACCTCACATTCCGACAATTATTGATGTTGTCTCCCAGTTGTCGGAAAAGGTCCAAAAGTATACTGACAAGAAGACGTGGTTTAAGGATTGCTCCCTCAACAGCAACAAAGTCCAACAAGGCTCCAGAGCCTGTCAAAGAAGTGGACGTAGCTAACGTCTTTCTAGATCCGGGTACTCCAGAGACTGGCGCGTGGATAGAAGGCTACTTCATTGCAAATGCACTGATTGATGGAGGCTCATCAGTAAACATTATGACGGATGTGACAATGAAGGATCTAGGCCTACAAGGTGTGCAACCTACCCAATGGCTCATCAGACTGACGGATCAGAGCAGAATCAAGCCTTTGGGCATTCTCCCATATGTGAAGACTACAGTGGCTGGAAAAGATTATTGGCTAACCTATCTGGTGGTGAAGCCAAATTCTTATGGTACATCCTACCCTCTGTTACTGGGCAGACCATGGCTTTTTGAAGCCCGAGCAAGGACGGATTGGTTCAAAGGAACCTTGACCTTGGGTAGAGGGCCCAATTAAGTGGTGCTGAAACTGTATGGTTCTCAAAAAGGACATGGATCCACCTCCTTGGAATTATCTTCTGATTCCCCTAATGAGGCTACGGATGGAACATCAGCAGACGAAGATGCTGTCAAACAGATCCTTTCCAAGAAAACAGTGACACGTTCCTTAATAGTGGATACTGTAAGCCGACTTCCAAAAGATACAAAGCCATTATCAATGGGTGAATACTTCCTGCATGACCCAGGAATGACTTCTGAAATCACTTCTGATAGTGAGATAGAAGCATGGATGTACTACTCTCCCTGTTACATGGCCATAGCAGAAGCAGAGACAGAGGCAGAAGAGGAAACAGAGAATTTGTTCTTCTGTTACAGAGCGCCTACAGAGACAGAAGCAGAAGCAGAAGCAGAGACAGAGACAGAAGAGGATGAATATGATATGGACAAAGAAGGTTATGAAAGTGAGCCAGAAGAATCTATCCCACCTGTAGAGGGTATATTTGAAGAAGAAGTTTCAGAAGCATCAGAAGTAGACGAGCTCATGCTTTGGGACAGAATGACGATGGTACCATTTGGTCTGGTAAATGGATCTTCTTATATGCAAAATTTCTATAAGACGTGGGTTAAGAAGAACAAGCCGTCTTTTAGCAATGGCTCATGCCGCCCTCACCCATCCTTGCCAAAGAAAGATGATGATGATGCACCGTGCCAACGAGCACCAGTCCCACAAACCCAACAGGCATCAGAGGGTCCCTGTTATGTGACGTTCTTGGATGTGTCATCTTCAGAAGAGGAGTCTTCAAACCAAGAGGTAAATAATTTTGAAACCAAACCCGAAACAGCTCTAATCCCATTTCAACATCTCAAGGAGCAACCTAAGTCTCCACCAAAAGAAGAAGTTGGTTCTAGTGGGACATCAGAAGAGGACACCACTCCCTTGAAGGAGTCGGATCTGTATCCAGAAGCAGTCCATGGGACCTTCATCTGTGAAGTAGAAGGTGAAAGGCAGTTAACTTTTATGGATGCAGAAGGCACTGAACGCCACTTGAAGGTGGGTAGCAGTCTCCCAGAAGAGGAGTTGTCAACCTTGTACAACTTGTTGAAAGAAAATTTGGACGTGTTTGCATGGTCCTATAAAGACCTAAAGGGGATTGATCCCACAATATGTCAACATCCTATTGACTTGGAGCCTGATGCCAAGCCAGTACGGCAACGACAGAGGTGAATGAACCCGAATTATTCCACATTGGTGAAAGCGGAGCTGCTGAAGCTTCTGGAAGCCGAGTTCATCTATCCAGTGGCAAATAGTGAATGGGTTTCACCCATCGTGGTTGTACCCAAGAAGAATGGAAAATTGCGAATATGTGTTGACTTCCGAAAGCTCAATTCTAAAATTAAGAAGGATCACTTTCCTATCCCTTTCATAGACCAACTGTTGGACACAGTGGCAGGACATGAGCTTTATTCCCTTTTGGATGGATTCAACGGATACAACCAAGTGCAGATAGCAGAAGAAGACCAGTCCAAAACAACCTTCACCACAGAATGGGGGACCTATGCTTACCGAGTGATGCCATTTGGGCTCTGCAATGCCCCTGCTACTTTCCAACGAGTCATGATGGCTGCATTTCAAAATCATCTGCACGACTTTATTGAGGTATATTTGGATGACTTCTGTGTCTATAGTTTGATCCGTGAACATTGGGAACACTTGGAACAATGCTTTGACCGATGCCGGGAGTATGGGATTTCCCTCAACCCCGACAAATGCATTTTTGGGGTCTCTTCTGGAGTTCTGTTGGGCCACATTGTCTCTGCACAAGGGATATCAACAGACCCTGCAAAGATCGAAAAGATTGCAGCTCTGACAGTACCCACCAACCTCAAACAGTTGAGGGGATTCTTAGGCCATGTGGGTTACTACAGAAGGTTCATAGCCCATTTTGCAACAAAGGCAACCTCCTTGCACAAGCTTCTGAGGAAAGATGCAGAGTTTACTTGGACGGAAGAATGTGACAAAGCCTTCCACACTCTGAAGTAGTGTCTGATTGAGGCACCCATTCTGCAACCTCCTGATTGGACGAAAGAGTTCCATGTACACACTGATGCATGAATTGAAGGCTTAGGTGCTGTCCTTTGCCAGAAGGGCTCCTCGAAGCTGGATCAACCGATCTATTATGCAAGCCGAAAAGTCACTGATAGGGAACGGAACTATACAATGACAGAGCTTGAGTGCTTGGCAATGGTGTTTGCCCTAGAGAAGTTTCGCCCCTACCTCCTATCCGCCCACTTTAAATTTTATGTGGATCATGAGGCCCTATCCTTCTTGATGAACAAAGCAGATGTGAAAGGACGAATGATGAGATGGCTCCTTTTATTCTAGGAGTTCGACTTTGAGGTGATTACTAAGCCTGGTCGTTCCCATGTTCTGGCTTATCATCTGTCGCGTATCCCACAAACTGCAGATTAGGAGCAAGATGACCCAGACCTCCCTGATGCTTCTCTATTCCTGGTAAAAACTGTAACTCCCTGGTATACAGACATTGCCAATCTGCTGGCAACCCAACAGTATCCTCTTGGTATTTCTAGTCGGGAAAGGAAGAAGCTCATGTTAGAATCAGTCCCCTACACCCTGCTAGGTGGCACACTGTACAAGAAAGGCAAAGATGAAGTGCTCCAAAGATGTGTTGCAGGGGATGAAATTGGGATTGTTCTGAAGGCTTGCCATGACGAGCCATGTGGAGGCCACTTTGCAGGAGAAGCTACA